>NC_086124.1:33628087-33952020 GCF_963921235.1 Mobula hypostoma
GGTCAGTGCTGGAAGTAGGTGAAAGTTCAAAGTTCAAAGTAAATTTATTAGCAAAGTATATACTTATACAACCCTGAGATTCAACCTCGTGGGCATCACAGTAAATACAAAGTATAGAACCACCCACAACAATATCGACAAAGAGCCAATGTGAAAAGATAAAAAAACTATACAAATGCAAAGAGAAAAATAAAACAAAGTATTAATAATAATAAATAATTAAGCAATAAATATCATGAACATGAGATGAAAAGTCCTAGAAAGAAAGTCCATAGTTTGTGGGAACAGTTCAGTGTGTGGGTGGATGAAGTTGTCCTCTCTGGTTCAGTTAGGCTGCAGGCAGGAGTCGGGAGTGGGTGAGGATGCGGCTCAGTTTTCAGTGGATGTTTAGGCTGTGTCTGGAGGTTGTATGCAGTGGCAGGCAGCTTCACCCCACTGCAAAGCTCCATCTTCAGGGAGCAACAGTGGCCGACACCTTTTCATCTTCTTGCCCCATCCAGAGTGGACCACTGGAACCGGGAGATCGAGCGACTGGTGCTGCTGACGCCTCAGGTCTTGCTAGTGTGTCACTACGACTTTGTGGGCCTGTACTGTCACCTGATGCTCCGGATTCCCCTTCACTACATCGACAGCATCACGGTTGGGCCATTCCAGTTCCCGGCAAAGTCCTTCAGCAGGTGAGGAAAGGCGAGGGGTCTGCAGCAGCCCTGCCACTGTGAAGGGTATGATCCTGTGGGCTTTGCAAGGGAAAAGCAAATGTCTGAACAGTGATCAGGGGCAAGACTTAGGCTGAGGATTAGACCTCTATCCATAGTTCGATGCCCTCCATTGATCTGGGGCAACCATGAACGTTGCATCCAATATGGAGAGGAGGTTGTTGCCCATGCAGCAGGCTCCCTTTCTCCACGCGGCCGGTGAACTCAAAGGAATTCCAGAGACCAATAAATTTGGCATAAGACTACCTTAGCCACTCCAGCTCTAGATTTTTCCCTCAGGGGTTTATTTCCAAAGCCTTTCCCATTAGTGGATGTAGCCACTCGGCAATGGAAGTTTGAGATCAGCGTTTTCCTTCCAGATGAGCTGCCAACCACAGCTGGTGAGCTACATCTGCCTGGAGCGACTGTTTTTAAGGCACCATTAACCCACTTTTCCCTTCCACCAGTCAGCAGAAATGGTTCTGTTGTGGTTAGCAGCTAAGGCACATGTGAATGCCAGGGGCTGGACTTGGTTGTCAGAGGCTATTGGAGACATATGCAATTGAGAGCATTTAATACCTAGTAGGAGCTTATCTGCACGGCACCCCCACCTCTACCAAAGCCCCCCACCCCCCAAACACCCTGGCTGTAACAACCTTAGGGAACCAAACTTTTGATCATAGATCTGGATTCATGAGGAAGAAGCTTGTTTACACAATTCCCACCCACCACAGGTGCAAAGGCGTGGAGAGGCTCAGCCCCTCTTCCATTAAACCAGAGGTCAGAGGACATGTACCAGGAGCAAAGCAGACTGATTTAATACCCACCCCTACCACACTTCCCGGTTCCTGAACCCGAGATCCATGGACAGAAAATAGCTCCTGGAACACAGACGGATTGGAATATTGAAAGGCCTAGGTACAGTGGAGAAGATGTTTCCAATTCTGCGTGAGTCTAGGTCCAGAAGGAACAGCCTCAGAATAGTAGAACATAGATGTGGAGGAATTTCTTCAGGCAGAGGGTGACAAATGTGTGGAATTTGTTGCCATGGAATGCTGTGGAGGCCAGGTTACTGAGTATTTTTAGAATGGAGGTGATAGTCAGTGCATCAATGTGGCAGGGAGAAGGCAGGAGAATGGAGTTGAGAGTGATAATGAATGTTGTTGTGATGGAAGATTTTAACTTTCCTAATATTGACTGACATCTCCTTAGTGCAAGGGGTTTGGATTGGTGGAGTTTGTTAGGTGTGTTCAGGAAGGTCTCCTGATGCAATATGTTGATAAGCCAACTAGAGGAGAGGTTGTACTTGATCAGGTATTGGAAAATGAACCTGGTTAGGTGTCAGATCTCTCGGTGGGATAGAGGTAGTGACTCTATCTCCTTCACCATAACATTGATGAGGGATAGGAGCAGACAGTTTGGGAAAACATTTAATTGGGGTGGGGGGGCGGAATATGATGCTATCAGGCAGGAACTTGGGGGCAGAAGTTCTCAGGGAACTGCACTGCAGAAACGTGGCAAATGTTTAGAGAACATTTGCATGGAGTTCTACGTAGGTAGAACTCCACTGAGGCAGGGGAAAGATGGTAGAGTTAAAAATCCATGGTGTACAAAGTATGTTGAAAATCTGGTTAAGAAGAAAAGAAAAGCTTATGAAAGGTTAAGAAACTAGGTACTGCTAGAGCTCTAGAAAATTACAAGATTGCTAGGAAGGTGTTTAAGAATGGAGTTAGAAGGGGCCAGAAGGCCTTGGTGGGCAGGATTAAGGAAAATCCCAAGGCATTCTACAAGTATGTGAAGAGCAAGAGGATGAGCCTTGTGAGAATAGAACCAATCAGGTGTGATAGTGGAAATGTGTGCATGGAGTTGGAGGAGGTAGCAGAGATACTTAATGAATACTTTGTTTCAGTATTCACCAGGGAAAAAGACTTAGGCAATTGTGGGGATGACCAGCAATTGAAATGCTTGAACATGTAGATATTAAGAAAGAGGATGTGCTGGAGCTTTTGGAAAGCATCAAGTTAGATAAGTCACTGGGACTGGATGAGATGTATCCCAGGCTACTGTGGGAAGCAAGGGAGAAGATTGATGAGCCTCTTGTGATGATCTTTGCGTCATCAATAGGGATGGGAGGAGTACCAGAGGATTGGAGGGTTGCAAATTCTGTTCCCTTGTTCAAGAAAGGGAGTGGAGAAAACCTAGCAAATTATAGACTAGTGAGTCTGACTTCAGTGGTGGGAAATTTGTTGAAGAAGATCCCGCGAGGCAGGATTTTTGAGCATTTAGAGAGACATTATCTGATTGGGGATAGTCAGCATGGCTTTGTCAAGGGCAGGTTGTGCCTTATGAGTCTGGTTGAATTCTTTGAGGATGCAATAAAACACATTGATGAAGATAGAGCAGTGGATGTAGTGTATATGGATTTCAGTAGTACATTTGATAAGGTTCCCCATGCAAGGCTCCTTCAGAAAGTAAGGAGGCATGGGATCCAAGGAGACCTTACTTTGTGGATCCAGAATTGGCTTACCCACAGAAGGCAAAGGGTGGTTGTAGATGGTTAGTATTCTGCATGGAGGTTGGTGAGCAGTGATGTTCCTCAGGGATCTGTTCTGGGACCCCTCCCCTTCATAATTTTTATAAATGATCTGGATGAGGAAGTGGAAGGATGGGTTAGTAAGTTTGCTGATGACACAAAAGTTGGGGTGTTGTGGATAGTCTGGAGGGTTGTCAAAGGTTACAGTGGGACATCAATAGGATGCAGAACTGGGCTGAGAAGTGGCAGATGGATTTCAACCCAAATAACTGTGAAGTGGTTCATTTTGGTAGGTCCAATTTGAAGACAGAATATAATATAAATAGGTGAAGGATCTGAGAGATCTTGGGGTCCATGTCCATAGGACATTCAAAGCTGTTGCACAGGTTGACAGTGTTGTTAAGAAGGCGTACGGTGTGTTGACCTTCATTAACCGTGGGATTGAGTTCAAGAGTCATGAGGTAATGTTACAGCTTTTCAAGACCTCGGTCAGACCCCACTTAGAGTATTGTGTTCAGTTCTGGTCACCTCACTACAGGAAGGATGTGGATTCTATAGAGAGAGTGCAGGAGAGATTTACAAGGATGTTGCCTGGATTGGAAGGCGTATCTTATGAGAATAGGTTGAGTGAACTTGGCCTTTTCTCCTTGGAGTGACGGAAGATGAGAGTTGACCTGATTGAGGTGTATAAGAAGATGAGGGGTGTTGAACGTGTGGACAGTCAGAGGCTTTTCACTGGGGATGAAATGGCTAACACAAGGGGGCATAGTTTTAAGGTGCTTGGAAGTAGGTACAGAGGAGACGTCAGGGGTAAGTTTTTCACACAGAGAGTGGTGGGTGTGTGGAATGCACTGCTGGTGGTGGTGGTGGAAGCGGATACAACAGGGTCTTCTAAGAGCCTCTTAGATAAGTACATGGAACTGAGAAAGATAGAGGGCTATGAGGGGTGATTGATAAGTTTGTGGTCTAAGGTAGAAGGAGATGAGTTATACAGCTCTCGTTACATGCTCGGGCAGTACAACTCTTTGAGTGATTATGCAGAAAGTTCAAAGTTAATAACTCATCTAACTTATCAATCACCCCTCATATGTGCTAGAGGAATTCTAGGCAGTCTCTGGGGTAGGTCACATGGTCGGCACAACATTGTGGGCTGAAGGGCTGTAATGTGCTGTAGGTTTCTATGTTCTATCTTTTCTGTGCTGTGCATCAGCCTTGGTGGAATGGTGGGGCAGAGCAGGGGGCTGAATGGCTGAAATCTGCTCCTGATGCCCTGATGGATTCACCTCCTCATGAATCCCGGCATCAGCATTTCAGGAGGACAGGCCCTGGATGATTAACCCCTTCACTTCTGAACTCAAGTGTTCTGGGGCAGGAACACAGGCCGACTTCATCCCTGACCATAACATGCTGGACAGGGATTGGAAGGAGGTTCTAGGGCAGAAACCCGTGCAGCCCTTCCTAACACGGAGGTCAGGAGACAGGAATCTGGAGCAGGAATTTTTACTGATCCACCTTCCCCCCTCCCCTTCTCTGGAGTCGGGAGCAGGAAATGAGCTGATCTCCCCTTCCCCATCCCTCAGAATCTGGCTGTCTATGTAGCAGACTTCCCACGTGAACTCTGGGCATGGACTGAGCGCTGGTTCACCTCCTCGCTCATTGAGTGGGGATTGTGGGAGGGGAGGGGAGAGGTTGCATCAGGGTGAACTGGTGAGGTTTCGTGCCTCACCAATTCCCCTTCTCCGAAGATCGTGGTAGAGTGGGTTGAGAGTTCCTGAGATCCCGGGAATGATGCCGTCTTGAGGTCGGGGGGCGGGGGAGATTCTAGACAAAGGGTGATCCAGCCAGGAGTTCCATGATGGATATGGTGAAAGATGAGGGCACATTACAACAGCTGTGGAGGTGGAGGAAGGCTACAGCTGTAGTCCCTGGTCATCACCGGACCCTGACCCTCACCACAAAGACTGTGTGGCGGCTGTCCATGTGGGAGTCTGCCCACGTCACGCACAGGAGCATTCCATTAAAGGATTAATATTGTGAGAATATAACTTCCGACTCGAGTGATTGCACTACTGTCTACGTAAAGGGGGTGAGTGTGTGTGAGAGAGAGAGAGCGAGACAGGAGACAGACAGGCACACGTTGCGTGTGCGGTGTTGAAGTATATCTAGGGTATGGGGGTGATGTGGGGAAGGCACAAGGTTACAAGTGAATGCGAGGGGTACCTTGAATGTCAGCTGATTGTGCTGCCCTTTGACCCCAGGCGTTCCGGTCTCGGCTTGCGGATCCAATGGGACAAACTGCGGGAGCCCTCCTTCCGTTCCCGGTGGAATCCATGGTCGCGGGATCTGCCGTTCCTCATTCTAACAGAACATCCCGGGGCAGAGAGGAAGCACGAGCTGTCCTCCTTCTGCGAGGTGAGGTGGGGGAAATATCGCAGAAGAGGAGGGAGGCAGGAATAGCATTGAATGGGGGGAAGAAGAAGAGGAGGGTAGGAGTGAGGAAAGAGGGTGGAGGGAGGGGTGATGGATAAGAAAGTGAACGGTGTAATTGGGTGATGGGGCAGGGAGGACAGATGGAGAGAAGGGAGAGAAGAACAGGTGGAGATGAGAGAGGAACGCATCAAAGTGACAGAGGGATGTTGAGAAGATGGAGGCAGGGGGACTGGGGAGTGAGAGTATCTAGTCAGGGTGAAGTGAGTGAGGGGGTGGAAGGGGCCTCGGGAGGACAGAAGGAAGGAGGGCTAGAAATTGTGGATGTGGCAGAGGGAGGATGGTGGGAGCAGATGGAGAATTAACCGGAGGGGAGAGGGTATGTGGACTGTGTCGGGGGCGTGGAGAGAAGCAGAGTTGAGAAGGATGTTATAGGAGAGAGCGCAGTGGGAGGGAGTTGGTGGGCTGGGAGAAGAGAGAAGGAGGTTGCACAGAAGGTGAGCTGAGAGCAGAGTCCTCTCAATCCTAATCTACCTCTCAATCCTGAACCACTTTAAACTACGTTAAGCTTTGTATCCACTCAGTGGCCATTTTATTCGTTATCTTCTGCACCTTGTGTGTTTGTGGTCATCTCTTTCCTCCGACCTCACTCCCTTTCACCTCCGTCCTACCCCAACTTTCCTCCATGCCGTTAAAATCCTGCACCTCCTTATGTCTCATGGCCTCTCTGATCTCACTAGGCCTTACCAGGTTGACCACCCCTTGGCCTAGCCACTCTCCAGCACCCGCACGCCCCTCCCTTCCATCTAACCCTCAGCTGGCCACCCCTCCCTTTTCTCTATCCCCAGCTGGGTTTCCCACCACTCTCTTCCACCATTGGCCTCCCCTCCCCTTCTCCCGACCTCCCACCACCCCTCCCCATCCAGTCTCCAATCCACCTGGACCACCAGACACCTCCCATTCTCACATCTCCTATGGCAGCAACTACCCATCCCTCTCTCCTCACAGCATCCTCTGCCTCCTACTTGCCCCACTCCATCCCCACACACTCCCCCTTTTCCCTTTCCACCTCTTACCCTCCAAGAGCTCCTCGCACTCTACCAATCCCCATTCTCTCCGTCACCCTTCTCTCCTTCCATCACGCCCCATCTCACTCTCCTCCTCTCCTACCCCGCAGATGCAGCGCTTCCGCACCGAGCTGACGAGCCTGGCGCTGACTGCGCACCAGAATCGGCCCCTCCCCGGCCGTGCCAATGGCCCCCTTCTGCTGGAGAAACCGATCCAGATGGAGACCTTTCTCGGCCTGGTATCTGCCTTAAGCAACTGGTCACAGCTGGGTTACTCCAAACCCCGTGGGCTCTTTGGCTTCTAGGAGTCACGGCAGCCCGCTGTCAGCACCAAAGTACAGCCGGTGGGCTCCTTATTAACTCATAAAGTGGACACCGAGTGTGTGTTCATGGTCTTCTGCTGCCACAGCGCATCCACTTCGAGGTTAGGTGTGTTGTGTGTTTAGAGATGCTCTTCAGCATAACATCGTTGTAGTCAGTGTTTATCTGAGTAACTGTTGGCTTCCTGTCAGCCTGAACCAGTCTGGCCACTCTCCTCTGACCTGTTTCATTAACAAGGCAGTTTTGCCCGTAGAACACCTGCGCTCTGGACGTGTTGGTTTGTTTGTTTTCCGCACCATTCTCTGTAACCTTTGGAGACAGGGGATCAGATTTTCCTTGTACTGTATTTTGTATACCTGTATTGTATTTCTGCATCCATTAATAAATAAAATGAAAAGGAATCTGATTTTTCAATTTTCATTCTAAATATTTATAATATGCATACTGTATTACAAAAATATTAGCAGTGGTGCAGAGCAATAACTCTGAGCTGTAAATCAATGTTAGAGTGGACGTTGATTCTGGTCCAGCTTGCAAGACAAGTTGATCACTGTTCAGAATCTGGAATAGAACCATAGAACCGTAGAACACTACAGTACAGAAAACAGGCCATTTGGCCCTTCTAGCCTTGTGCCGAAACTTTATTCCACTAGTCCCATTGACCTGTACCCAGTCCATAGCCCTCCACCACTGATAAACTAACTCCAAATGGAATTCCACGTCCTGCTTCACTGCTCCCCTGGAACTAACCTCTGATGTTCTCAACGGATGCTCCGATTTCCACTTACATCCCAAGAGTGTGCGGGATAATTGTCCCTGGTCCGTGATGGAGAGGTACAGAACGCTGATAGGAAGACTGTAAGACCATAAGATACAGGAGAAGAATTAGACCAATCGGCCCATCCAGTGTGTGCCATTCCATCATGGCTGACTTATTATCCCTCTCAACCCCATCCTCTTGCCTTAGGGTCATAGTGTCATAGAAAACGGAAAAAGGCCCCTCATCCGGCCTAGTCCATGCAGAATCGTTTAAACTTCCTGATCCTATTGACCTGCACCAGAACCATATCCTTCCATTCTCATTCCGTCCATGTACCTATCCAAACTCTCTCAAACTTTGAAAACAAAATTGCATTCACCACTTATGCTGACAGCTTGTACTACACTCTCACTTCCATCTGAGTAAAGAAGTTCCCCTTAAACATCTCACGTTTCACCTTTAACCCATGAGGTTGAAGGTGTGACTAGTTGTAGCCTCACCTAACCTTAGTGCAAAAGCCTATTTGCATTTACCTCGTCTGCACCGCTCACAATTTTGTATAGCTCTGTCAAAACTCCCCTTAATCTTCCATGTTGCCTTCCACAGGGTCTGAGGGAACACCTTGTCAGGGAATAAAGTTTTAAAATATTCAGTCTTTCCTTATAACTCAGAATCTCAGGTTCCAGCAACATCCTTGTAAATTTTCTCCATACTCTTTCAATCTTATTTACATTTCCTAGATGTACAGAGTCTGTCAAGATGGTTTTCTCACCAATGAGTCCAGTGGCTGTTCGGGAGCGACTAATGAGCTGCATCCCTATAGGGACGCCTGATAAAGAGCGGTCTCACCTAATTTGAAGTATTGTGTGCAGTTTTGGTCACCTATCTACAGGAAATATAAGACTATAAGTCAGCAGAGCAGAATTAAGCCATTCAGCCCATCGAGTCTGCTCTGCCATTCCATCATGGCTGATTCCAGATCCCACTCAACCTCATACACCTGCCTTCTCACCATATCCTTTGATGCCCTGACCGATCAGGAAACGATCAACTTCCGCCTTAAATATACTCACAGAAGTTGATCATTTGCCCCTCGTTAACAGCCACTGGACTCATCCGTGAGAAAACCAGCTTTAGACTCTGTACGTCGAGGCTTGGTAATACTTGGGTCCCACCAAAACTGGGAAGTTGGGATGTCTCACCCACTCGAATCCGATCTGTGAGAATACCGTGTAAATACTGCCCCCATGCAATTAACCGTTGTCAAGAAATAACACTGCATACAATTATAAAGAAAGTATATTTACAAATGTCAGCTTTATTGAATGGTTAGTAGGAAAAAAGAAAAGGAAAAAATTGAAAAGGGCCCATTGCAGTTAATCCAGTCCGAAAGTGCAGATTAGTTGGAGCTCATCTTAAAGTTGTCGTTAACTCGAGCGCTGGTCTGCGTGAAAGCACATACCACCTTCCGAATGTCACCTGAGATCCATCTTCAACAAATGGGCTTCCCCAAGGGACTATTGGTCTTTCCTCCTGTCATCAGGACCAGAAAGGACGGGGAGAAGTCAAAGTAAGAAAGTGGATGGAGGCAAGGGAAAAGCACGAGGTGGCAGGTGAAACTGGGACAGGGGCAGGAGGTGAGGCAAAGAGCTGGGAGGTTGAAACGTGAAAGAGATAAAGGGCTGGAGAAGGGGGAATCTGGTAGGAGAGGACAGAAGGCCATGGATGTCAGGGAAGAGGGAGGAGGAACAGAGGGAGGTGATGGGTGGGTAAGGATATAAGGTGAGAGATGGAAACAGGAATGGTGAAGGAAGTGGGGGGGGGGGAATTACTGGAAGTTAGAGAAGTCAGTGTTCATGCCATCAGGTTGGAGACTACCCAGATGGAATACAAGGTGTTGCTCCTCTAACCTGAATGAAGAGTCTTGGTCTGAGATGTTGACTGTTTATTTTTATCCATAGATGCTGCCTGACCTGCTGAGTTCTTCCTGCATTTTGTGTGTGTTGCTTAGATTTTCAGCATCTGAAGGTTTTCTCATGCTCATCTACGGCCACTCTCCAGCTTCTCTCACACTGCCAATGTCTAATCCAGTTTACTACCTCATCTTGAATGCACAGTGACTTAAGTTTCCTGACCAACCTCCCATGCGGGACCTTGTCAAATGTTTTGCTGAAGTCATGTAAACAAAATCGACTGAGTTGCCTTCAACAGCTTTCCTGTGAACTTCCTCAAGAAACACCAAGATTGATTAGACATGACCTACCACGAACAATGCCATGCTGACTATCCTTAATCAGTCCCTGTCTCTGCAAATACTCACATATCCGTTCCCCTACAACACCTTCCAATAACTTTCCCAGTACTGATGTCAGACTCACTGATCTATAATTTCCTGGTTTATTCCTAGAGCCAATCATAAAGAGTGGAACAACATTAGCTATCCTCCAATCCTCCGGCACCTCGCCTGTCACTAAGGATGATGGCGTATCTCTGCTAGGGCCCCTGCAATGTCTGCACTTGCCTCCAACAGGGTCTGAGAAGCACCTTGTCAGGCCCTGGGGATTTCTCCACTCTGGGGATCACAACTGCCTCAATACCGCAAACACCTCCTCTGCTGTGATCTGTACAGGACCCAGGACCTCCCTGCCACTTTGCCTCACTTTTATAGAATCTGGATCCATCTCCCGAGTAAGTACAGATGCCAAAAAAAAGTAAGATCTCCCTATCTGTTTTGGATCCATGCATAGATTATCATTCTAATCTCCCAAAGGACCAATTTTGTCTCTTGCAATACTTTTGCACTTACCATCTGTAGAATCCCTTAGGATTCTTCCTCACCTTGTCTGCTACAAAAACATCAGGTTCTCTCCCCTTTCCTTTGACATCCTGACTCATCAAGAACATATCAACCTCCGCTTTAAATATATCCAATGACCTGGCCTCCAGAGCTGTCTGTGGCAATGAATTCCACATGTTCAGTACCCTCTGGCTAAAGAAATTCCTCCTTATTTCTGTTCTAAATTGATGTCCCTCTATTCTGAGGCTGTGCCCTCTGTCCTAGATGTACCCATTGTAAGAAGCATCCTCTCCACTTCCATTTTATTTAGGTCTTTCAATATTCCATCAGTTTCAATGAAATCCCCCCCCCCAATCTTCTAAACTTCAATGAGTACATCAAACAATCCTCACATGTTAACCTGTTCACTCCCAGGATCATTTTTTGTGAACAATATAATTGTTACTTTAGATTGGAGGCATCACACACAAAAAAAGCACAAAGATAAAGAACACAATAATAAAAAAAACACGATGAATACAAGTTTACAAGTATACAATATATACATAGATTCATTGTTGTCCATAAAGCGATGCTGGGTACAGGAGTGTTCACACGAGGTGACTCTGATAGGAAATGATAAAGTGGTGGTGGTGGGATGCAGGGGGATGCGTTAGTGTTTAGAAGTTTTGACTGGCCTTACTGCTTAGGGAAATTAACTGTTCCTGATTCTGGTGACCCTAGTGTGGATGGTACGTCACCTCCTACCTGATGGGAGTGGGGCAAGCAGTCTACAGGCAGTGTTATGTAACCATATAACAATTACAGCACGGAAACAGGCCATCTCGGCCCTTCTAGTCTGTGCTGAACTCCTACTCTCACCTAGTCCCATCGACCTGCACTCAGCCCATAACCCTCCATTCCTTTCCTGTCCATATATCTATCCAATTTAACTTCAAACGACAATATCGAACCTGCCTCAACCACTTCTGCTGGAAGCTCGTTCCACACAGCTACCACTCTCTGAGTAAAGAAGTTCCCCCTCATGTTACCCCTAAACTTTTGCTCTTTAGCTCTCAACTCATGTCCTCTTGTTTGAATCTTCCCCACTCTCAATGGAAAAAGCCTATCCACGTCAACTCTATCTATCCCCCTCATAATTTTAAACACCTTTATCAAGTCCCCCCTCAACCTTCTACACCTCAAAGAATAAAGACCTAACTTGTTCAACCTTTCTCTGTAACTTAGGAGATGAAAGCCAGGCAACATTTTAGTAAACCTCCTCTGTGTTCTCTCAATTTTATTGACACTTTTCCTATAATTTGCTGACCAGAACTGTACACAATACTCCAAATTTGACCTTACCAGTGCCTTGTACAATTTCAACATTACATCCCAACTCCTATACTCAATGCTCTGATTAACAAAGGCCAGCACACCAAAATCTTTCTTCACCACCCTATCCACATGAGATTCCACCTTCAGGGAACTATGCACCATTATTCCTAGATCCCTCTGCTCTACAGCATTCTTCAATGCCCTACCATTTACCATGTATGTCCTATTTTGATCAGTCCTACCAAAATGTAGCACCTCACATTTTTCAGCATTGGTTGGTGGGATCTTTTACAATGTTGCTGGCCCTTTCTGTGTGTCTGTCCTTGATGGCAGATGGCCAGTGCTGGTGATGCATCGGGCAGTTTTGGCTACCCATTATAGAGACTTGCGTTCGCCACAGTGCAGTTTCTGTACTTTCGCTGTGGTTTTTGGATAAAACAATCACCATGTTTTTGAACTGGAAAGCTGACACTCGTCTCAGGACACATCTCACATGCTTTCTTTATTAATCACTGTAGCAACTGAGGTGAGTGGATATTTCACTGACGTTTATAACCTGCTGTCTGCACTGAGACTGTCACCTTATAAAATAATATGTCTGTAGCAAATTTAATTAAGAACAATGGATCCAGACTGCTAAATATACAATCTGTAATTTATTTATTGTTAAATTTCTTTAGGCAACAGGCCTTTCTGGCCTAACGAGCCTGTGTTGCACAGTCACACCATGTGACCAATTAACCTACTCACCCTCATTGGAGAAGCCGGAGGAAAGTCACGTGGTTATGGGAAGAAGGGACAAGCTTTTCGCAGGCATTGGTGGGAATTGAACCGCGCCTGTTGGTGTCATAAAGTGATGTGCTGACTGTTACGCTATCGTGCTGCCTTAATCATTGGGGTCCGCTCCACAACAGTGTACGGATGGAATGCCAGGACATGCAGGAACCATTGGAGAAGGAAATTGCCGGAGTGTAAACTCACAGACCTCCTCCTGGTCCCTATAGCTGGGTCACTGTGGAGTCACCGGAGTGTAAACTCAGACTCAACTCCTCCTGGTCCCTATAGCTGGGTCACTGCAGTTCTCCCACAGGCCCTTCCAGGTGTGATTGGCCACTGAAGTATTCCTGACTGTCAGAGTAGAATTACTATGTTATTATTAATGGTACGGTGTATGAAGGGTATTCTGCCAGCAAAATGCCACCCACCTGGGATCCATATTGTATCTCAGTTTCGGAAAACTGTCCCAACGATCGGCTTCCCGTTTGACCATGTTTATTTTTGTTTATTTGGAGCAGGGGTTCGAAACCCTTTTCATGCCTTGGTGCTATACCGTTAAACAAGGGGTCCGTGAGCACCAGGGGTCCGTGAGCACAAGGGGTCCGTGAATCCCCGATTCGGAGGTTCTGCACAGTAACAGGCCTCACCAGCCCAACGAGCCAACTGTACACACATGACCAATGAGCCAACACCACTGCCACTGGCCGAAGCAAAGGTAGTGACGGATCAGCATATAGGAGAGAGATTGACCTTCTGGCCGAACGGTGCCACATAACAACAACGTCTCAGTCAATGTCAGCAGGACCAAAATGGTTGATTACTGACTTCAGTAAGAGAAAACTGGAGGTCTGTGAGCCAGCCCCCCCCGTAGGAGGATCAGAGGTGAAGTGGATCAGCAACTTGACATTCTTTGGTGTATCATTTCTGCCCTGGGCCCAGCACGTAACTACAATTATGAAGAAAGCACTACAGTGCCTCTACCTTCCTTGAAGGTTTGGGAAGATTCGACAAGACATCTAAAATTTTGACAAATAAGGGTCTCTGAAAAGCAAAGGGTAGGTAGTGCTGAGGGAGCAATGCGATTGTAGAAGGACTTAGACAAACTGGAAGAATGGGCAAAAAAGTTGCAGATGGAATACAGTGTTGGGAAATGTATGATAATGCGTTTTGGTAAAAGGAACAAAAGTCCAGATTATCATCTAAATGGGGAGAAATTCAAACATCAGAGGTGCAGAGGGACTCAGGAGTCCTCCTGCAAGACTCCCAGAACGTTAATTTACGGGTTGAGTCTGTGGTAAAGAAGGAATTGTAATGTTGCCATTCATTTCAAGGGGAATAGAAGGTATAAACACAGAGATAATGCTGAGACTTTATAAGACACTAGTTAAGCCGCACTTGGAGTATTGGCAACAGTTCTGGGTCCTGTACCTGAGAGAAGATGTGTTCTTATTGGAGAGAGTCCAGAGGAGGTTCACGGCGATGATCCTGGGAATGAAGGGGCATTCATATGAGGAGCGATTGGCAGCTTTGGGCCTGTACTCACTGTAATTTGGAAGAATGCCAAGGGTGGGGGGGGGGGAAGGAATCTTATTCAAAACTACCAAATGTTGAAAGGACTCGATAAGATGGATTTGGAGAGGGTGTTTCCTACGGTGGGGTGTCCAGAACCAGAGGAGACAGCCTCAAAACTGAGGAACGACCCTTTAAAACAGAGGTAAGGCGGATTTTTTTTAAAAGCTGGAGGATGGTGAATCTGTGTAATACTCTGCCACAGACACTGACACGGTGGAGGCCAGTACTGTGGGTATGTTTAAAACAAAAATCAGTCAGGGCATCAAAGGTTATGGCAAGAAGGCAGGTGTATGGGGTTGTGGGATCCAGGATCATCCATGATCGAATGGCGGAGAAGATTCGATGGGCTGAATGGCCTAATTCTGCTCCTATGTCTTTTGGTCTTATGGTCTTCCGTCCCAATGCCCAACCAGCCCAGCAACCCACTTGTTCAACTCTAGCCTAACCACAGCACAATTTTCAATGACTCATTAACCAACTATAAGTACCGTTTTGGAATATGGGAGGAAATCGGAGCACCCATTGGAAACACATGAGGTTACGGGGAGAACGCACAAATTCCTTACAGAGGGCGCCGGAACTGAATCCAGAGCAGTAAGGCATTGCGCTACAGTCGCACCCTTTTTGGATCACCACATTAGACAAATGGTAACCAATGTGGCCAAGTGGTTAAGGCATTGGACTAGCGATCTGAAGGTCGTGAGTTCGAGCCCCAGCCGAGGCTGTGTGTTGTGTCCTCGAGCAAGGCACTTAATCACACATTGCTCTGCGATGACACCGGTGCCAAGTTGTATCGGCCCTTGCCCTTCCCTTGGACAACATCGGTGGCATGGAGAGCGGAGACTTACAGCATGGGCAACTGCCGGTCTTCCATACAACCATAGAGGAGGAGGAGAAGATGGTGGCACGATGCAGCGCGCACAGCCACTTCGGTGGTGATCTTTTATTCGTCAAGTGGGGGACCGTGCACAATTCTGATTTGATGGAGACGGACGTGACAGCATAGAGGAACCTCTGGAGAAACTTCTGAAATGCCCGCTTCGCTGCCACTGTTACAGTGTGGTAACCGGAATCTCCAGAGGAGAAGGCCCCGAATCCTCAGCTTTGCTTGTTTCGGTGGCCAGGCGAGGTTGAAGGCGCTCGGCAGAGGATGGCACTCAGGAGGCTGTATCAGAGAGGCTGGTCAGAGGCTCTAAGTTTTCAGATGGACGGACTCAGTGTCGGCTGTGGTTGGCTGCTTCCAATGCATCGGCAAGTTGTCAGTGCCTGCAGGATTATGGCAGGGAGTTTCTCCCTTTGTCGCCTCCTGTCAGTGACTCAGAAGTCGATCGATTCGGGACTTTGAGACTTTATCTACCGTGCCCATGGTCTGTTCTTCATCAAATTATGGTATTGTTTTGCACTGCTGTAACTATATGTTACAATTATGTGGTTCTGTCAGTGTTAGTCTTTGGTTTGTCCTGTTTTTCTGTGATCTCACTCTGGAGAAACATTGTATCATTTCTTAATGAATGCATGCATTTCTAAATGACAATAAATGAGGACTGAGTGTTCTCATAATCTAACCTTGCCCAGGCCTGCACCCTGGAGAGTGAAGACTTTCCAGGCGCAGATCAGTTACTTTTTAATTTATTGATCAATTGAATAATTTTGGACACTGGATATTTCAACGAGCTCTTCAGCTCCTCCCTGAACTTAGACTGCGTCACCCCATAGATAAATGTATTCGTACAGCAACTTAAATTCCGCATCATATATGCAACGTGCTTAAAGACGTCCGCACCGTAGCCGTAGTCACCCGGAGCTTTACCGGTAATATTGTAATATAAGAAATTTATAACAGATGGCATCCAAAGAATTATAAAGCAACCAGATATGGTGAAGAGCAAGACCACAGACTTTTTTCTGCTTTCCACCTCTGGGTCTCGTCGGTTCTCTCCGGTCGCTTGACCTCTGAGTCCCTGTCGAATCCTGCTGGCGATCAGAATGTGCCTGACGGTCAGAACATTGAGCAGGATCACCGAATGGAAAGGGAGCAACGGGGTTAGGATCTTGTCGAGCCAGTCGAAGCCCACCCAGTGGGGATCGGTGAAGTACCTGGCCTTATAGTTGCAGCCCCACGGCACGCCGCCGATCGTCTCGCGGGGTTCACGGGAAAAGTAGAAGGGGACGTTTTTAAAGCAAAGCGGGACAGAGGTCATCACGAGAACCAGGGCCGCTGTTTCCTTGGTGCAATATTTTATTTTTAGTCTTCGGCAGCAAATAGCAACAAACCGGTCAAAGGTGAAGACGACGGTGAACCACACGGAACAGTCCAACGAGGCGTGCCGCAGGACCAGGACCGCACTGCACACGCGGCTGAGCTCCAGGAAGGACCTGGGGAAGTAATAGTAGTTGAGCCGCCACAGCATCACCTCAAAGATAATGACGAGGAAATCCGACGCCGCCATCCATAAGAGGTAGCGAGTGGTGCAGGGAGAGAGGCCACACTTGCCCCGGGCGAGGATCACAATCGCCGCTAAGTTCACTGCAACAAAGAGAGCGGGGAAAGACTTTTGCGATAATTTGAGTCATAAAGTCACAGCGCACTACTGCACGGACACAGGCCCTTCGCCCCATCTAGTCCTTGCCGAACTACTATCCCGCTTAGTCCTATTGAGCTGCATCTGGACCATTGCCCTCCATATCCTTCCCATCAATGTACCTATCCAAACTTATCTTAAATGTTGAAACTGAACTCGCACCCAACAATTCTGCTGCCACCTCGTCCCATTCCGTCACCACTTTCTGCGAAAAGACGTTTCTTCCTTGTATTCCGCTCAAATATTTCACCTTCCACCCTTAATCCATGACCTCTCCTTCTAGTTTCATCCAACCTCAGGGGGGAAAACCGACTTGCATTTACCTTACCTATAACCCTCATAATTTTTGTATGTCTCAAACAAATCCCCCCTCGTTCTCCTAGCTCCAGGGAATAAACCTTTTCAAAAGTTCCTTAAATCCTAGAACCCTGGCAACATCCTTGTAATCTTTTTCTGCACTCCTTCAAACTTATTGGCAATCTCGAAATGTCAAGAGCGTTTCCACCCGAATGGTTTCCACCGAACAATATGCCTATCTATCTGTCTGTTTATCTATCTATTCTTCACTGTCTGTATATTTTATGCATAATATATACTTTGCGTGTCATCCGTACCTGCGTGCTTGCAATACCACTGTAATCAAGGCATTAATTGTACCCGTGTCCCTCCGTATTCGTGCACGTGGCAATAAACTTGACTTGACTTGACCGCCCCTGCCCGTCCATTTTGTTCGGTTATCTTTTGAGATACCATTGTACCCGTTTCAACCACTTCCTCTAGCAATAACACGCACAACATTCTGGGGAACTCAGCAGGTCAGGCAGCATCTATCAATGGGACATTTTTCGGGTTTTATGATTTTGAAGCTCCACTGCGAAGTGCCTTCGATGCAGGTCTGCCCCGAGAGAAGTGAAATGTTCTTTTCGACGGGAGTTGAGTGAGATCCTTTCTCACTGCTGCCTCTCTGTGTCGTCTGCAGCTCTTGGATTCTTCGCTTCCGCACTCTTTCTTTCCGGTCAGATGAACAGTTTCGGCCCGACCCGCTGAGCACCTCCGAGATTTTGTGTGCGTTACTCTGGATTTCTAGCATCTGCAGAATGTGTTTATCGCTTCCTCTGTACGCGTCGCCCTCTCTGTAAGAAGATACCACCCCCCCACACCCGCCCCGCCAGCCCCTTTCTAACGTTTCCATGCTAAATCCAAGCTCTCCAGGTTTTGATTTTCTTTACCTGGGGAAAAGACAGTAACCTCTGAGCCCAAGCCTGCACATGAATGGGTAAAGGTCGTGGCGAGGTCAAGGGGTAAAGAAATAAAACATGGCAGATAGACAGACAAACAGATGGATTGATAGATAGATAGACAGATAAATAGATAAATAGATCGGCAGACAGACGGGTAGATGAATAGTTCTCCTTTAGAGTTAGAAAACATACAGATACTGAGGCCAGTTCTCCCAATCCAGTCAGCGGCACACAGTGAGTGGTAAGTAGTAAACCGCGGTAAATAGCTACACGAATAGAGGATCATTCCACTGCATCACAGCTCTTGGAAGGACACATTGGTAGAGAAATCTGTTACTACTATCACTGTATTTGCATTTGTACCTTGCATTGATTATTTGCTTCACTGGCTGATTTATTATCCCTATCAACCCCACTCTCCAGCCTTCTCCCCGTAAGTTTTGTCTAAATATAATCGGCCTTAACAGTGGTCTGTGACAATATATTCCACAAATTCACCACCCTCAAGGCATAGAAAGTCCTCCCCATCTCTGCTGTAAAGACACGTCCTTCTATTGTGAGGCTGTTCCTTCTGGTACTGGACTCCCCTACTATTGGAAACATCCTCTCCATCTTCACTCTGTCTAGTTACTTGATGAGATCCACTCCTCACTCCCTCCAGTGAGTACAGACCCAGAGCCACCAACCACGCCTTATACATTAACCCTTTCATTCTCGGGATCATTCTCACAAATCTGCTCGGGACCATCTCCAGTGCCAACTCGAATCCTCTCTTAGGTAAGAGACCCAAAGCAGCTCATCATACTCCAAATGCGATCTGTCCACTGCTTTCTTTATACCAAACATTTAGCAAACGTTCAGACATATGGATAGCTTTCTTGTCACGTACCTGGCACACCAGCAATTGTGAGGGCCAGGTAGAACATTTCTCTGAAGTCGTTAAATACTTCTCTCATTTTCTTGGTGAAGCGATGTGCAATTTTGGTGCCGCGCAAGATCTCTCTAAGTGAAGCAATGGGGTGCACCGACAGAAAGAGGGAATTATATGTGTGTCAGTTCCTCGGGGACGCCGAGATTGCACCATTCTTAAATGTATATGTGTTTACAAGTTCAGCAAAGAAAATCCAATTAGGCACGGGAGTAATTAGGAATACTTCGGGCTGACATTGAACTGGAAAACTATTTAATTAAAAGTAAGTCAAATGTGTGCGTGTGTGTGTGTGTGTGTGTGTGCGTGTGTGTGTGTGTGTGCGTGTGTGTGTGTGTGTGTGTGTGTGTGTGTGTGAGAGAGGCGAGAACAGAGAAAGTTTGATTAACTGCTAGATAAATGTAAATGAATGCTTCATAATTGCAGGAGACGAGCTGGGCAGAATTAATCAGTTAAATATAAATTATTTGTCTATGTGTACGCGTATGAGTGGAGAACAATGAATAATTGTTAGATTAATGGGCACCACGGGGCGTAGTGGTTAGCACGACGCAATTACAGTTCCGGACGTTGTACGTCCTTCCCGTGACGGCGTGGGTTTCCGTTTTCCAGCAATAACGTTTCTGTGATTAGGCTAGAGGTGGGTGGGCTGCTGGGCGTAGCGGCTCGTTGGGCCGGAATGTTCTGTTCTGCGCTGAACCCTGTCAATAAAATACTTAATAAATGCAACTGTAAATTAGTTGAATGTTTCGATTTTGACGTCGACTCAGTGTGCAAAAGGCCGCTGAACTAAGTGGCTAGGTGTGTGACACAATGACTGACCAATGGTAATACAATGATTTATATTATTTTGAGTAACGGTAACGATATACAGCTGCTGAAAAATACACTCCGTGACATTCCAACGGCAGCTCAAACTCCTGAATGAACTCCTAAAATCCCAGTGAATTATTTGCCACCTAGTCCATTCGAAGGTTAGATTGCCTCACATCCACGCACCGACTGCCGGGTGAACTATCCACAAAATTCACGCGAGCTTTGTTCGCCCGGGTATCTTCACAACGTGGACCAAGCGCAAGACCTAGGCCGGGACTCGAAACCGTGGGTTATGGAGAGAGGTTGAGCAGAATAGGAAGTTTTTATTGGAGTTTAGGAGACTGAAGGACAACCTTTAGTAGAGATGTAAAGGCCTTAAGGACGTGTAAAAAGAAATCTGTAAAGCGAAGAAGTTTTCAAAAATAATGGAATAAAACATGTCGAAATATAGAAAATATATTAAGAGCAGCAAATAGTAACATAAATGAGTCAAACTAGTATTTGGTGTGACCACCCGTTGTCTTTAAACTGCATCTATTTTCTTAGGCTCACTGACATGCAGTTGTTTAAGAAAATCGGTCGGTTGGTAGCTCCAAGCATCTTGGAAAACTTGCCACAGTTCTCCTGTGGACCTCGGCTTGCTCCTGTCTCTCCAGGTAATCCCAGCCTCGATGATGTTGAGATTAGGGCTCGGTGGAGACCCTACCATCTGAAATCGTAGAATAAAACCTAGGGTGCCTAAGAGCATTGCACAGTACTGTATGAAACCACGAGGGGCATAGGTAGGGTGAATGCGCAGTCTTTTGGCAAAGTTAGGGAAGAAAGATGGCACAGTTATGAGGTAAGAGGGGAGATATTTAATAGGAACTTGATAAGCACACGGAGTGATGGGTGTGAGATATATGGTGGGAAAAGGGTGAATGGTGACATATTTAAAGGGAGTATGAAGAGGAGTTTCTTCACTCAGAGGGTGGTGAGGGTGTGGAACGAGCTGCCAGCGCAAGTGGTGGAAGCGGGTTCGATCTCAACTTGTGAGTGAAATTTGGCTAGGCACATGGATGGGAAGGGCAGTAGGCTACGACCCGGGTGCGGGTCAATCTGATTAAGCAGAATATTTGTTCGGCACAGACTAGATGGGCCGAATAGCCGGCTGCAATGCTGTAGCGTCCTATGACGGTGGTAGAAGCTGTGTTTGAGCCTGTTTTCAGGTTTTGCATCTCCGCCCGATGGGAGAGGGAGAAGTCCGGTATGGGCTGAGTCTTTGTATGTTATCAACAGGAATTCTGCAGATGCTGGAAATTCAAGCAACACACATCAAAGTTGCTGGTGAACGCAGCAGGCCAGGCAGCATCTATAGGAAGAGGCGCAGTCGACGTTTCAGGCCGAGACCCTTCGTCAGGACTAACTGAAGGAAGAGTGAGTGTGTTCTTTGTATGTTATGTTTGCTTTACTGAAGCAGCGAGAAGCATAGACAGAGACCACAGAAGGAAGCCTGATTTCCTGTTTTCACCTTTCACCGTTAACCTATCACCTTTAGTTCTAGACTCACCCAACCGCGGTGAAAAATGGTTGCTTGAATTTACCCTATGTATACCCCTCATAATTTTGTGTGCCTGCATCAAATCTCCCGTCATTCAGCCCTGTCCTACTCAACCTCTCTGTATAACTCAGGTCCTCAAGTCCCGGCAACATCCAGCCCCCTGCCACTCTTTCGGTCTTTCCTGTAGGTGGTAGACCGGAAGTATTTTTGATATTGGTATTGTTTTATCATTTTCACACGTACCGAGATACAGTGAAAATCTCGTCTTGCATACTGTTCATAGGGTCATAGGGTCATAGAAAAGTACAGCACAGAAATAGGCCCTTTGGCCCATCTACTGCCACCGATCTGCACCGGAACCACAGCCCTCTATACTCCTACCATCCGTGTACCTGTCAAAACTACTCTTAAACATTGAAATCGAGCTTGCGTGCAGCATTTGTGCCGGCAGCTTTTCCAAACTCTTACATCGTCTGAGCGAAGAAGTTTCCCGTCATATCCCCTTTTCACCTTTCACCCTTAACCTTGGCATTTCATGCGTAGAGTATTGAGGTAGAACAAGATAAAACAATAACAGTGCTTTACAGTGCCACTAAGCATCCAGTGAGCTGGGCAGAATCATGAAACATGGATCTGGGCTGTGTCGAACATGTCCTTACCTTAGAAATACCCATAGCCCTCTATTTTTCTGAGCTCCACGTACCTGTCCAGGAGTCTCTTAACAGACCCTATCGTATTCGCCTCCACCACCGTCGCCGGCAGCCCATTCCACGCACTCACCACTCTCTGCGTAAAAAACTTACCCCTGACATCTCCTCTGTACCTACTTCCAAGCACCTTAAAACTGTGCCCTCTCATGTTAGCCATTTCAGCCCTGGGAAAAAGCCTCTGACTATCCACACGATCAATGCCTGTCATTATCTTATACACCCCTATCGTGTCACCTCTCATTCTCTGTCGCTCCAAGGAGAAAAGGCCAAGTTCACTTAACCTATTCTCGTAAGGCATGCCCCCCAATCCAGGCAACTTCCTTCAAGCTTCCTAATCAAATCCAGCTCATTACACAACACCCAAACCGGAACGAACCTGATTTTCCCAATCTATCTAAATATTGAAATTCCCTATGACTGCAGTAACATTCCCCTTTGACATGCCTTTTCAATCTCACGTTGTAATTTGTAGCCCACATCCCGGCTACTGTTCGGAGCCCATAACGGTGTTTTTACCCTTGCAGTTTCTTAACTCTACCCATAGGGATTCTTCGTATCATATGTCACCTCTTTTTAAGGATTTGATTTCATTCTTTTTAACCCAACAGATCCACGCTAACCCCTCTGCCTGTCTGCTTGCCCTTTCCTTACAATGTGGATCCTTGGATGCTAAGCTCCTTCAGCCAAGACTCAACCTGCCAATCTCCAATTGCGCTAGAAGATCGCTTTCTTCATTCCGTATACTTCGTGTAATGAAATATAACATCTCCAATCCTGTATCCGTCAGTTTTTCCGATTTTGTGAATGCCTCCACAATCTCATCAGTTAACTCTTTCACAGCCATGGGTGTAATCCATCTGGTCCAGGTAACTTATCCACCTTCAGACCTTTCAGTTCCCGAGGACTCTCACCTTAGTAAGAGAAACTGCCCCCTGACACTCTCGAACTTCTGGAGTACTGTTAGTGTCTTCCACAATATATTATCCCACTGACTGTAATTTTGCCTATCGTCTGCCCGTCCTTCCTGACAGTCTCACTACACACTGCCTCTGCTTGTAAATCTATCCTCAGCCATATCGCCCTGGTTACCATCTCCTTGCCAAATTAGTGTAAACTTGCCCCAACAGCTCTAGGAAACCTGCCCGCAAGGACATGCGCTCATGATGAGTCGAGTATGATGGTCTCCTAAGGGAATGTCTATTGTTGGTTCTTGGGTCCTGCAGAGGCCGATCCCGACCCACATAACCGGGATATTAGGGTGAAATCCCTTAAACGAGAGCGCCTGTATGTGACTTTGCTTTACGTGGGGAGGTTGACACACGGGCAGCCACCACACGATCCTTGACAGAGCGGGGTCAGGGTTCAGTGGCGCGGATTGCAACGTGACTGGGGACCCTCCGCTGCTGCAGCCTCCCTCCGCCCTCACTGCCGTTGTGATGTGTGATCACCTTCCTCCAGCTTCACCCCTGGGGTCTTGTTTGGAACGCTCTTGTCTGGAACCTCCGCCTTGACCTTTACAGCCATAGGTGTCCCGGCCAGGAGCCAAGCTCCAGAGGGCATCGCTCTCGGGACCTCAGGGACACGCAGCCAGTTCACCACGTCAAGATGACTAACCTCGGAGAAGAATGTCCTTTATCCGTACGCGCATGGTCCACTCCCCTCCTTTCCTCGCGTACCCTTCTGTCTATATGACGGCCTTTGAACGCCAATATCCAATCTGCTACCACTGCTCCTGCAGCTCGTTCCAGGCACTAACATAGTCTGGAGACTGATGAAGG
Source organism: Mobula hypostoma (assembly GCF_963921235.1). Taxonomy (NCBI): domain Eukaryota; kingdom Metazoa; phylum Chordata; class Chondrichthyes; order Myliobatiformes; family Myliobatidae; genus Mobula; species Mobula hypostoma. Next base: position 33,651,949 of record NC_086124.1, read on the forward strand.
CAATCAAAAATTACAGGGCAAACCTTGATCATCTGAGTAAGTGGGCCGAGGCAAGTGGATTTTAATTTTCGATAAACACCCATAAATTATTGTAACACACATCAAAGTTGCTGGTGAACGCAGGCAGCATCTCTAGGAAGAGGTGCAGTCGACGTTTCAGGCCGAGACCCTTCATCAGCGCATAAATTATTGTGTTCATTTGAGGGGCTGTGTTAGCTTGTTCTCTTCTGAAGACGTATAGAAGTGTTTCGCCTTAACAGCAGAATTGCTTTAAAATGTTGCATCGCGCTGTGTGTGTGTGTGTGTGTGTGTGTGTGTGTATCTGTGTGCACATGTATGTGTGTTTTTGTCTGTGTGCGCGTGTGTCTATGTGCGTGTATGAGAGAGACACCTCTGTTTGTGAGAGGGCGAGCCCCTGCGTGTGTGTGTGTGTGTCTGCGTTTGTGTGCGTGTCTGCATGTGTGTGTGTGTCTGCGTTTGTGTGCGTGTCTGCATGTGTGTGTGTGTCTGTGTGTGTTTTTGCTTGCGCGCGCGCGTGTCTGTGTATGAGAGACCTCTGTTTGTGAGAGGGCGAGCCCCTGTGTGTGTGTGTGGTGTGTGTGTGTGTGTGTGTGTGTGTGTGTGTGTGTGTGCGCGCGCGCGCGTGTGTGTGCGCGTGCGCGCGCGCGTGGCAATGCTTACGGACGTGATGCACTAGATATTTTTTTGGGTAGCGACTCTGAACCTTCTCCGAGGATCGTCACGTTGTCGTGCTGTGGGAGGATTGCGTGTTCTTGAGATCCGAGTGTGAAGGCGCCAGGAGCTAAGCTCTCGGTGGGGTAGCAAAGGCGATATGGTCAGGGCGGGAGGGTGGCTCCAGAGAAAGAGCGATCCAACCAAGGCTCGATGGTAGGACATCACAGCGGTATGAAGGCAGAGGAAAGCTGCATCAGCGACCAGTCGTCTAGCATTTCACTCCACTTGTCCCTGACACCGATCAGTCAAGGGCTCCACCGGACCCTGACCCCAGTTTGTCTGGAACAGGTGTGGAGCATCACACACCCCACGTTAAATAACAAGAATATCCGCTTTGGAGAACATCATACTGGACTAGAGAGATTGCACTACATTCACAACGACACCGGAACCAGATTAAACAGCGTAAATGACCAGAGCCCAGTGTGTCAAAAACTATCAGGGTCTGGATTGGCGCTGGTGTAAACAACAGCAAAGATAATACCAACTCCACTCATTAAATCATAGGAGATTTCCAATTAATTCTCAGCGATAAATAGCAGTGACTCATCTTGGCTGTTACCTCTCCATTCCAGTTAAAATCAAAACATCATTTGAACATCAGTTCTACTCGCAGTCCCCGTGGAGATCTCGCAACATATGATGTACTGCGAGCGCTCGGAATTCTAGTTACGGGGGCTGACTGCAACACCAGCAGCGCGGGGCTATTTAAAGCAAGCGCCTAGAAGATATTTTACACTATTGTTGCACTCTTTGGTGTTCCCAGTAAGTGATTATGATCATTTATGTCTGTAGTCTTTTAGCATTTACTGTATTTGCTGGTTTATGCATTGGTCGCATTTTCACTGGAATTTGGTCTATAAAAATGTCTTTAAAGCCACGCGATCATGGGGTTAAAATCTCCTTACAGGAAAGCGGGGATCGAACCCTGGGTCGCTGGTTCTGTATTACCGCTACTGTAACCATTAGGCTACCGCCGATGGATGCGAAACTTAATCCACCACCGGAGCTTTGACAAATTTGGCGAAGTAAACGCTCGGCACGCTGGCCGTAATCATTCACCGCAGAGAGTATCTAAGTTGTTACGTACGTGCAAGACGCTGGCGAGGCTGCATTTGGAGGATATTGTCCAGATTTGAACAACCTGGCATATGAAAGATGTAACTAAACTACAAAGATACACCAAGATGTTGCCAGTACTTGAGAGATTGCGTTTTGTGGAGAGATTGAGCGGGAAGGAATTTACTTATTATAGAGTAGAGACTGAGGGGTGGTTTTATATACAAAATTATGAAATCATGAGGAGTGAATGCAGAATCTATTTCCCCGCGTTGGAAGATCAAGAACTAGAGGGCGTGGGTTTAAGGTAAGTGGGCAGTGCCGTACAGAAACGGGAGGAGCAAGAACTTGTGGCAGCGTTACGGGAAGACTGAAACTATATACAGTGAGTCCCTCCATTGGCTGAGGTCGGTCATGGATATAGCGTCCTCGCTGCCCACAGTACAATGCGAAAGTCTCTGGCACCGTAGAACTTTTAAATACAAATTGTGTTTTAGATATTTTTTGTCTTTTGTTTTAGTGTGTCAGTAGTAAAGAGCAAATTATAGATTTTCAAACATTGATTTTCGCAAAAAAATTAAATGTTACAGAGATTTTTTTTGTCTTTCGTTAAAGAAGGTAACATATTAAGTAACAGACCAGTTTTCAAATTAGAAATAAAACTTGATTACTTTGTAGGTATATAGCCCAGTGCACGATTACTAGCACAGATCATGACATGGTGAATTGAATGAACTAAACTGATGAACTGAAACAGATAACTTGATTAACTAGGTGTAGAAGGAATCAAACTGGGCGAAGTGCAACCAAACTACAAACGTTGTAAAAAGTGAGGGAGATGTGACAGATTGCCTTAAAGTCATCAATTCTTGCACCACAGGAAAAAATGAGCAAGACAAGTTCTCTAATATGCCTGGACCAACCTTCCAGCCAATTTTCTGATAAAACTGCACGATAGTTATACATGAGATTATTGATGCAGTTTTAAAGGCAAAGGATAGGGACACCAACATAGAAATCTACAGCACATTGCAGGTCCTTCAATCCACAATGTCGTGTCGACCATGTACTCTAGGAACTGCCTAGAATTTCCTCACCACATAGCCCTCTATTTTTCTAAGCTCCATGTACCTATCTAAGAGTCTCTTTAAAGACTCGATCATATTCACCTTCACCGCTGTCGCTGGCATTGCATTGCACGCACTCACCACTCTCTGTGAGAAAAACCCACCCCTGACATCCCCTCTGTACCTACTTCCAAGCATCTTAAAACTATGCCCCCTCGTTTTAGCCATTTCAGCCCTGGGAGAATGCCTCCAGCTAGCCACACGATCAATGCCTCTCATTATCTTACATACTTCTAACAGGTCACCTTTAATCCTTCGTCAAGGAGAAAAGACCAAGTTCAGTCAACCTACTATCATAAGGCACGTTCTCAAATCCAGGCAACATCCTTGTAAATCTTCTCTTCACTCTCTCTATAGTATCCACATCCTTCCTGCAGTGAGGTGAGCAGAATTGAACACGATACTCCAACCCGGGTCTGACCGAGGCAGTAACATTACCTCACGGCTCTTGAACTCAATCCCACGGTAGATGAATGCCAACACACCATACGCCTCCTTAACAACACAGTCAACCTGCGCAATGGCTTTGAGTGTCATATCGACACGGACCCCAAGATCTCTCTGATTCTCTACACTGCCAAGAGTCTTACCATTAATACTATATTCTGGCTTCAAATTTGACCTACCAAAATCAACCACTCCACATTCATCTGGACTGAACTCCATCTGCCACTTTCCAGCCCAGTTCTGCATCCTATCATTGTCCTGGTGTAACTTCTGACAACCTTCTTAACAACATACAACACCCCCAACTTTTGTGTCATCAGCAAACTTACTAACCCAGCCTTCCGCTTCTTCATTCGGGTCAGTTATAAAGAAATCACAAAGCGGAGGGGTCCCAGAAAAGATCCCCCGGAACACCAAATATTGATTTGGTTTAGTTTTTAGTGCTTACTTCTCTTCATAACTTTTTTTTTGTTATTTAGATACTTTTAATTTTCTTATGTTTAAAGCATCTTCGAATTAGATATATGCCGGAGACGTCTGCATAGTTCGGGGCAGTAAGATGGAGAGCAAGCTGTGGCCTACCTTACCCATGCTGCAGGCTCCCCTCTCCACGTAGCTGACGAATACACAAGAGAGGCAAAGGCAGATGCAGTTGGGCACCAGCTACGTCGCGGAAAATTTCAGTTGTATCGAACTCAGCGTAGGACTACTGCCTTAGGGACTCCAGCGCTGGACTTTTCCTCGGAGTTTACACCGACAGTCCTCCCCGCCAGTGGGTATAACTGAAAGGGGTGTATGGGGTGTTAGGGAGGGGTAGCACCCCTGGTGGGGGAACATGTCGGCGTCTTTCTCAGGGCGGTTAGTCCACCTTTGGCCCCCACCTGGCACTCAGCTCTCACCTGTGGCTCCCTGTAGCTGTCTGCATGTGACAGCGGCCATACTCCGGGCAATGGCTTCGACAAGCCGGCTAAACCAGGTGAGGATAGCCGACGGGTCTCAAACCCTTGGTGAGATAGGGAGTTGTCTATCCAAGCATGTGAAGACAGACTCCGGCGACTGAGTGGACGAGACCAATGGACGATCAAACGGTCAAGAAGGCGGTCTCTGCAAGCGTTGTGGAACGTGTAGAGCAGGACGAGACACAGAAGACGTCCTGGTCATCCACTGCGCCTAGTCCCATCTCCAGCCATCTCGACTCTGTCTTGCCACTGGATCCAGATGGGAATTGGGAAGAGAGAGTGAGGCTGACGCTGCGCAACTCTCCCTCACTTTAAATCCAAATCACGCGCTAGTCTCAGCACCATCATAATGGTGTCGAGGTCCTCATCGACGCGATGGACGGACAACATTGCTGAAAGAGTGGAGATTTGAGATCAGAGTCTCCATTCTGTCAAATGAGCTGCCAACCACGATTGACGAGCCCCATTTGCCCGAAGCAACTGGCGTTAAGCCGCCAGTAACCCGCTTTTGGCCTTGCTCCTGTTAATAGAAACGGTTCCGCCAGGCTTAGAAGCTAAGTCACCCGTGAAGGCCAGGAGCTGGCCTTGGTTGTCAGAGGCCATTTGAGACGCGTCATTGGGAGCATTTAATAGGTAGCGGGAGCTTATCCCCACCGCCCGCTACACCGACCGCCCCCCGAGCTCAGACAACCTTAGGGAACTATACTGTATATAGCATGGCGTGAAATTAGTTGTTCAGTAGCAACATTAAAATACGAAAACAAAATCTCTGTAAACGTTGGAAATAACCAAGCAGTGAAACAATAAGTAGTGGGGGGAAGGAGGTGTTTCTTTGACCTTTTTGACGACTCTCCCGAGGCAGTGAGAACTGTAGACAAGGTCAATACGGTGGTGGGCGATTTGTTTGTCTGATGTGTCTTTGCTTTGCGCGGGGAGGTAGATACGCGTGAAGCCACCGCACGGTCCTTGACAGATCGGGATCAGGGTTCAGCGGCATGGACTACCGAGGATCCTTCACTGCCACTGGATAGCTGTTTGACCTTTACCCCCATAGGTGACCCGACCAGGCTCTAAGCTCCAGATGATGTCACTCTCGGGATCTCTAGATCACGTAGCCTCTCCAGCACGATAAGGTGACAATTCTCGGAGAGAAATGTTCGTGATCCATGTCCGCATGGTCTACACCCTCCGTTCCTTTTGAACGCCAATACCCAAACTCCTTTCACTGCACCTGCAGCTCGTTCCAGGCACTAACATAGGCTGGAGACTGAGGAAGGTTATCTAAAATTACAGGAGAAATCTTGCTCATTTGAATAAGTGGGCCGAGGAATGGCAAATACAGTTTAAATCGAAATCCAGATTACCTGAATGTGTTCTTTTGAAGATCTGTGTTAGCTTGTTATCTCTTGAAGATTTTGTACCTAGAAAGCTTAGAAGTGTTTTGGCTGAACAGCAGAATTGCTTTAAAATGTCGCATCGCTCTGTGTGTGTGTGTGTGTGTGTGTGTGTGTGTGTGTGTTGTGTATGTGTTGGATTGTTTGTGGCTTCTTTTGGCATGTTATGCATATATCGTCTTGAATTTGTTGGTCTTTATTACGTATTTTGATCATTTTTGTGTTAACCTCAAGGAACCCCTCTGTTTCTGGGAAAAGGTCTCCAAATCTGAGCTTTGTGTTCGGTAGTGATAATTTCTTATGGCGATTGAACATTTTATTATTGTTATCGTCTATCGTCATCATCATGACCATTATCATCACCTCCATCATCATGAAGAGCCTTGGCACAATAGCAGAGAGAAGAGTTCCTCACCCAGCCCAGGGGTTCCTCGTCCTGTGCTGGATATTTCCCATCTGAATCCTCGGCAGTTTACCTCGGCAGTCATCCCGAACCTTGGTCCTAGAAAGGGTCCCGGCCCTGCGCTCCAAGGAGGAGTCCCGGCCCCGTACCCAAGAGTCTAAGCAAGCCGAGCCAAAACCTAGTCCAAGAGCCATGTTGGAAGTTCTAGCCAACGGCCTTGTTGGCCTAGAGCTTAGTGATTCTTTTACTGGAAAACATTGTAACACTGTTTTCTAAGTGTTTATTTAAGTGTGCTTTTATTGCGAATCAAGTGTTTATTCAGGTGTTTACTATGCCTTAACTATGCATTAAGTGTCTGTTATTGAGTGTGTGGGGGATTCCTATGGTATTTCACTATCTAACCATTGATTTATTAGCTGACATGATGAGGCTTGGGTTCGGACTCCGAGCAGAGACTGGACAAGGACCCAGAACCTGGGTCTTGACTCGGGCTCGGACCCCGGAACTAGTCGAGGACATGACGTGGCTACAGGACTGGACATGGCTTGGGTACTTCATGGAACCTCGGAACCTTGGACTTGGGACGACGGGAACGTAAAACACAGAGCCTTGGTCTTGGAGATGACAGGAACACAGAGCCTTGGCTAGAGCACGGGAATACGGAGCCTTGGACTTGAGAGTGTTACGTAGCCGGCAACAATGAATATCAATCGAGTCAGGTTATATAAAAACAACCAAACATTTATTAAACACGGATAAACAATAAAAAAAAACAAACGAAAACCTTAACTGGAAGTTAACCGCTATGCGGCCATTCAACAACGCCACTCGGTGTTGGTTCTTAAAGCAATAAATGCGAAAACAGTTCTTAAAGCGGTAAAGTCAAATACAGTTCTTAAAATGGTGAATTCGAAAGTCCAACAGATTTATACATTCAATTAGGAGAGACTTCTCTGGAGAAGGAGTTTTTCATAGACGCGACTTTCCTGCTAGTTCTGTCCAAAAGGATTCACGATAGAAATAAACGGCTTAAAACAACTGACCTTTCTTCTGGCGAGCAAATCCTGCATGAACTACCTTTCTCTTTTGGCAGGAGTTATCTTCGATGCAGGTCGCTACTTCTTCAACGAAGACTCAATAAGGTCGATCCTTTATTAAGCTGCCGAACACTACCGACTTCTCGTAATCCTTCATATCCTGTACTTTGATAAAGTTTTCACTCTCCAATACTACTGAAAAGGTACATCAACAAATCTGGCAGAAATGGGTAAACTGCCATTCCAGCACTATTGTACCTGCAATAAAACGTAACACCCCATTTTAAAAATGAAACAGCGTTATAAAACAAATACGCAATGGAACGGAGACACTGACTAATGTTCTAGCTGGAAAACTAACTGCGTCACCAGGGGTCTTCCCTTTCATACCCGTGGTGAACATGTCATCACGTGACCTCACATCGGTGGGAAAATTACATCAGGTGACCTCCAAAAGACCATTACATAATTCTTACAAGAAAGTCACAAGATCTCCTTGACGTATGTAACAAAAGACAGGAATACAGGGACACAGAGCACAGAGCCAGGACCCGTCCTTTGGAACAGGACATGAGGCCGGGGCTCTACACAGAATGCTGAACACGACGAGACGGATTCCAACACTAGGTAGCGGCAAACGGCCGGACCTACCTAGCGAAGGCGTGGACACAGAAACGGTTCCCAACACTAGGTAGCAGCAAACGACCGGACCTACTTAGCGAAGGTATGGACACAGAGGGACAGTTCCAAACAACGATAGACAGTTCCTTATCTAGACGCAGCAATGCTCTGGTCTTTCTCCAATGGTAGAACTTGACAAGGTGGCAGGCAAGGCTTCAGAAAGAAGGGGAAGGGAAGGGAACAGTCCAGCCTCAGGGTAATGGCAAAGACGGCCTGGCTTACCCAACGGAGGCAAGGACAGGAAGGGACAGATCCAACTACAGGGCAACGGCAAAGACCGCCTGACTTACTCCACGGAGGCGAGGATGGGATACCGCTGAGACAAACCAGCAACCACACTCGAACCCAGGGCCATTATATTACAGGCCCCAAGATGAGCATCAGGTGCCTATGACTAAGCCCAACTGAAACAAGGGACAGCCGGAAGACCTGGAGTCCGGAGTCCACGGACTGGCCTGTGAACCGGAACGTGGAGTTCACGGACCCGACTATGACAATAGGCCTCCAAAGAGTAGCCAAGATGTGGGGTTGAAATTACAAAGGGAGCTGGAAAAAGCATGTAATAAAGGTAATGACACAGTAGGATGGGGGACTTCAATATGCAAGGGGATTCGGAAAATCATACTGTTATCGGATCACAATGTTCAAGATCCCACATCACTGGTGACGTACCCCACCTTATATCCCAAAGCCCAGAGTAACAGCGCACCTCAGAGTACTGAAGAAGTCACCATGGTTTGCAGGGTGACAGACATCATCGTTTCTTATGTGATGGGATCACCACGGATATATCAGATTGAAGAAATATTCTATCCTACCATCTCAGTCATGTAATATTAAGACAGATGTTATCGTCAGCTCTGTTATCATGCTAAATTCCCTTCTACTGCGGGACTTCTTTTTCCGGATGTGATTCTTAATGCTAATTGTTGTATTACTAACCCTCCTCAAATGTGCGTTGTTTTAAATTTCTATAATGTTCTTCCGTGCTCTTTGATATCTCCCGCGGTGTTATTGCGCTTCGTTGCCTGCAGGAACTGCACTGCATAAGACATGTCCATACGACCATAGGGTATAGGAGCAGAATCAGGCCATTTGGCCCGTTTTCATCCTGGCTGCTCTAATTTTCCTCTCAGCCCAAATCTCCTGCCTTTCCCCCGTAACCCTTCGTGCTCTGACCAATCAAGAATCTATCAACCTCTGCCTTAAATACACATAATGATTTGGTCTTCACAGCTTCCACAGCTGCTGGTGACAAAGAATTTTACAGATTCGCTACTCTCTGACTAAAGAAATTCTTCTTCATCTCCGTTTTAAAAGGACACTCCACTATTCTGAGGCCGTGTCCTCTGGTCTTAGACTCTCCCACTATAGGAAACACTCTCTCCATATCCACTCTTTCAAAGCCTTTCACTATTCGGTAGGTGTCAATGAGGTCACCCCTCATTCTTCTGAATTCCAACGCTCGGAAGCTTTTCATATGTCGAGCTATTCAACCCTGGCATCATTTTCATGAACCTCTTTTGAACCGTCTCCAGTTTCAGCACATCGTTTCTAAGCTAAGGGGCCCTGATCCGTTCATAGATCTCCAGGGAAGCCTCAACAGGGCTTTATACATCCATGTAACGAGCCGTGTTTTGGCATTATGAGGCTAATTGTGAGTTTATGCTGTGGAATATTGGCGACAATATGTTTTCAGAAATCAATGAGGAGGCAGTTCTGTGGTCAGTGTAGAGCAAACCACAAATATGCTAAATGAAAACCACACAAAATCCCAGTGTTGGGTTTCAGTCCGAAATGTCGGCCGTTTATTCCATTGATGTTACCCAACTTGCTGATTTTTTAAAATATAATTTTGCGTGTGTTGCTCAAGATTTTCAGGATCTGTTGTGTTTATGGTCTCATTTGGCGGCGTATTTACATCACGAGTTTCAGTCATCTTCGCTCAGCAGAATTATAATTTCAGTATTACATCTCTATTAATTTTTGTTTGTTCTGTTTTCCAAAATATCACCAACCCAGAAGATGTCAGTCCGCTGTTTCTGTGATGCCTCTGCTGATATCGTGGTCTTTATATAAAATCGAGTCACATAGTCGTAAATTTACACTGGAACCACGTCCTTTGGCCGCACTCTTCCCACCTGCCCCTTCGTCTATCCAGTGCAGCCCCATCCGCCTGTGTTTGATCCGGATCCTCCTAAACACGTTATGCACCCACCCGTCTATGATTCTTTGAACATGTTCGTTGTAAACCAATCCAACAGTTCAGCTGACACCTCATTCCAAGTTACCACCAACTCCAATGGGGAAATGTTTCCCTTCATACGTCGTTTAAATCTTTTCCCGCTCATCTTAAATGAATGCCCTCCTCAACAATGGGTTAAAACAGATTGTGATTATGTCCAGCTCCGTCCCTCGTGATTTTATATATCATCGCCCTCACCCTCCCACTGAGTTTGGAGCACAGTCCCAGCCTGTACACTCACTCTTGATGAATCCATTTTTAGGGTCACCATCACCCTCTCCCCCCGCCCCCCCAACCCCGAAACGTTCCTGCATGCTTTCCAGTTTAGTAACATCCTTCCTATAGCTGGACGACCAGATCTGCAAACAATATCGAAGATCGAACAGATACGATCCATTGAGGGGAGTTCCCTTTAAAATTGGTCACCGACGGTTGTCATGTCCGTATGCTCCGTATCGATTAAATCAAGCCCAATAATATAAATATTTTAAAAATATAGAATAGACAGTATTATAATGGGCACATAGTCAAGTGGTTAAGGCATTCGACTAGTGATCTGAAGGTCACTAGGTCGAGCCTCAGCTGTGACAGCGTGTTTGTGTCCTTGAGCAAGGCACTTAATCACACATTGCTCTGTGACGACACCGGTGCCAAGCTGTATGGGTCCTAATGCCCTTCCTTTGGACAACATCGGTGGCATGGAGAGGGGAGACTTGCAGCATGGACAACTGCCGGTCTTCCATACAACCTTGCCCCGGCCTGCGCCCTGGAGAGTGAAGACTTTATTAATAGACAGCATTGATATTGACGCTGTACGATTTGGGGAGATGTGTTCTCCGGCATTTATATTTATTAGTTAAACCTGGTGTTGCCAATGCAAGGGAAGAATGCCGGCATCGATCGGGAATCGTCTGCTAAAGAGGAAGGAATCAAAGACCCCGAAATAAAATGAAAGCAAGATATGCGGGAAATACTCAGTGCGTTCGGCACACTTGCAGGCCGAAGTTTTAGTGAAGACAGGTGAAAAATATTGTTTCATGTTGAGAGCGTTTGAGGGACACATAGGTCGAACTCGTTATCTAGACAGGGGTGAGCAGTGGTTCTATGAGTGTAGTTCGTCGGGTGTTATTAACCAGCAGGTGATTAACATTCATAAGGAGAGAAAAGATGGAGGTCTTCTTCACCAATAACAAAAAGACGATACCAAGTGCTCCCCCCCACGCCACCCACCCCCCAGGAGAGGCAAGAGTGGAAAATGACGCTGGAGTGGTAGCAATGCAGCGCAAGGAGAGGGTGGATGAATTGAACAATTATTTCCTGTCAACGCACATCAAGGTTGCTGGTGAACGCAGCAGGCCAGGCAGCATCTCTAGGAAGAGGTAGAGTCGACGTTTCAGGCCGAGACCCTTCGTCAGAACTAACTGAAAGAAGAGCTAGGAAAAGATTTGAAAGTGGGAGGGGGAGGCGGAGATCCAAAATGAGAGGAGAAGACAGGAGGGGGAGGGATGGAGCCAAGAGCTGGACAGGTGATTGGCAAAAGGAATATGAGAGGATCATGGGACAGGAGGCCCAGGGAGAAAGACAAGGGGGGGGGGACCCAGAGGATGGGCAAGGGGTATAGTTAGAGGGACAGAGGGAGAAAAAGGAGAGAGAGAGAAAGAATGTGTGTATATAAATAAGTAACGGATGGGGTACGAGGGGGAGGTGGGGCATTAGCGGAAGTTAGAGAAGTCAATATTCATGCCATCAGGTTGGAGGCTACCCAGACGGAATATAAGGTGTTGTTCCTCCAACCTGAGTGTGGCTTCATCTTTACAGTAGAGGAGGCCGTGGATAGACATATCAGAATGGGAATGGGACACGGAATTAAAATGTGTGGCCACTGGGAGATCCTGCTTTCTCTAGCGGACAGAGTGTAGGTGTTCAGCGAAACGACCTCCCAGTCTGCGTCAGGTCTCGCCAATATATAGAAGGCCACATCGGGAGCACCGGACGCAGTATATCACCCCAGTCAACTCACAGGTGAAGTGTTGCCTCACCTGGAAGGACTGTCTGGGGCCCTGAATGGTAGTGAGGGAGGAAGTGTAAGGGCATGTGTAGCACTTGTTCCGCTTACAAGGATAAGTGCCAGGAGGGAGATCGGTGGGAAGGGATGGGGGGGGGCAAATGGACAAGGGAGTCGCGTAGGGAGTGATCTCTGCAGAAAGCGGGGGGGGGGGGAGATGTGCTTAGTAGTGGGATCCCGTTGGAGGTGGCGTAAGTTACAGAGAATTATATGTTGGGCCTGGAGGCTGGTGGGGTGGTAGGTGAGGACAAGGGGAACCCTATCCCTAGTGGGGTGGCGGGAGGATGGAGTGAGAGCAGACGTGCGTGAAATGGGGGAGATGCATTTGAGAGCAGAGTTGATGGTGGAGACAGGGAAGCCCCTTTCTTTAAAAAAAGGACATGTCCTTTGTCCTAGAATGAAAAGCCTCATCCTGACAGCAGATGCAACGGAGATGGAGGAATTTCAAGAAGGGGATGGCATTTTTGCAAGAGACAGGGTGAGAAGAAGAATAGTCCAGATAGCTGTGACTTATAGTAGACATCAGTAGATAAGCTGTCTCCAGAGATAGAGACAGAAAGATCTAGAAAGGGGAGGGACGTGTCGGAAATGGACCAGGTACATAAATGTGACCCAATGTTCTAGTTACCTTCTACTTTAATTCTCCATTGCTCCCATTCTGACCTTGTCAATCTATCCAGTCCTATTGCAGTAAACCTCGATGAGCAGCACTTCACCTTCGCAATAGCCCTGTTACATTGTCCATTCTGCTTATCTACACTGCGGAATAGGCTCTCTCAGCCAAGTCAGCTGCACCACCTATTTCAACACTAGCTTTACAATGACCAATTAACCTGCTAACCAGTACATCTTTGGACTGTGGGAGGAAACCGGAGGACCTGCAGGAAACCCATGCGGTCATGGGGAGAACATACAAACCCCTTAGAGATGAACTCCGAACTCCAAAGCCCCAAACTATAATACCGTCGTATTAATTGCTATGCTAACTTGGCTCAACACTGATTGCAGCAATTTCAAATCATCATCAATGCTGCCATTTTATTTTTGGTCTTACACTGTCATTTAATCTTGTTCTGTCTTAAACGCCATACTTCATCTCCTCTTCTGTTCTGTCCAGCCTTAACCCTTTCAGTTTTGATGACCTTTATTTGAACTTTAACTCTTGTTTCTTCCTCTACCAGTGTAGCCTGCATGGCTGAGTATTTGCCCCTGTGAATATCAGTATGAAAGAATTTGCAGACATTACATTGATGGTGAGAATGGGATGCTACTGTCTGCAGGAAAGTATTTTGGTATGAAGACATTTGAGAATGTGGTTCCCTATATCTGACAGATTGCAATATTCAACTACTGTTCATGCTGAAGCTGCAACTTAAAGCCCTGTCATACTCAAAACTACAAATGATTCATATAATAAACAATTATATGACAAATAGATTAAATTTCAGTTTGAGACATGTCTTTTGAATAATCCTGACGAAGGGTCTTGGCCCGAAACGTCGACTGTGCTTCTGCAGATTTCCTCGTGTTTGCATTTTGAATAATCTGTAAGTCATCACAAGTGACCTGTAAGTGGTGTAAGTTTTGTAGCGTTAAACTGGGAATGAAATTCTGGCATCACATTTTACAACATGTATGACCCTAACAAGTAAGCTAACACTTTCCGGACATTGTAAATCGATAATACTTAAAGAAAAAAACTTGTTAGCCAGGTTTCTCTGACCCAGAACCCATTTCTCAACTCTAGATTTAATGACCCTTGATATGCCATTCCCATACTGCAACTGAAGAACTTTATAAACAATCTATAGGTCCATAAATGTGTTTACAAAGTGTTAACTATTATTCTGATAAACTCCTCCTAGATGGTACCACTTACCCGCACACTAGAGGTAATTTATAGTGGCAAATTTGCCATCTCTGGGATGTGGGAGGAAACAAGAACACCCAGAGGAAATTCATGTTGTGACGGGGAGAGTGTACAGAGAGGACCTGAGGCTCTACTAGCTGTGCCAACATTTAATGAATAAATGAGTTTAATAACTAGAAATTCAATATCAATCAGTACAGGTCGACCTTGACTAATCCGGCACCATTGGGACCTGAGGAGTGCCGGATTAGTGAAAATGCCGAATTACAGAAGGATCACATTAAGCATAATCAGTGCCGCATTATCGAAGGAACCGGATTACAGATAGTCGGATTAGTGAAGGTCGACTTGTAGTGCTAAATAGAAACAATGCTTCTAAAATTCAGATCCATTGATTTCTCCTCCAAAGGGAGGGAGGTGCAAGAGAAGAAAATTTATAAGACCATTAGACATGGGAGCAGAATTAGGGCCTTTGATTGCTCAAGCCCCCTCCGCCATCACTGAGTCGCGGCTAAAAGATTACAGTTGGGAGCTTAACATCTAAGGATACACATTGTATCAAAAGGACAGGCAGGTAGGCAGAGGGAGTTGTGTAGCTCTGTTGGTAAAATTCATAGAAAGAGGTGTTACGTACCCCGTAACTGGATTGCCAAACCAGCAGAAATGGATCGCTCAGTTGGAGTCTGGATTACTAGAACTAAGAAAGTTTTATAAAGAAACAAGCAACACAGTACTCTAATCAAAAGGATAATGAATGCAACAGTTCAGCAATGATAAACATACATGTACACAGAATTAAGATAACAGGATCAATCAAGCTCTATCGTTGTCTAGGGGTAAATGACCAGTTTCAAAGTGACACAAAGTTCAGTTCAATTTAGTTCAGTTCAGTTCGCAGTAATCGCTGCCGTGGCGATGGACAGTGTGGGGGAAGGAGAGAGAGAGCAAAAACGAATGAATATTCAAAACGGCTTCCACGCAGACCTTCGCAGTCAGCTTTCGGGTGAGTCCTTTGTGATGTCATCTGAGGTCACCGACCGTGACCCCTCCGTTTCCAGATACGATCGTTTCCCTGCGGTGAACCTGGCACCCAGGCAAGGGTGGACACACACCAGGTTCCCGCCGATTGTGCCTTTCCACCCTGTGCGTCTATGGCCCGGTCCCGCAACTGGCCTTCCAAAACTTCCCACTGACTGGTGAGAGACGCACCGCTTCCAGGGTCTCGTTACCTCGGGTGTCGTGTGTGTGTCCTGCCTTGGCGAACCTGTCCCTTTTTATCCCCCTACTGGGGTATCGCCTGTCCATCACTTCAAACAGTTCAGGGTTCAAAGGGGGTGCCAATCTTGACAGCTCTCTCCTTCTGTTACTCTCTCTCCCGTCCCTTCATTACACATCTCCAAATGCTGCTCCATTGTTTTCCTTATCTCTCTCTCTCCTGAAGACAGGTGACAGACCAACTGCTGATCCCACTGGTGCCAGCACAGGACAGCTACATCTTAATCTATGTGTATTCTTGTCACAGAGGATAGAGTTAAAAAACTACAAGGATGAAAAGACCCAAGTGGGAGTTATATACAGGCAACTGAACAGTAGCCAGGATGTAGGATACAAATTACAATAGGAGTTAAAAACGTAATGTCAAAGAGGCACGATTCCAATAATCATGGGGGGATTTCAATATGCAGGTAGATTGGGAAAATCAGGTGGGTACTGGATCCTAGCGGAGAGAATTTGTAGAATTCCTTCAAAATAGGTTTTTAGGCAACTTGTGGTTGAGACTATGGGGATCAGCTGTTCTGGATTGGGTATGTGTAATGAACCGGGATATGATTAGGGAGCTGAAGGTGAAGGAACCCTTAGGAGCCAGTGATCATAACATGATAGAATTCACCCTGCAACTTGAGAGGGAGGAGTTAAAATCAGTATTTGAAGTTTAAATGTCCAAAGATCAAAGGACATTTATTATCAAAGTATATCTACATTATACAGCCTTGAGATCCATCTCCTTACGAGCAGCCACTAAACAAAGAAAGCTCAAAAGAACCCATAAAAAAGATCGTTCAATACCCAATGCACAAAATGGGAGAAAAAAGTGCAAACAATAGAAGTAAGGAAATAGCTTCAGAACTGAAACTTTATGAAAGCCACAAAGCCAGTCATCACTGCAGCTGGGGCTTGCCACAGCAGAGCCGAGAAAAGGACACGAAGCAGCAAGCAGAACTGAGCAAACCCGGCTGAGGTGACCCATCCCTCAGCTACGGCCCTGACAACCTCAGCTTTTCAATTTGGCCCAGCATTTAAACCCATCAGACATCTGGACTCTATTCACTCTCCGGGATGCCGTGACTCAGCTTCGACCTCGCCTCCACCTCTGTCTCCGCTTTCTCGACCATTTGTTGCCTCCGCCACCACTCATTTCTCCATTGTTAGCATTGATCATTATAATGAAGTGTTATTTAGTAGTTTTCTTTGTTTTGTTTTTTTCCAATAATCCGTAGTTGTTGGGCATATGACCATTAAACACAGGAGCAGAATTAGGCCATTCAGTCCATCAAGTCTGCTCTGCCATTTCATCATGGCTGATCCCGGATCCTACTCAACCCCGTACACCTGCCTTCTCACCATATCCTTTGATGCCCTGATTGATGAGGAAACTATCAACTTCTGCCTTAAATATACCCATGGACTTGGCCTCCACCGCAGTCTGTGGCAGAGCATTCCACAGATTCACTACTCTCTGGCTAAGAAAATTCCTCCTTACCTCTGTTCTAAAAGGTCACCCCTCAATTTTGAGGCTGCGCCCTCTAGTTCTGGATACCCCCACGATCAGAAACATCCTCTCCACATCCACCCTATCTAGTCCTTTCAATATTCGGTAGGTTTCAATGAAGATCCCACTGCATTCTTCTAAATTCCAGTGAGTACAGGCCCAAAGCTGCCAAATGCAACTCATTCCTGGAATTATCCTTGTGAACCTCCTCTGACTCTCTCTAATGACAACACACCCTTTCTGAAATATGGGGCTCAAAACTGCTGACAGTACTCCAAGTGCGGCCTGACTAGTGTCTTATAAAACCTCAGCATTAACTTCTATTCCCCTTAAAATAAATGCCAACATTGCATCACCAGTGCCTTCTTACACCTTATTGTAGTGTAAAAAAGGAAATTACAGAGGCATGAGCGATCTGGCCAAAGTTGATTGGAAGAGCACGTTAGCAGGGATGTCATCAGATCAGCAATGGCTGGAGACCCTGACGCAGGACAGATACATCCTGAAGAAGTATTCTAAAGGTAGGATGGTGCAACCGTGACTGACAAAGTAATTCAAAGCCAACATAAAAGCAAAAAGAGAGGGCATATAATAGAACAAAAATTAGAGGGAACTTAAGGGATTGGAAAATTCTTAAAATCTAACAGAAGGTAAAGAAAAGGCCATGGGGGAGGATATCAAAGAGCATACAAAAAGTTTTTCAGATATATAGAGAGTAAAAGAGAGGCTAGAGTAGCTATTGGAATGCTGGAAAATGATGCTGGAGAGGTAATATTGGGGGGAAGAAATGGAGGATGAACTGAATAAGTATTTTGCATCAGTCTTTACTGTCGAACACACTAGCAGTATTGTTAATGGTGATCAACCTGATGTAATGAAACAAGTATCACAGTTGATTCTTTTCCACCTTTATTAGTAGTGAGCTACGAGACAGAACCTTCCTTCTGCACTCCCACGGAAGTCTCTCTGTCACAGAGGTACAGAGTTTTTATACCATCTTTGTCACGTATGCAGAAAACAATTTCTAACTCACCCCCACAGTCACATGTTCAGTAACAGTGATAGCCCGAGAAAAAGACCACTTAATCACCTCAAAAAAACAGATATTCCAGTCAAGACAGTGGATTATTGATACAAAAGGACAATCAGTTTGATAGACACTCCAGCCACTTCAATTAAGAAAGGAATGCCCTACCTGGTTTGTTGGAGCCAAAACTTAATTACAAAGATAAGAACATCCACCAATTTTTATGCTTTAATAAAGAAAGGAATGTCCTGTCTAATGTCCATCAGCAACCGCCTTTTGTTGGAACCAAAAGGTTTTGAAAAGTCAGGAGACATCCTTTTGTGGGTTTTGTGAGCTTTTAAACATATCTCACTTCAAAGAGCTCAAACATGCTGCAGCCATTCTCAAACCAGAATACACAGACTCAGCCTTAACCATTATTTACAGGAATCTGAGAATCCCCTTAAGACTTTATCATTATGCCAGAGGTTCAAGAGTGTCAGTCGGCAGATATTTTTTGGTTGATATTACTAGCCAGAAGGTGCTTGGGAAATTGACAGGTCTGAAAGTAGATAAGTCGCCTGGACCAGATGGACTACACGCCAAGGTTCTGGAAGAGGTAGCTGAAGGGATTGTGGTGTCATTAGTAATGAACCTTCAATAATCATTGAATTCTGGAATGGTTGCAAAGGATTCAAAAATTGAAAATGTCACTCCAGTCTTCAAAAAGGGAAATCTTGACTGACAAATCTGTTACAGTTCCTCAAGGAAGTAACGAGCAGGGTGGACAAAGGAGAGGCAATGGATGTCATTGCCTTGGATTTTCAGAGGTCGTTTGATAAGGTGCCACACGAGGCTGCTTAACAAGATAAAATCCTATGGCGTTACAGGAAAGATATTGACATGGATAGTGGAATGGCTGACAGGCAGGAGGCAGTGAGTGGGAATAAACAGGGCCTTATCTGTTCGGCTGCTGGTGACTAGTGGTGTTCCTCAGGGATCAGTATTGGGGCCGCTGCTTTTCATTGTTTGTCAATGATTTAGATAATGGAATTGATGGTTTTGTGGCAAAGTTTGGTGATGATACGAAGAGCATTAGGTAGTGCTGAGGAAGCAATGTGATTGCAGCAGGAAATTGGAAGAATGGACAAAAAAGTGGCAGATGGAATTTTTTTAGCCAGAGAGTAAATCTGTGGAACGTTCTGCCACAGACTGCATTGGGCAAGTCAGTGTGTATATTTAAGGCAGAAGTTGATCGGTCAGGGCATCAAAGGTTATGTCGAGAAGGCAGGTGTATGGGGTTGAGTGTCCGGAATCAGCCATGATGGAATGGTGGAACACACTCGATGGGCTGAATAGCCTAATTCGGCTCCTATGTCTTATGATCTTATGTTAGAGTCGATTGCTAAGGGTGTGGTTTCAGGGTACTTGGAGGCACATGATAAAGTATGCTCAAGTCAGGATAGTTTTCTTAAAGGAAATTCTTTACTGACAAATCTGTTGGAATTCTTTGAAGAAGTAACAAGCAGGATAGACAAAGGAGACAAAAGTGGATGTTGTGTACTTGGATTTTCAGAAGGTCTTTAACAAAGTGTTGCACATAAGGATGCTTAACAAGTTACGAACCCATGGTATTGCAAGAAAGATACTAACATGGATAGAGCATTGGCTGACTGGCAGGAGACAAAGAGTGGGAATAAAGGGACTCTTTTCTGTTTGGCTGCTAGTAACTAGTGGTATTCTGCAGTGGTCGGTGTTGGGACCACTTCTTTTTATGTTATATGTCAATAATTTGGAAAATGGAATTGATGGATTTATGGCCAGGGTTGTGGATGATATGAAGATAGGTGGAGGTGCAGATCGTGTTGAGGACGCAGGAAGGCAGCAGAATGTCTTGGACAAATTAGGAGAATGGGCGAAGAAGTGGCAGATGGGCGTGTCTCGCAGAGAAGGGGGCAACACTGGAATGGAGAGGTAGTGAAGGTGATAGCACCAACGAGAGAATATGACGAGTTAGAGATGAGATGGGGGTGGGTAGGAAGTAAGGGGTGAATCAGGGGTGGAGAGAAGGGGAGGGTAGCAACGCTGACGGGAGAACATGATGAGCCAGAAGTGAGAAGAGAGAAGGTCAGATGTAAGTGGGTAACCCAGGGGCAGAGAGAGGGAGTTAACTGCTGCCACTGATGGGAAAATAGGACGTTAGAGATGGGATGGGGGTGGGTCAGGGAGAAGGGGGTACTCAGAGACAGAGAGGGGGAGGTGGTAACACCAATGGGAGAATAGAATGAAACAGTCAGATGCCAGTGGGTAGGAGGGAAAAAGGCGAGTCAGGGATGGAGAGAGGGGGGAAAAGTGGTAACACCAACAAGAGAACAGGATGAGACAGAGACGGGATGGTGGTGGGTAGGAGGGAAAGAGGTGTCTCAGGGACAGAATATGACAAGGCAGAGATGAGAAGTGAGAGTGTTGGATGGAAGGGTGACAGGGACAGAGAGAGGGGGGAGAGTGGTAACACTGATGGGAGAATAAGATGACCCGGAAGCGAGATGGGGTGGGTAGGAGGGTAGGGGCTGACTCAGGGACAGGGAGAGAGGGGGGAAAGTTGTAACACAGATGGGAGAATAGAGTGAGTCAGAGAGAGGATTAGGCAGAGTTGGAGGGAAGGGTTTGACTCAGGGACAGAGGGAGCTTGCGAAGTAGTTACACCGAATAGAGAACGGTATGAACCAGAGATGGGATGAGTGTGGGTCAGAGGGAAGGTGTAGTCTCCAAGATGGAGAGAGGGGGAGGGTGCTGATACAGGTGGGAGAACAGGAAAAGCCCGAGACAGGATGATGGTGGGAAGGGGGCAACACTAGGATGGAGGGACGGTGAAGGTGGTAACACTGACAGGTGAATAGGATGAGTCAGAGACGGAATGGGATGGGCAGGAGAGCAGGAGGCGACTCAAGTTTGGAGGGAGAGGAAACACAGACAAGAAAACAGGTCGAGAGGGAGGCTCACAGCAATGGAGAGGGGGAAAGAGGTGACACTGACGGTAGAAGAGGACAAGTCAGAGATGGGATGTGTGGAGGTAGGAGGGAAGGGAGTGACCCATGGACAGAAAGACAGGCAAAAGTTGTAACAGCGGGAGAATAGAACAACACAGAAATGGTAGTGGGTAGGAGGGAAGGGAGCTCAGGTAGAGAGAGAGAGGAAAGGTGGTGATACAGACAGGAGATTAGGATGAACTGGCGATGGCATGAGGTGGGTCCAAGAGAAGGGGCCAACACAGAGACAGAAAGGGGAAAGTGGTAACTGTCAGGAATATGGTATGAGCCAGATGGAATGGTGGTGGATCAGAGGCAAGGGAGTGACTCAAAGCAGGATGCAAGTGGGTAGGAGGGTAGGGTGGAACTCAGGGACACGGGGGTGGGGGGGGAGAGTGGTAACGCTGATGGCAGAGATGGGATGGAATAGGTAGGAGGGAAGGGGGCGACAGGGCTGGAGAGACGAGGAAGGTGGTAGAACTAATCTGACAGTAAGATGAACCAGAGATGGAAATGGGGCTGGCTGGAAAGGAAAGGGCGGCTCAGAGACAGAGAGAGGGGGAAGCAAGGATGAGCTGGAGACAGCATGGGCTGGGTCAGAGAGAAATGGGCAACACCAGGACGGAGAGGAAAGTTAGAGCCAATGTTCTAACCAATGTTAGAATTGGACGAGCTAAAGAATGGGATGGGGGTGGGTTGACTCAGGGATGGAGGGGGGAAAAGTGGTAACACAGATGGGAGAATAAGACAAGACAGAACAGGGATAAGGGTGGGTGTGAGGGATAGGGGTGGGTAGGAAAGAAGACTTGGGGATGGAGAAAGGGGGAAGGTAGTCACATCAACACGGGAATAGGGCGAGCCAGAGACAGGATGGGGGTCGGCAGGAAGGAAGGGTGCGACTCGGGACAGAGAGAGGGGGAAGGTGGTGATACAGACGTGAGATTAGGATGAGCCGGAGACAGCATGGGGTGGTTCAGAGAGAAGGGGACAGCTCAGGGATGGAGTGAGAGCGATGGTGGAAGCACCAATAGGAGAATAGGATGACTTAGAGACGGGATGGCAGTGAGTCGGAGTGAAGGGGTGACTTGGAAAGAAAGAGGGAGCACTTCGTACCACCAATGAGAAAATGGGACAAGCTTAAGATGGCATGGTGGTGGGTCGGCAGGAACGAAGAGACTCAGGGTCAGATAGAGGGTTGAAGGTGGTAACACCAATGGGAGAACAGGATGAGACAGAGAAGAAATGGGGCGGGTAGGAAGACTGTGACCCAAGGGTACAGAGAGGGGGATGGTGGTAATGCCAACCTCGAGAGCAGGATGAGCCAGAGACTGAATGGGATGGGTAGGAAGGGAAAGGGGTGACTCAGAGATGGGGGGGGGGGGAGGACGGGATATTAGGATGAACTGGAGGCGTCATGGTGGGTCACAAAGAAGGGGCCAAGGACAGAGAGAAGGGGAAGATGGTAACGCCAACAGGAGAATAAGATGTGGCAGAGAGAGGATGGGGTGGATGTGAGAGAAGGGGGGTGACTTGGAGACAGGGAGAGGGGGAGGTGGTAACACCCTCGGGAGAATAGGACAAGGCAGAGACGGGATGGTGATGGGTCCAAGGGAAGGGTGGGATTCAGGAATGGAGAGAAGGGGAAAGTGGTAACACTGATGGGAGTATAGGATGAACCAGAGGGGATGATGAGTCAGAGGGACTGAACAGATGGAGATACAGACAGAAGGTGTTAACACTGAAGGGAGACAAGGATGAGTCAGAAACCAGATGCTAGTGGGTAGGAGGGAAGATAGCAACTCAAGGACAGAGATTGGGGATGGTAGTAACCCTGACAGGAGAATAAGGCAAGCTGGATATTGTATGGGATGGGTAAGGGGGAAGACTCAAGCCTGCAGTGAGAGATGGAAGTTGTAACACCACAAGAGAACTGGACGAGGCAGAGACAGGATGGGGGTGGGAAGGAGGGAAGGGTAGGACTCAGAGACGAAGAGAGGGGGAAGATTGTAACTAACCTGAGAGTAGAACAAGGCAGAGACAGAAAGAGGGGTGGAAGAATGGATGAGGTGCAGGATTGGTGTGGAACAGGTTTCACTGAGAAGCATTCGGATCTCGATACTGTTTCATTCATTGCCACGCTCCCCTGGATCCGATTCCCTCCTCACCACATCGACACCGTACGCAAACCCACAGCCCACCAACCAGGCGCTGATCCCTGATGGTAGCAACCTCAGGGCAGCCCAGACGCGCTGCCATCAGGAAGCTGTACCTCAAGCAGGCAGTATCTATCGTTAAGGACCCAAATCCAGAACATAGTCTCTTCTCATCCGGGAGCAGGTACAAGACTCACCATCAATTTAGAAACAGTTTTGCCCCTCCGCCATCAGATTTCTGAACGGTCCATGAACACCATCTCACTATTCCCCTCTCGCAATATTTACTTATTTATTTTTGTGATAGAGTAATTATTTTATTTTTGAACTGTACTGTTGTAGGAAATTTTTTAAAAATTCACAACATATGTCGGTGATAATAAACCAGTTTCCGTGGCAATTGTTAACTGCCAAAATGGACCAGAGTGTTGAAAAGAGCTGGAAATAAGAGTTCAATGCCTCCCAGCCGTGATGATTAAGGGACAGGGGATATCCGAGATCCTGCTTCTTCTGTCTGCAGGAAGTCAGACAGCAAATGAAGGAACGTTTCCATCGTTGGGCAAGGTGTGCGGCTGTACAGAGCAAGCTCCTTGGAATAGCTCCTCTTTTCACAGCATGGACACCAAGGGCAGGAGCTGGCCATCAGGAGATAAAGATCTCGATGAAGTAGTGAGAAACACACACTTCCCATTGGACAGTAACTCTAACTAAAACTAACATCTAATTGGCTGCTTCAGATCAGATTAATGCAAGTAAACGAGTAACTTGCATGTAGGTTTGTTGGATTTTACTACCTGTAAGAATGTATCATGATTGGCATTCTACTTATGTAAAGAAGGGATTAGATGCTACACAAGATATCAATTGGTCAATATCCACACAATATTGACAATTCTAGGCAGAAGTTTCAGAGCAGTTCAGTGACAGGGGCTGGACTGTTGCCCTTGGGCACAAGGAAATAAAGTTTGAAGGAAGAACGAGTGCAAGTTGTCACAGACCAGTTGATCACACTTTATCCAGAGTGCTGACCATTTGGAACCTGTCACTAGAGGGGCAGCTGGAGGTGAGCAGCAGGAATGGATTTAAGGACAAGCTGAGAGAACACAGAGAGAAAAAAACCACTACCGGGTGATGGGAGCAGACGGAACTAAAACACGGTGGGGACCAGAGAGGCTGACTGGCCTCTCTACTGTACATTGAGTGTGCTGCAGAGTCAGTAAGGACCTGAGACACGAGATTTAAAATAGAACTAATTTAACTCCAGTCCAATTAATGGCTAACATCATCAGAACAAACCCCTCCCGTACCCAGTGACCAGGGTGTTTCAGGTGCAGTAACTGCGGAAACTGACACCAACAGTAACTCTTGAACTTACAAATGGATTTACCAAAGGTGATGGTCAAAAATTCAGCAAGAGTTATTTAAACTGTCTCCCCTGTGTGAACTCGGTGATTTGTCAGCAGGTGGGATGACCAAGGAAACCTCTTTGATCACACAGGACACGTGTGGAGCCTCTGAGTGTGAACTCGCGAATATACCTTCAGTTGCGATGACTGAGGAAATCTCTTCCCATAGACTTAGCAGGTGAATGGTCTCTCCCCAGCGTGAACACGCTGATGTACCTTCAGTTGAGATGACTGAGTGAACCTCTTCCCACAGGCAGAACAGATGAATGGCCTCTCTCCCGTGTGAATTCGCTGGTGTGCCAGTAGGTGAGACGATTGAGTGAATCCCTTCCCACAGTCTGAACAGGTGAATGGCCACTCCCCAGCGTGGACTCGCTGGTGCAGCTTTAGTTGAGACGACCGAGAAAATCTCTTACCACAGTCTGAGCACCTGAATGGCCTCTCCCCAGTATGAACTGACTGGTGTGTCTGTAGGCTAGATGACTGAGTGAATCCCTTCCCACACACAGAACAGGTAAATGGCCTCTCTCCAGTGTGAACTTGCTGATGTGTCTTTAGTTGAGATGACCGAGTAAATCCCCTCCCACAGTCTGAGCAGATGAATGGCCTCTCCCCAGTGTGAACTCGCTGATGTACCTTCAGTTGAGATGATGAAGTGAATGCCTTCCAACAGTCTGAGCAGGTGAACGGTCTCTCCCCATTGTGCACTGATTGGTGTGCCAATAGGTCAGATGACCGAATGAATCCCTTCCCACAGTCTGAGCAGGTGAATGGCCTCTCCCCAGTGTGAACCGACTGGTGTGTCTGTAGGTGGGATGAGTGAGTGAATCCCTTCCCGCAGTCTGAGCAGGTGAATGGCCTCTCCCCAGTGTGGACTCGCTGGTGAGTTTGTAGGTGGGATGACTGAGTGAATCCCTTCCTACACACAGAGCAGATGAACGGCCTCTCCCCAGTGTGAACTCGCTGATGGACCTTCATTTGGTAGGACCGAGTAAATGTCTTCCCACAGTCTGAACAGGTGAATGGCATCTCCCCGGTATGAAGTTACTGGTGTGCCAAACAGGTCAGAGGATCGAGTGAATCCCTTCTCACAAGTCTGAGCAAGTGAATGGCCTCTTCCCAGTGTGAACTGACTGGTATGTCTGTATTTGGGATGAGTGAATTAATCCCTTTCCACCTTCTGAGCAGGTAAACGGTCTCTCACCAGTGTGAGTTTGTTGTCAGATAGCTGAGTGAATCTCCTCCCACACACACCACAAATGAACGGTCCCTCTTCCTTGTGAACTCACTGGTGTGTCTGTGGGAGGGCTGAGTGAGTGAATCTCTTCCACATACAGAGCAGGTGAATGGCTTCTTGCTGGTGTGAATTTTCTGATGTATCTTCAGCTTGGATGACGGAATGAATCACTTCCCACAGACAGAACAGGTGAACGATCTCACTATGGTGTGAGCTTCCTGATGTATCTCCAGGCTGGATGACTGAGTAGATCCTCTCTCAGACACAGAATGGCCTCTCCCAACGGTGAACTCACTGTTGTGTCTGTGGATCAGCTGAGTGAGTGAATCCATTCCCACACTGAGAGAAAGAGAATGATATTGCCATTATCTGGCAGTTCATCAAGTCAGACGTAGTGAATCCTTCACAAAATCAATGCAGGTGAAGACCTGATCTCTAGTGAACAAACACTGGCGAGTTCTTAGCATTCGGGTTCCAATTGATTTCACTAAGTTACAACAGAAAAATTAATTTCAAACACAAAGCACCTTTCCAGCTGGGATGAGATACTTCTTCATCTCTAAGAATCCAGAACAGGTACGTTGGTGTTACAAAGGAAATATCTGGTCGCACCTTAAGTATCTGGACAGAGGCAACAAGTCTGATATGTTGTTGTTTGATATTCCCATACACAAGTTCTTTGCCGTTCTTAACCTGCAAAAAGATTTACAAAAGACATCAATGGGTGAAGGTCAGGATTTCGAATGAGATAATTGTAGTCGCTATGGTGAGCTCTGACATCACACTGTGACAGCGAGGTTCAACCCAAGTTGGCAGAACAACACTGCATCTTCTAACTAGACATGGAACAAGCATCCAGACTGACCATCAAATTCTCTCACAGTCCTCCTGTCTGTTTCAGAATGGACCATTTCTGTCTGTATTCAATCTGTGTCTAGGCTCAGTTTGTTTCTCTCCATTAGTATTATTGTAATTTCTGGTCATATCCCACAGCATGAGAAAGATCCTGGAGACTTTCTTATTACCTTACTCCCTCACACCCCATCAGGTGATTGACGGTGGGGGACTCATTGATGGCAAAGCCAATGATATGAAGGGGAGGGTAGTAGTCTTTCTCATTAGAGGGTGGCACTTTTGTGATGTGAAAGCTCCAGGTCACTTGTTAGTCGGGCCAAAGGTGCTTGATGTGATTAAGTACCCAGAGAAAACGGTACAAAACATGGGAGAAAGGGCCAGGACATGAGGAGGTAGAACAAAGGTGATTTTCTCAAGAACTAAAGCTGATGGAAGGATTTTGTTCTTTCTTTCCTTGCAACACTAACGGACATTTTCATTGACTGGAAGGTAGCGTCTTCGTCCGAGATTAACTCGGAATTATATTTTGGTTCCGCTCCCATTTCCTCTGCCTGTCCTCCCAAACACACCTTACAGACTGGTGGGAAAGCACTGGCAATGTCACCAATGGCTGCCCCAGTACCCAGAAGCCCCACGAACGAGAGATCCGTCTATTCGTCACTAACTGTCCCAGCGCTGCGCATGCGCTACAAAATGGCGCACCTTCGCTCAACGGCGGAAAGCTCCCGGGGCCTGGGGACGGATTGTGGGGCTGAGAGAGATGGAGATGACCGGGAACGTCCCGGAGTGCGGGGCTACAGTGTGTCCGCAGCTCTCAGCAAACCCTTAGTCAGGGTGCGAACGCCGGTGCTGATAAAGAACTCACCCTGTAACCCCGCTCCTACCTGCGGCCGATTCTCACCAGACTTTTTTTGGTCCACCGAGCGCATGCGCACTGCTGGGGACCGTCTGCGACCTTTACGCATGCGCATTTGATCGCTGGGTCACCTAGGGCGAATGGTGAAGCTCGTAATGGCGAGGCGCGGTTAATTGGGTCTGCATGCACAGGTTCCTCACCAAGCAGAGTCCACTGCCAGGAAGGCCCACCAGCGCCTTTACTGCCTGAGAAAACTAAAGAAATTTGGCCTGTCCCCTAAAACCCTCACTCATTTTTATAGATGCACCATAGAAAGCATTCTTCTAGGGTGCATCACAACCTGGTATGGAAGTTGTCCTGTCCAAGACCGAATGAAGCTGCAGAAGATGGTGAACACGGCGCAGCACATCACACAAACCAATCTTCCGTCTTTGGACTCACTTTACACCACATGCTGTCGGAGCAGTGTTGCCAGGATAATCAAGGACACGACCCACCCAGCCAACACACTTTTCGTCCCTCTTCCCTCCGGGAGAAGGCTCAGGAGCTTGAAGACTCGTACGGCCAGATTTGGGAACAGCTTCTTTCCAACTGTGATAAGACTGCTGAACGGATCCTGACCCGGATCTGGGCCATACCCTCCAAATATCCGGACCTGCCTCTCGGTTTTACTTCCCATTTTTCTATTTTCTATTTATGATTTATAATTTAAATTTTTAATATTTACTAATTTAAACTATTTTTAATATTTAATATCTGTAATCCAGGGAGTGTGAAGCGCAGAATCAAATATCGCTGTGATGATTGTACGTTCTAGTATCAATTGTTTGGCGACAATAGAGTATAAAGTACATGCCTCAAAAACAGTCAATATGTTTGTGTAGAAAACTCAGCAGCTCTCACAAACAATGTACTCAAGAGCATCAGGCATTGTGTCAAATGTCCAGCCTACTCACAAATTACAGATATAAAACACAAGGGATTGTGCAGATGGTGACAATATAGAGCAACACATACAAAGTGCGGGAGAAATTCAGCCGGTCAGGTGGAAGAATAAACAGTCTAAACACCGTGTAGGGTCTCCGGCCAAGATCTCCACAAGTATCTGCTACCCTGGGGAAAAGATGGTGTCCATCCACCTGATTTATACATCTAATGATTTTCTCCATGATCACCCCTCACCCTCCCGCATTCCAAGGAAATATTGAAGAAAACACACAAAGTGCTGGAGGAACTCTGAACGTCAGGCTGCATCTACAAGGTCACACTCTAAACTCCTCTGCTCCAGGGAAAATCGATAACCTTTCCAGCCTTTCTTTATAACTCAAGCTCTCCACTCCTGGTAACATCATTGAGAATCTTTTCTACACTGTTTCCAGCTGAGCAATATTCTTCCTATAGCTCCGAGACCAGAACTGTACACCAGGTAATCACACCAATGTCTTGTACAGTTGTATGCCCCCCTCGTGTTAGCTATTTCAGCCCTGGGGAAAAAGCCTCTGACTATCCACACGATCAATGCCTCTCATCATCTTATACACCTCTATTGGGTCACCTCTCATCTTCCTTCGCTTCAAGGAGAAAAGGCCAAGTTCATTCAACCTATTCTCATAAGGCATGCTCCCCAAACAGGCAACATCCTTGTAAATCTCTTCTGCACTCTCTCTAGACTATCCACATCCTTCCTGTTGTGAGGTGACCAAAACTGAGCACAGTACTCCAAGTGGGGTCTAACTAAGGTCTTATATAGCTGCAACATTACCTCACGGCTCTTGAACTCAATCCCATGGTTGATGAAGGCCAACACACCATATGCCTTCTTAACAACACTGTCAAACTGCGCAGTAGCTTTGAGTGTCCTACGGACACAAACCCCAAGATCTCATTGATCCTCCACACTGCCATTAGTATTATATTCTGTCTTCAAATTCGGCCTACGGAAATGAACTACTTCACACTTATCCGGGTTGAACTCCATCTGCCACTTCTCAGCCCAGTTCTGCATCCTATCAATGTCCCGGTGTAACCTCTGACAACCCTCCAGATTATCCACAACACCCCCAACTTTTGTGTCATCAGCAAACTTACTAACCCATCCCTCTACTTCCTCATTCAGGTCATTTATAAAAATCACAAAGAGGAAGAGGTCCCAGAACACCACTGGTTCTGCCGACCAGCCAATGCACCACCCACGCTCGTAACTCCCCTGTAATTCCATGGGCTCTTATCTTGCTTGGCAGGCTCATGTGAGGCACCTTGTCAAACACCTTCTGAAAATCCATGTAGGCATCTCCTTTGTCTACCCTGCTTGTAATTTCCTCAAAAAATTGTAGTAGATTTGTCAGACAGGATTTTCTTTTCAGGAAACTGCAGGAAGTGGTTCTGACTGTGGTAGCCACTTTCCTTTTTCTTCCTTTTTCTTCTTCTGGTATGTTCAGTTTGATCTTGGGAAGGAGCATTAAGTTGACTGGAGTATACTCTTTATATCCTTCAATTGCTCCCTTTAGGATCTGCTCTCTCCTTTTGGTTTCCTCATCCACAACATCGTTTGAAGAATCCTCTGTTTTCGTACCTTCATAGGCTGCTTTCTTTTTGGCCTTCCATTTATCCAGTTGGGACTTGGTCTTGGCATATACTTTTAAAAGCAGCTTTTTGTCTCCCACTTGAAGTTCATTCAATAACTGTGCTGCACACAGAGTAGATTCTGGTTCTTTATATTCACAAAAGCCAAATACTTTCAATTTTCCCGATGCTCCTTGAACTCTCTTCCAGTTTAAAACTAAGCCACATTTTGCAAGTAGCTGCTTGATTTACATATCAGAGGCTTTCTCAGATAATGTTGCCTACAAAAACTGTTGTAGTTGGGCCACTGCTTTTGACACTTTCATGAGCAGCATGAACCCTTCTTGGTCCGATATGATTTCCAATCAGACACAGAGATTGGCACCAACACCTGTTTGTTCTCTCTTCATGGTGGACAGCATGGAGACAGTTGTAGCATCATCCAGTACCCTTCTTAATTCACTTTCAGCTGACTTTATTGTGAGGGATGTGGATTCAAATTGTGGATGGATCTTCAATCAAGTTGTAGTTGTCTCAGCCAATCTCACCCCCAACAATGCTGATCCTCCTGTTTTTACCACATAAAAGCATGAGGTGGCTTATTGGTTGTTGTATTTCACAGTTATAAATGTCATTCTCACAGGAGTTATCTTGTTCTCCAGTATTAGTTGGATATCTGCAGAATTCAGATAGGTATCTTGGAAATACTGTTGAAGCTCATTTTGTGGTGTGTCTGAAACAGCTGAGCTGGTGTACAATTCCATTTTAATTAATTTGCCATACACTTCTGAACATAAGCCATATTGGTTGTCTATTGTTAATTTTCACACTGTGAATTGCAAGGCTACACAGTCCTGTATCACTCTTATCATTATCATATAGTTCACCTACAGCATACAGATTAGTGCTCTTTTAAAAACTGCACCTTGACATTTTAGCTTTTTCTCTTCCCTGTGCAGACCATTTACTTTTGTTTGTCCAATATGCTCTTTGTATGTGTCCTACTTTGTTGCATTTTCTGCAAACTTTGCTTTTAAACCTGCCAGTGGTTTCCATTGATACAATGATTTTCACTGCTTTTTAAAATGTAATCTGTGCTTCAGTTAGGAGTCATTTTTGAATGCTTTCTTTTAAGATACCACAAACTAAATGATCTCTTATTGTATTTTTTTAAGATTATGAGGACACTCAGTCCTCATTTATTGTCATTTAGCAATGCATGCATTAAAAAATGATACAATGTTCCTCCAGAATGATATCACAGAAACCCAGGACAAACCAAGACTAAAAACTGACAAAAACCATATAATTATAATATATAGTTACAACAGTGCAAAGCAATACCATAATTTGATAAAGAGCAGACTATGGGCATGGTAAAAGAAAGTCTCAAAGTCCCGATAGCCCCATCATCTCACGCAGATGGAAGAAGGGAAAAACTCTCCCTGCCATGAACCTCCAAGCGTCGACAACTCGCCGATGCATTGGAAGCACCCGACCGCAGCCGACTCTGAGTCCGTCCAACAACTTTGAGCCTCCGACACCAAGCACCATTTTCTGCCAAGCGCTTCGACCCCCCCCCCAGCTGCCAAACAACAGGCAAAGCCGAGGACGTGGGGCCTTCCCCTCCTATTAAGCCCATTACTGAACTGACAATGTTCAGACAATCTCTTCAATTCAGCTGCATGCGCTGAAATGGATTCCCCTTCTTTTTGATTCCACTTATGAAACCTAACGTGTTCTGCAATCAACAATGGCTTTGGTTCTAAGTGATCCTGCATCACTTTTACAATAGCAGCAAAGTTCATTTCTGATGGTTTGGTTGTATGCCTTTAAACCCAGTGGACTAAGCAAATTTGGCATTTGTTTCTCATTGGCTATTTCATTTCCTTCAAAATACTGTTTAATTACATGAATATCCATGAGTCAGTTATCTCTTGGGTAATCAAATGCATCAATCAATGAATTAAATGCAGTATAGTCATTCATTTTTTGATTTTTTTAATGATTATTATCACCCAGTACTCACTCTTTATAAACCCATGAAGTCTTCCATTTTCTTACTTTCTTTTAAACAATCAATCATGTCTTCCCTTCTAAAAAAATGTGCTATTCATAACTTGACCGTTCCTTCTGTGTTTTATTTTGTTTTGAACATCTTACTGCATTCTCAACAGGTCGGTAGCTGTCTCTGGTTTGTTTTTTAAAATACCTCATTGCCAATATTATGCTTTGTAACTTTCAAACATTAAACTAATCCAAGGAAGTCATGGGAGAATGAAATTCGGGTGTAACCTTGTCTTTTACTTTAAGTGAGGCGTGCACATGCAATTCATGTATTTATACGTACATATAATCCATAATGAATTACTTAAATAAAGAAGAATACTTAACTTCTTAACTAATATCATTTTTTTTTTGCAAGAAGAGGTTTGTGAACCCTTTGCAATTACCTGGTTTTCTGCATTAATTACTCATAAGCTGTGGTCTGATCATCTAAGTTAGGAGAGTTTAAACTAGTTTCGCAGAAGGCTTGGAACTGGAGCACCAGATCAGTAAGGGGTGGATTGGACCAGAAGGTATGCGTCAGGGAAACTATTGAAAGACAAAATCAAAATAACTGTTATGATGAGTCGGATAGTTTGACATATTAATGCTAGGAGTATTGTGGGTAAGGGCGGTGAACTTAGAGTACATGGAACTATGATGTTGTAGCCATTACTGACACTTGGTTGAGAGAGAGGCAGGCATGGGTGATTAATGGTCCAGGTTTTCAAAGTTTTAGGAAAAATAGAGGAGCAGGTAAGAGGGGGGATGGAGTGCGCTACTAATCAGGGACACTACCACAGCAGTGCTCAGGGGAGACATAATGGAGGGGTCAGACACTGAGTCCATTTGGGTGGAACTCAGCAATCACAGTGATGGGATTGTGCTACAGACCCCCTAATAACCACCAGAACACCGAGGAACAGATATGTAATCAGATTAAGGACATGTGTAAAAATAATAGGGTTGTTGTCAGCTTCCCAAATATAAACTGGAACCTTCTTAGTGTAAGAGGTTTAGATGTGAATTTGTTAAGTATATCCAGGAAGGATGCACTTAAATCAACATGTGTATGGTCCAATGAGAGAACTCATTGCTGGATAAGAAGCCTAGCCAGCTGATTGACCTTTCAATGGGTGAACAGTGAGGGAACAGTAACCACAGCTCCTTAACTTTCAGGATAACCTCAGCTATGGACAGACGTGGTCCTTGTGGGAGAGTTTTAAAATGAAGTAGAGCAAATTGCCAGAGTATTAGGCAGGAACTAACAACACCATTTTTCTGGCAAGTCCACATCAGACATGTGGAGGGTGTTTAAAGATCAATTGTACAGAGTACAGTAAAGGTACGTTTCTGTTGGTAGGAGGAACCTTGGATGTCCAGGGAGGTGAAGAATTTAATCAAGAAGATAAAGGAAAAGTATGTAAATCTTCTGAAGTTAGGATCAAATGAGTATAAAGAAGCCAGGAAAGAACTAAAGTAGGGAATTAGAAAAGCCAGGAGGGGCCATGAAAAGTCCTTGGCAAGTACGATTAAGGTAAATCCCAAGGCATTCTATAAATCAAGAGCAAGAGGATAATTAGGAAGACCACTCAAGGATAAAGGAGGAATATCTACTTGGATGCAGAGAATGTGAGTGAGGTACTTATTGAATAATTTGCTGCAGTATTTACCAAGGAGAAGGGTTTGGAGGACCAGGAAATCAGTGCTGAGGGTATAAACACAATTAGGGCATTCAGAGGTCAAGCAAGAGGAAGTTTTGGACCTCCTAATGAGTATTAAGGTGGATAAGTCCCCTGGGCCTGATAGGATTTACGTCAGGCTATTGAATGAGGCATGATATAAGATTGCTAGGCCCTTGACCAGTATCCTTGTGTCCTCTCTAACTATGGGCGAGGTCCCAGAGGATTGGTGAGTGCTAATGCAGTACCTCTATTTAAGAACAAGAGATACATACCTGGCAACTATAGACTGGTGAGTCTCACTTCAGGTGTAGGGAAATTGCTGGAGAAAATTCTTAGGGATAGTGTATATGAGCATTTGGAAACCCATGGCCCAAGTAGGGAGACAGCATGGCTTTGTGCATGGCCTTACCAACTTGACTGAGTTTTTGGACAAGGTGCTGGGAAAGATTGATTAGGGTAGGGCAGTGGACGTTGTCTACATGCATTGGGTAAGGGCTAATCCAGAAGATTGAGATGCATGGGGCCTGAGGCAAATTGGCTGTTTGGATTCAGAATTGCGCTTAGAGGACAGAGGATAGTGGTTGAAGGGGCTTATTTGAACTGGAGGTTTTTAATTAGTGGTGTTCCCCAGGGATCTGTATTGTGACCTCTGTTGTTTGTGATGTATATAAATGACCTGTGTGAAAACATACAGTGCCTAGAAAAAAGTATTCACCGCCCCCCCTTGAAAATTTTCATGTTTTATTGTTTTACAATACTGAATCACAGTGGATTTAATTTGGCTTTTTTTTTTGATACTGATCAACAATCTCTTTCATGCCAAAGTGAAAACAAATCTCAACAAAGTGATCTAAATTAATTAAAAATATAAAACTCAAAATAATTGATTGCATAAGTATTCACCCCCTTTAACATGACATGCCAACTCATCACTGGTGCAACCAATTGGTTTTAGAAGTCACATAATTAGTTAAATGGAGATCACTGTGTGTATTCAAGGTGTTTCAATTGATTGTAGTAAAGTACACCCGTGTCTGGAAGGCCAAACAGCTGGTGAGTCAGTACCCTGGCAAAAACTATACCACAAAGTCAAATGAACACTTCAAGCAACTCTGTGAAAAGGTTATTGAAAAGCACAAGTCAGGAGATGGATACAGGAAAATTTCCAAGTTACTCAATATCCCTTGGAGTACAGTTAAGTCAATCATGAAGAAATGGTGTAAAATCTCCCTAGAGCAGGCCGTCCTCAAAAATTAAGCAACTGTGCAAGTAGTGAGGGAGACCATGAAGAGGCCTATGACAACTCTGGAGGAGTTACAAGCTTCAGTGGCTGAGATGGGAGAGAGTGAGCATACAACTGTTGCCCGGCTGCTTCACCAGTCACAGCTTTATGGGATAGTGGCAAAGAGAAAGCCACTGTTGGAAAACAACTCACATGAAATTATGCTAGAGTTTGCCAGAAGGCATGTGAGAAACTCTGAAGTCAGCTGGAAGAAGGTTTATGGTCTGATTAAATGAAAGTTGAGCTTTCTTGTCCATCAGGCTAAACGCTATGTTTGACTTAAGCCAAACATCGCACATCATCAAAAACACACCATGCCCACTGTGAAGCATGGTGGTGGTTACATCATGCTGTGGGGATGCTTCACTGTAGCAGGCCCTGGAAAGCTTGTGAAGGTAGAGGGTAAAATGAATACAGCAAAATACAGGGAAACCCAGGAGGAAAACCTGATGCAGTATGCAAGAGAGTTGCAACTTGGGAGAAGATTTGTTTTCCAGTAAGAAAATAACCCCAAAGCTGCACAGGAATGGCTTACATAAACAACAAAGTTCATGTCCTGGAGTAGCCAAATCAGAGCCCAGATCGCAATCCAATTGAGAATTTGTGGCTGAACTTGTAAAGGCTGTTCACTCACGATCCCCATGCAATCTGACAGAGCTTGAGCAGTTTTATAAAGAAGAATGGGGAAAAATTGCAGTGTCCAGATGTACAAAGCTGATAGAGACCCATCCACACAGACTCAAGGCTGTAATTGTTGCCAAAGTTGCATCTACTAAATACTGACCTGAAGGGGGTGAATACTCATGCAGTCAATTATTTTGTGCTTTATACAAACGTATCTGTCATTAATTTAGAGGGCTATAAGTAACCCTAGGTAATTTCTCAAGTAAGTACATGTTCGGCACAGTATTGTGGGCCGAAGGGCCTGTATTGTGCTGTAGGTTTTCTATGTTTCTAAATGTAGAGAAAGCAGAAATGCTAGTGCATACTTATCTTAAATACACAATTCTGACAATGAGTAATAAAGGAAAAAGGAGAAGAGAGGAAACGCTATTCGAGGATTTGGAAGCTTTAAGTACAGAAGCATTCAAGGCGGATGGAAATTTTGAGGATACCTAATGTGATGTTCACCATGACAGAATTGAACAGTGTTCTTTGAAAGGCAAAGAAGATAAGTTATGTTATGTTAGTAATTTGAGTAAAGGGACGGAAGTTATTTTAAAGTTATTTAACCATATCTAGGGAAATAGAAAAACTTCCTAAAGTGTGGAAAGAAGAAATCATAATTCCAATATGTAAAGCAGGAAAAAATCCTAACATTCTAGGTTATAGACCTTACATTTATGTAAAACCATAGAAAATGATATTAAGGAAGATGGGATATTTTTAAATATCAAAGTTGGTTTAGGACAGGAAAAGGAAAAATGGATCCAGATTGATGCCTAGAATGTAAGACATGGAGGGCTCAATTGAATGAGAAAGCAAGGTCACAAACAAGAGAAAATCTGCAGCTGCTGGAGATCCAGACAACACACACAAATTGCTGAAGGAACTCAGCAGGCCAGGCAGCATCTTTCTTTCTTTTTTTTCTTTTTAAATCTTTTTATTGAATAAGTATACAAAAAGGTAAGCCATAAATGCACTAATACACTGTTAGAATATAATAAAATTACAGGAGATACTAATACAAAAAAAATGATACAAACAATGTAATTTAAACATAACGTACTAAGGTAACATAATAGTATACTAATTTTTATATATATATATATCAATAGAGAAAAGGAAAATAAAACCCCCAAAAAAACCACCGTGCAACTAACCAAAAGCAAAGCAAAGCAATGGGCTAACTTGGAACCAAGCAGAGTTAAAAAACTTAAAATCACGTCCTCAATCCCAACCTCCATTAAAAACAGTAAAAAAAACAAGAAGGGTATATAAATATGGAGCAAAAAAAAAAGAGGAGAAAAAAAAATTACATTAAATGAAAATATTGAATAAAAGATCTCCAGGTCGGTTCAAATTTAAGTGAGGAATCATAAAGATTGCTTCTAATTTTCTCCAAATTCAAGCATAATATCGTCTGAGAAAACCAAAAAAAGGTAGTTGGAGCATTAAGCTCTTTCCAATGTTGTAAGATACATCTTTTCGCCATTAAAGTAAGAAATGCAATCATTCTACGGGCTGAAGGAGAAAGATTACTGGAAATTTTAGGTAGTCCAAAGATAGCAGTAATAGGGTGAGGAGAGATATCTATATTCAATACCTTGGAGATAATATTAAAAATGTCTCTCCAAAAAGTTTCCAGAGTAGGACAAGACCAAAACATATGAGTTAAAGAGGCTATCTGCCCCGGACATCCATCACAAAAAGGATTAATATGAGAATAAAAGCGAGCTAATTTATCTTTGGACATATGTGCTCTATGAACAACTTTAAATTGAATTAGGGAATGTTTAGCACAAATAGAGGAAGTATTGACTAATTGTAAAATCTGCCCCCAGTCATCCACGGAAATGATAGACCCCAATTCCTGTTCCCAATCTACCCTAATCTTATCAAATGGAGCTTTCCTAAGTTTCATAATAATATTATAAATCATAACCGATGCACCTTTCTGACATGGATTAAGGTTAATTATAGTATCTAAAATGTATGTAGGAGGAAGCATTGGAAAGGAAGAAAGTATAGTACTTAGGAAACTTCTAACTTGTAGATATCTAAAAAAATGTATTCTTGATAAATTATATTTATTAGATAATTGTTCAAAAGACATAAGGGAACCATCTAAAAATAAATCCAAAAACTGTGAAATACCCTTAGTCTTCCAAATCTGAAAAGCACGATCCATAAAAGAGGGAGGAAAAAATATGTTACCTAAAATAGGAATCGCTAGCCCAAATTGGTTAAGATCAAAAAATTTTCTGAATTGAAACCAAATACGTAAGGTATATTTAACTATCGGGTTAGAGACCTGGTTGAGGCGTTTCAAATCAAAAGGAAGAGAGGAACCTAAAATAGAGCCAAGTGTAAAACCCTGAACAGATTGTAATTCCAATGCTACCCATTTAAGAATGGATAGTATATCCTGGTCAAGTAACCAAAATTTCATATGTCGAATATTAATTGCCCAATAATAAAATCTAAAGTTGGGTAATGCTAAACCTCCATCTCTCTTAGCTTTCTGTAAATGTATTTTACCCAGTCTCGGGTTTTTATTTTGCCAAATAAATGAAGAAATTTTTGAGTCAACTTTATCAAAAAAAAGATTTTGGAACAAAGATTGGTAATGCCTGAAATATATATAGAAATTTTGGCAAAAAAAAAACATCTTAACTGCATTAATATGACCAATCAAAGTTAAATATAAAGGAAACCATTTAGATGAAAGTTGAGTAATATGGTCAATTAAGGGTAAAAAGTTAATCTTAAATAAATCTTTGTATCTACAAGTAATTTTAATTCCAAGATATGAAAAATAATTATTAATCAATTTAAATGGAAAGTTATGATATAAGGGAAGTTGTTTATTAATCGGGAAAAGTTCACTCTTACTAGATTTAATTTATAACCTGAAAAGAGACTAAATTGTGTTAATAACTCTAAAACAGCAGGGATGGATTTTTGAGGATTAGAAATATATAAAAGTAAGTCATCAGCATAGAGTGATATTTTATGGGACTTTAAGCCCTGAGTTATCCCAGTAATATTTGGAGATTCTCGAATGGCAATTGCAAGAGGTTCTAATGCAATATCAAATAATAAAGGACTAAGAGGACAACCTTGTCGAGTACCTCGAAAAAGAAGGGAAAAAGGTGAGCTTAGAGAGTTAGTACGGACCGAGGCCACAGGAGAATGATATAACAGTTTGATCCAGGATATAAATTTTGAGCTAAAATTAAACATTTCAAGCACCTTAAATAAGTAAGGCCATTCTACTCTATCAAAAGCTTTCTCAGCATCTGAAGAGAAAATACAGTCAGGAACATTTTGTGAGGGGGTATAAACAATATTTAACAGTGTGCGAATGTTATAAAAAGAGTAACGACCTTTAATAAAACCCGTTTGGTCTTCCGAAATAATAAAAGGAAGTACTTTTTCTAATCTGTTTGCTAATAACTTAGAAAAAACTTAGAAAAAAGATTCGGGAAGTTTACCAAGTTTTAATGAAGCCTCGAAAACCCTACAGAACCAAGGGATTAATGAAGGTGCAAAACATTTATAAAATTCTACGGTAAACCCATCAGGGCCAGGAGCTTTCCCCAAATTCATAGAGGAAATAACATTCTTAATCTCATCAGTGGTAATGGGAGTATCTAACATAGAAGACATATCCTGTGAAATCTCAGGGAAGTCTAGGTTATCTAAAAAATCATTCATATACTTAGAGTCTCGAGGAGACTCTGATTGATATAAGGAAGAATAAAAATCACAGAAATCCCCGCATGATCAAGTATCAGTCGGTCATTTTGATTATAAATCTGATAAATTTGAGATTTAGCATAATTAGACTTCAATTGGTTAGCCAGCAGTTTGCCAATTTTGTCACTGTGTACATAAAATTCACTTCTTGTTTTCTTTAATTGGTTTACAATCGAGGACGAAAGTAATAAACTGTGTTCCATTTGAAGTTCAGTTCTTTGTTTATATAACTCCTCAGAGGGAGCTGTAACATATTTCTTATCAATTTCCTTAATCTTGTCCACAATTACCAACTCCTCCTGCTTCAGCTTCTTCCTCAAAGCAGCAGAATACGAGATAATCTGACCACGAATATAAGCTTTAAAAGTATCCCAAAGAATATTCACAGAAATATCCTCTGTATAGTTAATTGTAAAAAAAAGATCAATCTGTTTATTCATAAAGTTAACAAAGTCTGAGTCCTGAAGCAACAGCGAATTAAAACACCATTGTCTATTATTTTGTGTATTGGCCTGAATTTTAATAGAAAGCTTAAGTGGAGCATGATCCGAAATGGTTATAGAGTCATAATCACATTTAATCACTGAGGAAATAAGACAAGAATCAATAAAGAAATAATCAATTCTTGAATAGGAATGGTGAACATGTGAAAAAAAAGAAAAATCTTTTTCCTGAGGATGCAAAAAATGCCAAATGTCCGTCGACCCAGAGCATCTATGACAAAGAGTACAGTTGACGCTACGAAGTAGCAGTCTTTTCTGAAGTAAAGGAAGCACATGATATGATGTGGAAGGAAGGCTTGACCATTAAATTATATAAGTTGGTAATTAGAGGTTGAATGCTGAATTAGATAAAATATTTTTTAATAGGTGAATCTATTAAGGTGTCATAAGTCAAGTAAACGAACTGTGGAAATTAGAACCCCCTCAGGGAAGTATTGTTAGTCCATTATTATTTGCTATAATGGTAAGTTAAATATTTTCTAATTATATAGAAGTATCGGACTATCATCATTTGGGGATGATGGAGTGATGTGGAAAAGGGGTGGGAATGTGGAATTTATAATATGGAAACAACGATGAGATACAACGTTGACAAATGTACGGTTGTACATTTTGGAAGAAGAAATAATCGGGCAGATTATTATTTAGATGGGGAGAAAATCCAAAAATCAGAAGTGCAAAGAGACTTGGGGGTCCTCGTGCAGGATACCCTAAAGGTTAACCACCAAGTTGGATTGGTGG
Source organism: Mobula hypostoma (assembly GCF_963921235.1). Classification (NCBI taxonomy): domain Eukaryota; kingdom Metazoa; phylum Chordata; class Chondrichthyes; order Myliobatiformes; family Myliobatidae; genus Mobula; species Mobula hypostoma. The sequence continues at coordinate 33,692,524 of NC_086124.1, forward strand.
TAAGGAAAGCGAATGCTATGTTGGCATTCACTTCAAGAGGAATAGTGTATAAGAGTAAGGAGGTGTTGATGAGGCTCTATGGGGCATTAGTGAGACCTCATTTGGAATACTGTGTGCAGTTTTGGGCCCCCTATCTTAGAAAGGATGTACTGACGTTGGAGAGAGTTCAGAGAAGATTTAAGAGGATGATTCCTGGAATGCAGGGGCTAACATATGAGGAGCATTTGTCGGCTCTTGGATTGTATTCATTAGAGTATAGAAGAATAGTCATAGTCATAGTCATACTTTATTGATCCCGGGGGAAATTGGTTTTCGTTACAGTTGCAGCATAAATAATAAAGAGTAATAGAAATAGTAATAGTAATACTACTATTAGTAAATAGTAATAGTCATGGAAATAATGAGTAGTAATAGAATAATAATAGAAAAATAGTAATAAATAGTTAAATAGTAATATGTAAATTATGCCAGGGAATTATGAAATGTCCAGGACCAGCCTATTGGCTCAGGGTGTCTGACCCTCCAAGGGAGGAGTTGTAAAGTTTGATGGCCACAGGCAGGAATGAGAGGGGATCTCATAGAAACATTTCGAATGTTGAAAGGGTTGGACAGAGTAGATGTGGAAAGGTTGTTTCCCTTGGTGGGTGAGTCCAGGACAAGAGGCCATAGTCTTAGAATTAGAGGGTCCCAGTTAAAACAGAGATGAGGAGAAATTTTTTTAGCCAGAGGGTCGTGGATTTGTGGAATTCTTTGCCACATCCAGCTGTGGAGGCCCGATCATTGAGGGTATTTAAGGAGGAGATTGACAGGTATCTAATTAGTCAGGGTATCAAGGGGTATGGGGGAAAGCCAGAAATTGGATCTAGATGGGTGAATAGTTTAGCTCATGGGGGAGCTGCGGAGAAGACTCGATGGGCCGAATGGCCTACTTCTGCTCCTTTGTCTTGTGATCTTGTGAACTTCGAGGCAATAGTTAAGGATGTACAGTATATTGTATACATTTCTCTGAATTAAATGTGCCGATTGAAACCTATTAAGGTGGAAGATTGGGCATTAAAATAGGGATTCAGATTTTTAGCAGAGGTTTCCAAAATAATGTTTTTCACTCGGAAGTGGAAAGATCAATACTTGAAATTCAAACTTTATGGTTCAGAATTAGAAAGTGTGGATACCTTTAAGATTTTAGGAATTTGGATTGATAAAAGACTCACATGGTCAGCACATAATAAAGAAATAATAACCAAAAGTAAGAAAGTGCTAAATGTTCTGAGGTGTTTAATAGAAAAGGAAGGGGGAGCTGATAGGGAATCCTCGAAAGATATATATTTCATAAGATCAATACTGGACTATGGAAGTGTGACATATGGATCAGCATCACACAGTATTGTTGCAAAGTTTGTTGCAGATGATACAATGATAGGTGAAGGGGCAGGTAGTTTTAAGGAAGCAGAGAGGCTACAGAAGGACAGATTAGGAGAATGGACAAAGAAATGGCAGATGAAATACAGTGTCAGGAGGTGTACGGTCACTCGCTTTGGTAGAAGCAATGAAAGGGTTGACTATTTTCTAAATGGAGAGAATAGGTTAATTTTCAGGGTGAATCTGTGGTGAGGGAGGCAAATGCAATGTTAGTATTCATTTTGAGAGGACTAGAATATAAAAACAGGATGTAATGTTGAGACTTTATAAAGCACTGGCGAGGACTCACTTGGAGTATTGTTAACAGTTTTGTGCCTCTTATCTTAGAAAGAATAAAGCATAGAACATAGAATAGTACAGCACTGTACAGTTCCTTTGGCCCACATTGTTGTGCCAACCCTCAAACCCTGCCTCCCATATAACCCCCCACCTTAAATTCCTCCATATACCTGTCTAGTAGTCTCTTAAACTTCACTAGTGTATCTGCCTCCACCACTGACTCAGGCAGTGCATTCCACGCACCAACCACTCTCTGAGTAAAAAACCTTCCTCTAATATCCCCTTTGAACTTCCCACCCCTTACCTTAAAGCCATGTCCTCTTGTATTGAGCAGTGGTGCCCTGGGGAAGAGGCGCTGGCTATCCACTCTATCTATTCCTCTTATTATCTTGTACACCTCTATCATGTCTCCTCTCATCCTCCTTCTCTCCAAAGAGTAAAGCCCTAGCTCCCTTAATCTCTGATCATAATGCATACTCTCTAAACCAGGCAGCATCCTAGTAAATCTCCTCTGTACCCTTTCCAATGCTTCCACACCCTTCCTATAGTGAGGCGACCAGAACTGGACACAGTACTCCAAGTGTGGCCTAACCAGAGTTTAGTGAGTTGCATCATTACCTCACGACTCTTAAACTCTATCTCTCGACTTATGAAAGCTAACACCCCATAAGCTTTCTTAACTACCCTATCTACCTGTGAGGCAACTTTCAGAGATCTGTGGACATGTACCCCCAGATCCCTCTGCTCCTCCACATTACCAAGTATCCAGCCATGTACTTTGTACTCTGCCTTGGAGTTTGTCTTTCCAAAGTGTACCACCTCACACTTCTCAGGGTTGAACTCCATCTGCCACTTCTCAGCCCACTTCTGCATCCTATCAATGTCTCTCTGCAATCTTTGACAATCCTCTACACTATCTGCAACACCACCAACCTTTGTGTCGTCTGCAAACTTGCCAACCCACCCTTCTACTCCCACATCCAGGTCGTTAATAAAAATCACGAAAAGTAGAGGTCCCAGAACAGATCCTTGTGGGACACCACTAGTCATAATCCTCCAATCCGAATGTACTCCCTCCACCACGACCCTCTGCCTTCTGCAGGCAAGACAATTCTGAGTCCACCTGGCCAAACTTCCCTGGATCCCATGCCTTCTAACTTTCTGAATAAACCTACTGTGTGGAATCTTGTCAAATGCCTTACTAAAATCCATATAGATCCCATCCACTATACTACCCTCATCTATATGCCTGGTCACTTCCTCAAAGGACTCTATCAGGCTTGTTAGACACGATCTGCCCTTCACAAAGCCATGCTGACTGTCCCTGATCAGACCATGATTCTCTAAATGCCCATAGATCCTATCTCTAAGAATCTTTTCCAAAGCTTTCCCACCACACATGTAAGGCTCACTGGTCTATAATTACCTGGACTATCCCTACTACCTTTTTTAGAACAAGGGGACAACATTCGCCTCCCTCCAATCCTCCGGTACTATTCCTGTGGACAACAAGGGCATAAAGATCCTAGCCAGAGGCTCAGCAATCTCTTCCCTCACCTCGTGGAGCAGCCTGAGGAATATTCCGTCAGGCCCCGGGGACTAATCCGTCCTAATGTATTTTAATAATTCCAACACCTCCTCTCCCTTAATATCAACATGCTCCAGAACATCAACCTCACTGATATTGTCCTCATCATCATCAAGTTCCCTCTCATTGGTGAATACCGAAGAGAAGTATTCACTGAGGACCTCACTCACTTCCACAGCCTCCAGGCACATCTTCCCACCTTTATCTCTAATCGGTCCTACGTTCACTCCTGTCATCCTTTTGTTCTTCATGTAATTGAAGAATGCCTTGGGGTTTTCTTTTACCCTGCTCACCAAGGCCTTCTCATGCCCCCTTCTTGCTCTTCTCAGCCCCTTCTTAAGCTCCTTTCTTGCTTCCCTATATTCCTCAATAGACCCATCTGATCCTTGCTTCCTAAACCTCATGTATGCTGCCTTCTTCCACCTGACTAGATTTTCCACCTCACTTGTCACCCATGGTTCCTTCACCCCACCATTCTGTGTTGTTGAAACTGGAGAGGATTCAAAGGAGGTTCACAAAAATGATTCCAGGATTGAATGGCATGTCACATGAACAGCATTTGATAGCTCTGGGTCTGGTATTCACTAGAATTCAGAAGAATGAGGGGTGACCTGATTGAAACCTATCAAATGGTGAAAGGCCTTGAGAGAGTGGAAGAAATGGTGGAGCAGACTTGATGAGTCAAATGACCTAATTCTGCTCCTATATTTTAATTCAAGGTCTTAGGGTCTCAATATCCTTGCCAGGAAGTTGGCTAATGCTATTTGGAAGAGTTTAAACTAGTTTTGAAGGGGCTGGGAACCGGAGCCGCAGATCAGAAAGGGAAGGAGTGGACTATAAAATAGATGTCAGGGAAAGTATTGAAAGGCAAAATCAAAATAACAGACATGATGGATTGGATAGTTTGAAGTGTGTATATTTTAATGCTAGGAGCATTGTAGGTAAGGGTGATGAATGTAGAGCATGGATCAGTATGATGTGATGGGCTGAAGGGTCTTTCTACGCTGTACAACTCTGACCATGGCACTACACCACCACAGTGGCTTTTCCTACCTGGGTTCTCAGCTCTGATCTTGTCTCACTGAACCCCTTGTCTTCTGGAATGAAACTTGGACCCTCCCTCTGAGACGAAGTTGTCAGCCATTTCTCCTAATATTACCCACAATGCCTCACCAACTTCCCACGTAAATTAGTGGACTGTTATTGGTGTGTCGTGGATGGGGTACTTTGATGCCCTCTTGTGGCATGTGGTTCATTGTATGATCATTAGCACTTCTGTCCAATAGAAACATTCCCCCTTGGTTCTGAATTTCCAAGGATCCACATTTCCGAGGATCTCACCTGGTCCCTGAACTCCTCCATTCTCATCAAAAAGGGCCTTTATATCCTGCGGAGCATCAAGAAAGCTCACCTCTGTCCCAGGATACTGACGGACTTTTACCGCATTACCATCGAGAGTATACTCACCAACTGCATCTCAGTGTGGTATGGCAATTGTCCTGTATCAGACCACAAAGCACTCCAGCGTGTGGTGAAAACTGCCCAGCGGATTATTGGCACCCAATTGTCCACCATTGAGAACATCTACCATAAACGTTGCCTGGGCAGGGCGAAAAGCATTATCAAGGATGCATCTCACCCTAACCATGGACTTTTTACTCTCCTCCATCCAGTAGGCGCTACAGGAGCCTCCGCTCCTGCACCAGCAGGCACAGGAAGAGCTTCTTCCCTGAGGCTGTGACCCTGCTGAACCTCACATCACAGCGCAAAGCAGTATTTCACCCATATTGTACGGTCTCAGTACTTTTATATTTGTGTGCTGTAGCACTTACTTTTTATTCACAGTTATTTTGTAAATAACACTGTTCTTTGCATTTCTGGTCAGATGCTAACTGCATTTCATTGGCTTTGTATCTGTACTTGGCACAATGACAATAAAGTTGAATCTAATCTAATCATTAAATACCTGCCTACACCACCCCTCCAGACTGTAACCTCCCTCCTTGTGAAATTGGAAACTCTTCCTCAGGTCCTTCCAGAGCTGTCAATCCTCTCCTGAAACCTCTGTCTCATGATGTACACACATCTGACTGGAGTTAGAGTCCTCCTGCACAGAAAATATCCTTCATCCCATCCAATCCATGTCTACCTGAGGTAGTCCCATTTGCTTGCCATATTCCTCTGAACCAGCCCTATCCATGAACCTGTCTAATTGTCTTTTAAACCCAGTAATTGAACCCACCTCTACCTCTTTCTTTACCTCCACCACCTTCTGAGCAGAAAATGTTGTTCTTTGTCCACCCCCCCAAAAGCCTTTTCTCCTCACCTTAAATCTATGCCCATTAGTTTTAGACTCCCCTGTGTCTGGAAAATTCTGTGTCCATTCACACTGTCTATGCCCCTCATGATCTAATGCCCTCTTTAAGTTAATCCCTCATCCTCTATGCACCAGGGTCAAGAAGGTCCAGCCTATGCCGTCTCTCCTTATAACTCAGTTCCTCCTTTTAAGATAATGGTGAATCGCCTCTCCAGTGCAATCATACACTTCCTATGGTGTGACACCAGAAGTGTGCACACACTGTTCCATCTGTAACCTCGTATGTTTTTAAAAAGTCCTTCCAACACCTCTGTGCTGTGTTCCAGCTAATGCAGGCAGGCCTTCTTCACTCAGATATATCTATCTGTTTCTACCACCTTCCGGGATCTCCGTACCTGTACATGAAGGTTCCTCTTTTCCTCAGTACTCCCTCAGGTTTCCCCATTCATGGAAGGTCCTATCCTTGTGTGTCCACTGAAGTTTTAAATATTTCATGGCCCCAGCAGTCTCCTCTGTTGTCATCAGACATCTAATCAGGTGCTGGGGATTCATCCACCTTTAACTCTGCTGAGACATTTAATACCCCGTCTTTTCTAACCTCCATATGCTCTGGAATTTCACTGCACCAACTGAAATCTCCAAATACAATGCCTTTCTCCTTGCTGAATACATCTAAGAGCTATTCATTTCAGAACCTGAAGCAACACACATCAAAGTTGCTGGTGAACGCAGCAGGCCAGGCAGCATCTCTAGGAAGAGGTGCAGTCGATGTTTCGGGCCGAGACCCTTCGTCAGGGCCCTTAGTCCTGACGAAGGCCTGCTGCGTTCACCAGCAACTTTGATGTGTGTTGCTTGAACTTCCAGCATCTGCAGAATGCCTCGTGTTTGCATTTCAGAACCTGCCTGCCTTCTCTGGACTCATACACAGATTGTCACTTTGCTCCACTACAGGACCTACCGATTCCCTGGCTACAGGCCTGTTCTTCATATACCTAAAACACTCATTTATTTATTCATTTATATTACTAATGTTTAGTGAGCATTCCCCTAATCTTAGGCTGCCTCTGATCATTTGTGACTTGCTTTTGCCTTTCTAATTTCTCCTTTCAAACTCTCTGCACATTCTCTTTACTGCTGGAGGGCCTCCCTGATCTTCAGTACTTTTTCCCTAGCACATGCTTCTCATTATTTCGGTTTGGAACAATGCAAATGTCACGTACCCTGTGACAGGTTAAAGAACCAGCAGAGACAGAAAACACTTTGGAGTCCGGTATTGCTATTAACTAATGGAATTTATTAGTAACTACGCAATACAGTAATATAAATGCAGATATATAAAACAGGTTAGCAACGATTATATATAAGTAAGTGTGGAAATATATGAAAACCAAGCTTCTTCAAGTCTAGGGGTAAATAGATACAGTCTTATGATGATGAGTAAAGTTCAGTTCAGTTCGTGGTATTGAGTTGAGTAGTGATGGAGAGAGAGAGAGAGGGAGAGATTTGAGTCTTCAGGTGAGCTGATGCCATTGATCTTCCCATTGTCCTCCGAAATCCTTTAGAAGTCACCGACTGTGACCACAACAAAGGGGACTGTTCTTCTGTGGTGGAATTATCAACCCAGGCGAGGGTCGGACACACAAACAACTCCCCACCGGTCACTCCCTTTTCACACTGCGAAGGCCACTGATTGATCCACCTGATCGATCCTCCAAAACCCACTTTTTCTGTGGGCACAACAAAGCTCATTCAGTGTCCAAAACCATTTGTCTCCAGGTCTATCGTCTGACCTTCTATTTATCTCCCCGTACTGAATACCAACTGTCTCTCAAACAGCTTCTCCCCTCTCTCTCTGTGTAAGAATACAGAAGCTGAAACCAGTGTCCTTGTAAAACATGTAAACATGCTGCAGAAAACCCATAACATCATCCATAGCTGTCTTTGTCTCTCTCTCTCTCTCTCTCTTAAAAACAAGATGTCAGTGTTAAATAACTTAACTCTCTCTCGCTCCTTTCAAAATCACAGTTCATAGGGGTAATTCAGGACCCCATCACACAGGAGATACAATACACTCCCAGGAGTTTCAAATAGCCTAGAGTTTCCACTAATATGCTGCCGATGTAAAGAGGGGTGTGAGTAATGCCAGTTCTCCTGAAGTCTATAACATCTCCTTTGTCTTGTTGACATTGAGGAAGAAGTTATTTGCCTGGCCGTCTCCTCATAGTTGGTGATGAGCCAACTACTGTTGTGTCATCAGTGACAATGTACTGTAATTACTTGGGTGTTTGGCGGTGCGGTTGTCTGTGATGGACGTTGGGCTCAGCACACTGCCCTGGTGCCAGCTGGTGGTGGCATCAGCTCTGGACTTCGGGGCGAGAGGTTCCGAGTTCGAATCCGGCCGGCTCCCTTGCATGCTTTCCATCGCGCCCGGTTTGAGTGTCGAGCTAACAACTCAACCTCGTAAAAAAAAAACCTGGAGAGGGTTGGTCTCCGCCAGGTTTCAGATGCCCAAGACATGCCTTACGATGAACATACCAAAAAGCCTGGTGAGCACCCATGTTGAGGATGGTGAGGAGCGAGGAGCGGATGTGAACCCTGACTATCTGAGGACCATTTTTCAGGAACTCCAACACCAATGGTGTACTGAGACCACTGTGGGATAAAACTGTGTGAATGCGGAACTGAAGTCCAGAAACAGCGTTTTGACACACTGTAAGTGTCCTCGTTTCCCAGTTTAGTTTTGGTCACCCTGCGGCAGGACAGGTACCATTAAGCTGGAAAGAGAGCAGAGGAGATTTGTGAGGATGTTGCTGAGTCTCGAACGACTCATTTATGGAGAGAGGTTTGGATAATTTTCCTGGGAGTGACAGAGAATACATGGGGATATTATAGAGGTGTACAAAATTATGAGGGGGCAAAATAGGGTCAAAAAACTGTCTTTTACCAGGCTTGGGAAATCAAGAATTGGAGGGCACCAGTTTAAGATGAGAGAGAAGACATTTAATAGGAACCTGAAGGGTAATTTTTCTGGCCAGATGGTGGTCAGTGTATGGAATGATCTGCTAGCAGAAGAGGTTGAGGTCGGTACATTAACAAGATTAAAAAGTTACTTGGACAGGTAGAGGGCTATGTGGTAGGGAAATTCAAGGCAGTTTCTAGAGTAGGTTACATGGTCAGCACAATACTGTAATGTGCTGTAGATTTCTATGTTTTAAAAGGTTTCGAGGGATATAGGCTAAATGCGGGGAAATTGGACAAGCTCAGATGGGAACTTTGGTCGGTATCGATAATTTGAACAACTGACTCAGTTTGATGACATTAAACTGTTTTAAACTACTTGTTATTTCTTTGTAGATCACAGATTGCAGCGCGTTGCCAACAGCAGATGAGAAGTTAACAGGATTACAATTACCTTCTTTTCATCTTCTACCCTTCAACAATGGAGCCATATTTGAGGTTGCCCAGTCCACTGGGACCTTCCTGGAACAGAGTGAGGTTTGACAAACTTTAACTATTGCCTCCGCTTTCTCTCCACACCCTAGAGTGCAGGTCATTTGCACCTTGTTAATTTTCCCTCGTAACGGTGAGTGTTACTGAGTTGCACAGTTTTGAAATGTCACCCATCAGATATCTATGGAATGTTTGCTGAGTCGCTACCATGAACACTGAACAAATTATTGGCTGATTTTCAAAGTAAACTGTTGAGTTTATTTCAGTCTCTTACTGGTTCCTGAAATACTCTCAGTCCTCTGGACTACCACCAGCCCTTGCCTCTTTATACGCTCTTCGATGCTGTTGGTTGATCACAGATGGTTTGTCTCTCTCCTGGATCTCTCTGTCAAATTGGGATCATTGTCTGCTGAGCATTATGAACCAGATGTTTAAAACAGTTTCATCCACTGACCTGTCCCGAAGCGGATTTACCCCGTCCACTCCAGAAAACTCCACCTTCACACCTGAGGAATTGCCTTTATTTAGATTGAGGACATTGGTTCTGGACTCGGGTGTTCATCTTCAAATTGTGTTTGGAATTCTCCCTTGTCATCACTTCTTCCTCAGGGATCCTTCACCACAATCTCCCTTATTGATGTCCTCCGTTGGTCAGGGTTGACCTTTGATGTTGTGTCCTAACTGTCTAGATACACAGGCCTGGGCAGTACAACATGGAGAGTAAGCTGTTGCCCATGTAGCAAGCTCCCCCTCTCCATACATCTGATGAATCCAAAGTAACAGCAGAAGCCCATACAGTTTGGTACAGGCAGTGTTGTAGGAGCTGCCAGTCAGCATTGAACTCAATGGAGGACTGCCTTAGGGACTCCAGCTCCCCACGAGGCAGCAGAGGTTTGAGATCAGAGTGTTCCTTCTCCTAGATTAACTGCCAACCACAGCTGAGAAGCCCCATCTGCCCGAAGCGACTGGTTTTAAGGTGCCAGTAACCAGCTTTTGTCCCTTCTGCCAGTAGAAGTGGTACCGTTGGGCATAGTAGCTAAGGCAAATGTGAAGGCCAGGAGCTAGACTTTGTTGTCGGAGGCTATCTGAGGCGCACGCCATTGGGTGCTTTTAATAGGTAGTGGGAGCTTGTCCCCATTATCACCCCCAGCTATAACAGCCTTAAGAAATCTCTCTTATTAATCTGACCTCTACACAAAACCACGTATGAAATAGCCTGTTCCTGGGTGGGTTCTGTAACATACTGCTGGAAAGAAGAGTCCCTGACCAATACACAAATTCCTCTTCCTTGTATCTTGTCAGTTTGATTAGTTTCATCAACCTACAGATTTAAATCACCCATGACAATCACAGTTTCTTTCTTACCCCCACTTTGATAATTCCCCATTTGTGCTTTCTCATTGAGAGGCAGTACCTGGGGTTCTAGAGACCATTCCCACTCTCATCTTCTTTCTGTTGCTGTTCATTATTTCCTTTCACTGTCCCCACATCTATTACCCCCCCCCCAACCCCAGCACCACATGAAGAACAAGACCTCCCTCCTCCTTTCCCTTTTGCTGAAATACTGAGTTCCCAGTCTCAGGCACCTGATAGATTTAGGTGTTCTTCTAGGTTCCAAGTTTCATTTAGGAGTTAGGAACGAGGTATAAAACTTGTTGCTTCATGATCATTTTATTTGAAAAAATGATAGAACAGGAACAGAACAGCGATAGGGGTCTACTACTTGAAGAAAAGAGAAACTAAAGATGGGATCTAGCATAAAACAGTCACTTTTATACCCAGAGATAAAAGAAATTCTATTCAAATCTGTAGATAACAATCCAATTAGAAAATGCTTAATCAATACTGTAGTAAAAATTAACCAATGAGAAAATACTTTCTTAATGAAAGAACAAAGAAGCTTCTCAAGTCAGAGAAACTCGGAATAAAAAGCAATGCTGCAGAATGTAACATTGTAGTAATGAGCTGTTCGTTGGTCTCCCCTCTCGCTAGGGAAGGAGTCTCACTCCTCTGCCCTTGTTATCGAGAGAGAGCCTGTGGCATGCCAAATTGTTGGGCAAACAATGGGTTTTGTTGGACGGCAGATCATGGTCTCTTTTTGGGGGCTTGCTTGATGGGTGGTGGGTGCTGATGTTTCCCCATTAACTGCTAAGAGGAGATCTAATGCCACACAGTTTTGAAGGATGTCCTAAGCACGGCAACCATTTCTGTTGTAACCTTTCCCAAGGGTCATTGCTTACCCTTTTTAAGGCTGCAGCAACATTTTAATTGCTCTTATATTCCTTACAAATACATAAAATAGAAATACAATTGATGCAAAATGATCTTCTGAAATGTCTCATTTACTTTTAGACTCAGGAGATAAAGGAAAGATGTGAGTATGTCTAATGCGAGAAAAAACATACTTAAGGTAACAAGATCGTAACCAATTACCCATGGAGTAAAGGAGTAGGCTCTATTTCCACACAAGGTATGTATTGTTCCATGAACTTAGACTACTTCTTATTACTTGACAGGAGCTTTGTTGACTTACAATATTTTTTGATCATCAATAGCACAAATATACATTGAGTCATCTCAATTGGTACACTGAGTAGGAAAAATGGGTAAAGAATATTAGATACACTTCTTAATGGCCAGTAGTTGCTGATTGCTTGAGGTCTTCTGGCTGGTTAGTGTTTTGCCCACTGTAGCCCAGCAGTGCAGGCACTGTGACCAAGAGGTTACAGGTACATTAACCACAGTGCTTATTGCCTTTGTTGGATACTTTAGTTTGTTTGCAGTGGCTGGTGTGAATCCACTTACTTTTACCTTCTACTCTCCCCACTGAGTTGGTAATTAACAGCTCTTAATAAGGACTTCAATTACCAGCTCCCAGTGGCTTCTGAAGTGGGTTTTTAATCGGGATCCACTTGCCAGGAAACAGGAAGTTTTCTCCTTCTTTTGGGTGACTCCAAGCAGCAGAAACCTGTTGAGAAGCAAACTGGACATCTTGGGCTAATTTCACACAGTAATTAACAAAATTGTCTGCCATAATGTGTACATCAGAGATCGAGGGCTACTGTCAGTGACACAGGACACCCTGGTACCATCTCGAATGGACTTAGTTTAGTTTTCTTGTTTGGGGTTGCTCTGATGAGACCATAGGAAGAGCTATAGGTGATGATACTTCCTCAAGATACTTAGTCGTTTGGTAATTCTGTTGATTTGTTCGATGTCAACTCTGGATGATATATACAAAGAAAAGGAAACTCATTGTTCATCAGATGACATAATATCTGACAAACATTCCCAGTAAAATATGTTCCTTTGTCAGAGTCGCTGTGGCATGGGAATCCCCATCTCAGAATATAGTCCTTGATCAGATTTTTTGCTGTGTGAGTGGTAGTTGCTTTCCCCGCTGGATTAGCTTCCATCTATCTCGAAAACTTGTCAGCCATTACCAGTACATCTGAGTATCCTTGACACTTTGGCAAAGAAATGTAGTCTGCTAAGTGTAAAAATTGACCAGATGGGGGAGCATTTAATTACGGTAGCTTTTCTGATGCTCCAGGATTCATTTTTTGATATGTTTGTCGAGGTTTTCCCTGCACTTTGGATTTCACCACCACTGGGAGAATATGTGGTTCATCTTTTGCACTCCAATGTGCCCCAGGGAGTGTACTTTTTGTGCCAGATAAGGAAGCAATGTAGTTGGAGCTACTAGTCTCTGACTAGTGCCATATCCCCATGCTCCCTCATTGTTTAACCTCCCACTATTCTCCATTCAGAACCACTTTTCCTAGTTAGAGCATTGAGCCTGCATCTTTCAAATATCTTGTATGTTCATCTGTGATTGTAGACTTCAACTTTTGTTTCCATATTTACAATTGTCGGGTTTACTGCATACATTATCTTTCATTCCTTCCCGTGCTGCCTTTTTGGAATTTATCTCGCAAATACATATCCACAGCTTTGCATTGTAGTCATTTCGGAGTGACTTTTACATTTCAATATGTCAACTTCTAAGTCCTTGTACAAGTTGGCTATTCTTGATTGGGGTTCCTTCAGCTGTAAGAAATTCTCTTTGTGTCTGTAAGTTTCCAAACGCATAGCCATCCCCAAAAGGACATGGAGAATCAGACTAGATATTAGCTGATCTTCCTTCTGCCGACTTACAGGTTTCAATGAAAACTTTAGTTCTTCCTGTTGCACAGAGGTACCAAGAGCTATGCATCCTGATGACAGCACTTCATTTCCAACAACCACCATTTGAATTCCGCTCTCAACCATTGAAACACCATCAATGTGCAGAATCAGATCTCTGGCAAAGTGATAACCAGCAGATCACAGGTCAGCTCCATGTTCTTGAATTAAGTCAGCCGTCACGTGCTTCTCACTTACATGCAAGTGCCAGGGATTCTTAATGCAGGTACAGTATACAATGTCATTTTTTTTTTAAAGTTTGAAATGCTTTCAGTTGTTCTTCATTAAGAATCATAGCGTTGTCTAAGAACTTGCCGTCTTTCAGCAAATTGTTGAGTGATTGAGGAATAGTCGCTGGATCTTCCACTAGTTTGTCAATACATTAATCAGCAATGCTTTTATCTCCAGTCCCGTGTCTTTACTCTCTTGGTCTTTATTGGAGCAGGCTGCGACATAGCTGTCAATGGTATTGTTTTTTCACTGTCGTCCGTTCCTGAGTTGCTAGGGACCCCTGTAGAGTCCATTTCATGTCTAGCACAGGAGCAGGGCATTTGACTATAATGTTGTGCAGAACTAGCTGAAAAGCAAATGTAAAACACCCAAACACAAATCCCTTCTACATACACCACACATCTTCCTTGCGTCCATGTGTCTATCCGAATGTCTCTTAAAAGCCTCTGATGTAGTTGCCTCTACCACCATACCAGGCAGCACTCACAACACGCTGGAGGAACTCAGCAGGTCGGGCAGCATCCGTGGAAAAGATCGGTCGACGTTTCGGGCCGGAACCCTTCGTCAGGACTGAAGACAGAAGGGGCAGAGGCCCTATAAAGAAGGTGGGCGGAGGGTGGGAAGGAGAAGGCTGGTAGGTTCCAGGTGAAAAACCAGTAAGGAGAAAGATAAAGGGGTGGGGGAGGGGAAGCAGGGAGGTGATAGGCAGGAAAGGTGAAGAAAGAATAGGGAAAAACACAATGGGCAGAAGGAGGCGGAACTATGAGGGAGGTGATAGGCAGCTGGGGGAGGGGGCAGAGTGACATAGGGATAGGGGAAGGGAGGGGGAGGGAATTACTGGAAGTTGGAGAATTCTATGTTCATACTAAGGGGCTGGAGACTACCTAGACGGTATATGAGGTGTTGCTCCTCCAACCTGAGTTTAGCCTCATCATGGCAGTAGAGGAGGCCATGTATGGACATATCTGAATGGGAGTGGGAAGCACAGTTGAAGTGGGTGGCTACCGGGAGATCCTGTCCGTTGTGGCGGACGGAGCGGAGGTGCTCGACGAAGCGGTCCCCCAATCTGCTTCGGGTTTCACCGATGTAGAGGAGGCCGCACCGGGAGCACCGGATGCAATAGACGACCCCAACAGACTCACAAGTGAAGTGTTTCCTCACCTGGAAGGACTGTCTGGGGCCCTGAATGGTGGCAAGAGAGGAGGTGTAGGGACAGGTGTAACACTTGTGCTTACAGGGATAAGTGCTGGGTGGGAGATCCGTGGGGATGGACGTGTGGATCAGGGAGTCATGGAGGGACTGATCCCTGCGGAAGGCAGAGAGGGAAAGATGTGCTTAGTGTTGGGGTCCTGTTGAAGGTGGCAGAAGTTGCGAAGGATAATGTGCTGGATCCGGAGGCTGGTGGGGTGGTAGGTGAGGACAAGGGGAACTCTGTCCCTGTTGTGGTGGTGGGAGGATGGGGTGAGGAACGAAGTGCGGGAAATGGAGGAGATGCGGGTGAGGGCATCATTGATGATGGCAGAAGGGAAATCACGATCCTTAAAGAAAGAGGACATTTGAGATGTCCTGGAACAGAAAGCCTCATCCTGGGAGCAGGTGTGGCAGAGACGGAGGAACTGGGAATAGGGAATGGCATTTTTGCATGTGGCGGGGTGAGAAGAGGTATAGTCGAGGTAGTTATTAGAGTCCGTGGGCTTGTAGAAGATATCGAGAAGGGGGAGATAAGTGTCCGAGATAGACCAAGTGGATTTGAGGGCTGGATGGAAGTTAGAAGTAAAGTTGATGAAATTGACGAGCTCAGGATGGGTGTAGGAAGCAGCACCCATGTAGTCGTCAATGTATCGAATGAAAAGTTGGGGAGCAGTACCAGAATAGGTTTGGAGCACAGACTGTTCCACATAACCAATGAAGAGGCAGGCATAGCTAGGGCCCATGTGAGTTCCCATAGCTACACCCTTAGTCTGAAGAAAGTGGGAAGAGCCAAAAGAGAAGTTATTAAGTGTGAGAACCAGTTCTGCCAACTGGAGGAGGGTAGTGGTGGTGGGAAACCGGTGAGGACTATTGTCCAGAAAGTAGCGGAGGGCTTTGAGGCCTTCTTGATGGGGAATGGAGGTGTATAAGGATTGGACATCCATAGTGAAAATGAAGCGGTCGGGACCGGGGAACTGGAAGTTATTGAAGAGGTGGAGGGCATGGGATGTATCCTGGATGTAGGTGGGGAGAGACTGAACTATGGGTGACAAAATGGAGTCCAGGTAGGCAGATACAAGTTTGGTGGGACAGGAGCAGGCAGAAACTATGGGTCTGCTGGGACAGTCAGGCCTGTGGATCTTGGGGAGGAGGTAAAACCGAGCGGTACTGGGTGTGGGAATTATCAGTTTAGCGGCTGAGGATGGAAGGTCTCCGGAGTTGGTAAGGGCGGTGATGGTACGGGAGACAATGGTTTGATGTTTTTTGGTGGGGTCCTGTTCTAGGGGTAAGTAAGAGGAGGTGTCAGAGAGCTGCCGTTTGGCCTCAGTGAGGTATAGGTCCATCCACCAGACTACTATGGCGCCACCTTTATCAGCGGGTTTGATGGTGAGGTTGGGATTAGTGCGGAGAGAGTGGAGGGCAGTGCGTTGAGAGGGACTGAGGTTGGAACAGGAGAGAGGAGTGGTGAAGTTGAGACGGTTGATATCTCGGCGACAGTTGGAGATGAAAAGATCGAGTGCAGATAGAAGGCCCAGGTGGGGTGTCCAGGAGGAGAAGGAGGGTTGAAGACAGGAGGAGGGGTCATCAGTAGGGGGATACATATGTACTTTTACTTTAACAGTGATCCCGAAATTTTAACAGATTGTCCTGCAAGCCGAATTTATTTTTTTCCATGCTCTGATAATTTGCTCGAAATTTCTTACCTCCTCTGCTTGTATGAATTTAATTTTTAATGCTCTGACTTGTGTATTTAATTAGTGCTCTACAGGTTTTCACTATTTTACAACAGATGTTTTTAAAAGTAGCTATGCAGCAGCCCCCAATCCTGATTTCATCTGACAATGGAACTAGTTCTTTATTTCCTCAGACAATTTGGAACATATAAGGAAGTTCTTCACTCTTTTGTTTATGCGCTGAATATTCTCTCTTTGTCATGGATTATTCCAGGCTCTAAATCCTCCCAACTATGCCAAATGACGACTTTTGGATTTAACTCCAATATTCTTTTAGAAGTCAGGAATGAGGCATAAACTTTTTGCTTCGCAATCGTTTTATTAAACAATGACAGAACAGGAACAGTGCCAGGGGTCTTCTACTCGAAGAAGACAAGCTAAAGATGGTATCTATCATAAAAAAGCCACTTTTATACCCAAAGATAAGAAATTTTCCATTCAAATCTATGATTACAATAATCCAATAAGTACTTTATCAATATTGCAGTAAAAATTAACCAATGATGAAACACTACTCACTAAATGAAGTGCAAAGAAGCTCCAGAATTATACTTTGCACAACCACTAGAGGTAGAATAAACTTAGGTATATAAAGGCTACTTAAAATACAAGCAGATAATTAATTGTTGAACTGCAAAGATAATTACAATTAAAATTGAACAATTGGATCCAAGAGACTCTTGGGCAAGTGCACACTCAATCTGTAGAGATAGTACATTCTGAAGATCAGATTTCTGGGTAAGAATGGTGCCACTGAAAGCACTGTCTCCCCTCTGCCAAATGCCACCAATTCAGTCAATATTTTAATGAGAACTCAGTTGGCAACCTCAGCAAGATCCCACTAGCAAAATAATGGCAACAGTCATAAGTGTTGTAGGGAACGGGGCGAACCCAAATGCAGGACACTGGCACGGAGATTCAGCTAGGATGCAGACCAGGGCGTGAGCGTGGCGGGAGCTGAACGGTGAACAGGAAAGCAGGAGGCTGGCAGAACTTATCTTGACACGGAGCGTAGAAAGGCAAGCGGTAGACAATACTTTTCTTGACACGGAGAGATGGAGTTACACAGGTAAACCTTGGTACTGAAGTAAAACTTAGAATCCTTATCTTAACATGGAGAGACAGAGCTACACAGGTAAACCTTGGTACTGAAGAAAAACTTAGAACACACAATCCTAGGCGGCTGGGAACGTTAATTACCACACTGGAAAAACCAACGATCTGGCAACGAGTGGATGCAAAGCCGGGGTTTTATGGTGCAGGTCTTGATGAGAACCAGGTTTGTCGCCATCAAAGGCAATTAGGAGAAAATGGGGAACTAACAGTTGGGACCATGACAGTAAGTCAGTCAACCTAATTATATTCTGTCACTCAGCTTCCATATGTCGCTACTCTTGTCATTCATTGCCACGCACCTGCTGTTCATCATTTGCTCTGACCCCTACCTTGGCGCAGAGCCCAAACTCTGCCCTATGCTGACCAGTCTCTGGTTTGTGACACTGCTCCATTGAACATCCAACTAATGGTTCTCTATTCCGCTTTCAGACTTCAGAGGACAGAGGTATATTGTAAGTGAAAATAACCCATAACATTGAAATGCACCGGGAATAAGGAGATTATCTACTAATGTCACTCTTTCTCGGCCCAGAGATTTGAGGAATGAAGAATATGCCAGACATCACCTTCATCCGTCTGCAGAAAGTCATGCGGGCAATTCAAGGGAAACCTCTTCACCCACAGAGTGGTGACTGGGACCCATCACCACAGGGAGAGTGAGAAGAGAACAGCAGGGATGGATTTAGGAAGACTGTCGTGGAACAGAAACTCTGCAGGAACCACTTAGGCTGAGTTGACTCCCTACTGTAGTCTGGGTGTGTTGTAGATCAGTGGTCCCCAACCACCGGGCCGCAAGCATACGCTACCGGGCCGTGAGGAAACGATATGATTTGGTGATATGAGTAAGCTGCACCTTTCCTCATTCCCTGTCATGCCCACTGTGGAGCCATTACGTATGCAAGGTCATTACCCGCGCGTCATCCATGTCAGTGCGGGAAGGAGATCAACTCCTCGAACTTGCAAATGACGACGGGCTGAAAAGTATGTTTGACATAACATCTCTGCCAGCATTCTGGATCAAAGTTTAAGTCTAAATATCGTGAGACAGCCACGAAAGCATTGAAAAAGTTGCTTCCAACATATTTCTGCGAGGCGGAGTTTTCTGCAATGAATGCAACGAAAACTAAATTGCGGAATAGACTGGACATAAGGAATCCCCTTCGAGTATCGCTGTCTCCCATCACCCCTCGATGGGACCATCTTGTTGCAGGGAAACAAGCCCAGGGCTCCCACTGATTCAGCGATATTGGTGTGTTGCAATGATTTTATATGTTCATACGGGGAAAATATGTGCTGTGTGTTTAATATCCAAACGTTACTTAAAATGTTATGATGCTATTGACTTACTTATATAACTAGA
Source organism: Mobula hypostoma (assembly GCF_963921235.1). Taxonomy (NCBI): domain Eukaryota; kingdom Metazoa; phylum Chordata; class Chondrichthyes; order Myliobatiformes; family Myliobatidae; genus Mobula; species Mobula hypostoma. The sequence goes on from NC_086124.1 coordinate 33,711,393, forward strand.
TAACAATTACAGCACGGAAACAGACCATCTCTGCCCTTCTAGTCCATGCCGAACGCTACTCTCACCTCGTCCCACCGACCTGCACTCAGCCCATAACCCTCCAATCCTTTCCTGTCCATATACCTATCTAATTTTTCTTTAAATGATGATATCGAACCTGCCTCTACCACTTCTACTGGAAGCTCATTCAACACTTACTTCAAGCTCCCCTGATAATTGACTTATCACTATATTCATGCGAGGAAAATATGTGCTGTGTGTTTAATATTAAATTTGTTAGATAAACCCTTTTAGAAACGAAACTGAGTGTATTAGCCACTTATCACCTATATTCCGGTTGTGATTAACACACAACCCCGCCCCCGACAAGAATCGCCAAAACGATTTGCAGAAAAAATAATCGGGAGGCGCACGCATGCACAGGTGACACATGCGCACTAGTGCCCGCGCAAGGCTTCATGGTCATTGGAGTCTTTCTCGGGGTAAACACAATGTACTTGACTGCTACTCTTGTCCGTTGGCAACCCTACCCCCCTACCCCCCGAGGTCGGCCGGTCCGCAAGAATATTGTCAATATTAAACCGGTCCGCAGTGCAAAAAAGGTTGGGGACCCCCATTGTAGATTCACCAAGTACCGAAGACAGAGTTTAACATAGAACTAATTTCTTTCTCACAGCTCCAGAATATTAACCCTATTAAAGGTGAAAATCTGCAGAAGAAGCGCTTTGCATGCCCTGTGATCAGGTTGCAGAACTGGGTGTGATAAGTGGCAGCAATAATTGCAGAGTTCGACATCACGTGTAGCCTCTCCGGTGAAATGATATCGTATTTGGTAAATAGGGGCCGTGCACAGTTCTGATTTGATAGAGACAGCACTGAGAGCATGGAGGAAAATCTGGAGAAACTTCTGAAATGCCCGGTTCGCTGCTGCTGCTACAGTGCGATCGAGAATCTCTGGAGGAAAGCCCCAAAATCCTCTGCTTTGCCTGCTGCTGGAGACCGGGGCTGGGGTCAAAACACTTGGCAGAGATGGTGCTCAGTCCTCGGTGTCGGAGGGCTGATCGGAGCTCGAAGTTTTCGGACGACTCAGAGTCGGACTGTGGTCGGGCATGGCAGGGAGAGTTTTCTTCCTTCTCCCGTCTGCGTGAGATGTGGGACTTTCGAGAGACCTTGAACTTTTCTACTGTGCCATGGCCTGTTCTTCATCAAGTTATGGTATTGCTTGCGCTGTTATAACTATATGTAATAATTATGTGGTTTTTGTCAGTTTTCCAGCCTTGGTCTGTCCTGTGTTTCTGTGATATCTCACCGGAGGAATATTGTATCATTTCTTAATGCATGCATTACTAAATGACCCTAAAAGAGGACTGCCTGTCCTCATAATCTAATCAATAGAACTTGCCTCTGGATTCACCAATAATGATGGTTAAATATGGAGGTTACTTAAACTGTTTCCCTGGAGTGAACTTAGTGTGCGTCACAAGGTTAAAAAAGAGTTAGATAGAGCTCTTAAAGACAATGGAGTGAAGGGATATGGGGAGAAGGCAGGAAAACGGTACTGATTGTGGATGATCAGCCATGATCACAGTGAATGGTGGTGCTGGCTCGAAGGGCTGAATGGCCTGCTCCTGCACCTGTTGTCTAAGGTCAGATGAGTGAGTGAATCCTTTCCCACATCCAGAATTAGAGAATGGTTTCTCCCCAGTGTGAACTGAATGGTGTGTCTGTAGGTGGGATAACTAAGTGAATCCATTCCCACACATGGAACATGTGAACTTCCTCTCCCCGTGTGAACTGAGTGATCTCTCTGTAGTCTGCATGACTGAGAGAATCCCTTTCCACAGTCAGAGCAGGTGAACGGCTTCTCTCCCAGTGTGAACTTGCTGGTGTCTCTGTAGGATGCATGACCGCGTGAATCCCTTCCCACACACGGAACACGTGAACGGCCTCTCTCCAGTGTGCACTCGCTGGTGTCTCTGCAGGCTGAATGACCGAGTGAATTCTTTCCCACAGTCTGAGCAAATGAACGGCCTCTCCCCAGTATGAATTCGTTGATGTAGCTTCAGCTGAGATGATCGAGTGAACCCCTTCCCACAGTCTGAACAGGTGAACGGCCACTCCCCAGTGTGAACTGACTGGTGTGCCAATAGTTGAGATGACTGAGAAAACCCCTTCCCACAATCTGAGCAGGTGAATGGCCTCTCCCCCGTGTGGACTCGCTGGTGTGTTTGTAGATGGGATGACTTAGTGAATCCCTTCCCACAATCCGAGCAGGTGAACGGCCTCTCCCCAGTGTGAACTCGCTGATGTTCCTTCAGGTGAGATGACCGAAGAAATCCCTTCCCACAGTCTGAGCAGGTGAATGGTGTCTCCCCTGTGTGAACTGACTGGTGTGCCAGTAGGTCAGATGACCGACAGAATCCCTTCCCACAGTCTGAGCAGGTGAATGGCCTCTCCCCAGTGTGAACTGACTGGTGATTCTGTAGATGGGATAACCGAGTGAATCCCTTCCCACACACTGAACACGTAAATGGCCTCTCCCCAGTATGAACTCGTTGATGTACCTTCAGTTGAAATGACCGAGTGAATCCCTTCCCACAGACTGAGCAGAACAGCAGCCACTCCCCAGCATGAACTGACTGATGTAACAATAGTTGAGATGACAGAGTAAATCCCTTCCCACAGTCTGAGCAGGTGAACGGCCTCTCCCCAGTGTGAACTGGCTGATGTGCCCTCAGTTGAGATGACCGAGTGAATCCCTTCCCACAGTCTGAGCAGGTAAATGGCTTCTCTCCAGTGTGAACTCGCCGATGTTCCTTCAGTTGAAATGACCGAGGAAATCTCTTCCCACAGTCTGAGCAAGTGAATGGCCTCTCCCCAGTGTGAACTCGCTGATGTGCCTTCAGGTCAGAAGACCGAGTGAAGCCCATCTGACAGTTTGAGCAGGTGAAAGGCCTCTCCCCAGTGTGAACTCGCTGATGTTCCTTCAGATGAAATGACCGAGGAAATCCCTTCCCACAGTCTGAGCAGGTGAACGGCATCTCCCCAGTGTGAACTAACTGGTGTTTCTGTAGACGGGATAACCGAATGAATCCCTTCCCACACTCCGAACATGTAAATGGCTTCTCCCCGTGTGAACTCGTTGACGTACCCAAGTTGAAATGACTGAGTGAATCTCATACCACAGTCTGAACAGAACAGCCACTCCCCAGCGTGAACTGACTGGTATTCCAAAAGTTGAGATGACCGAGTAAATCCCTTCTTACAGTCTCAGCAGGTGAGATGACTGATTGGATCCCTTCCCACAGCTGAGCGGGTAACTGGCCTCACTGTTGTGTCTGGGGGTTGGCTGCATGAAAGAATTCTTTGCCACAATGATATCTCCCTGCAAAGTTCTCTGAAAATTCACAATGTTGGAAGTCAGATGTCGTGAATCCGTCAGTGCAGGTGAAGAACTGATCTCTAGTGAACAAAAGTCGTGTTCTCAGCACCCCGATTCCAGCCAATTTCACTGAATTACAACAGACAACTTCATGTCAGGCACAAAGCACATTTCCAGCTGGGATGCGATACTTCTTCATCTCCAATGATAAACCACAGATATATTGGTGTTACAAAGGAAATATCTGGTCACTCCTTAAATACCTGGACAGAGACAGCAAATCTGATGTGTTGTTTGAGATTCCTGTACACAGGTTCTTTGCCTCTTCTAACCTGTAAGAAGATTTACAAAAATACATTAATGGGATAATTAATCAGATGGGATAATTTTAGGCCCTACGGTGAGCTCTGACATCACACTGTTACAGCGAGGTTCAAACCAAGTTCCAGGAACTGCTCAAGGCATCTAGACTGACCATCAAATTCTCTAACGGTCCTCTTGTCTGTATAAGAATGGAACATTTCTACCCAATTTTAATCTGCGACTTGGCTCAATTTGTCTCTCTATTAGTACCAATTCACGTTCTGGTCATGTCTCACAGCGTCACAAAAGAGCACATGATATGACACGGCCAATTCTGGAGACTTCGTAATTATTTTGACCAACCTCCCCCACACCCGCTGGTGATTGTTGGTGATGGACTCATCAATGGAATGCCAATGAATATGAAGGGAAAAATAGTGTTTCTCGGTAGAACATAGCACTTTGGTGATGTGAAAGCTACAGGTTACCTGTCACCCAGCACAAAGGTGTTTGATATCATTATGTACCCAGAGAAAATGATACAAAACATGTTCTCTTGGTAGAGAGGTCCAAAAGAGGAGGAGGTAGAACGAAACTGATTTTTTCAAGAACTAATGGAAGGATTTTGTTCTTTTTTTTCCATGCTGCACTAACAGATTGGAAGGTAGACTCTTCATCACCAATTGACTCAGAACTATATTAGTAATACACACAAAATGCTGGAGAAACTCAGCAGGCCAAGCAACATCTATGGAAGAGTAAACAGTTGACGTTTCGGGACAAGACCCTTCATTAGGACCGGAAAAAAATTTGAGAAGTCAGAGTAAGAAGATGGGGGGGGGGGGGGTGCAGGAGAGAAAGTAGTACGAGCTTGTAGGTGATAGATGGAATCGGGGAGAGGAGGGGTGAAATAAAGATCTGGGAAGTCAATTGGTGAAAGATAAAGGGCTGATGAGAGAGGACAGAATATCATGAAAGAAAGGAAAGGGGAAAGAGGGGGGTGATAGGCAGGTAAGGACATAAGGTGAGAGAGGGAAATAGGAATGAGGAATGGGGGGGGGTAATTTCCAGAAGTTCAATAAATTAATGTTATTGCCACCAGGTTGGAGGCTACCCAGACGAAATACAAGATGTTGCTCCTCCAACATTGCGACAGTAGAGTCCATGGACTGGCATGCAATGGGAATGGGAAATAGAATTGAAAAAGGTGGCCATCGGGGGATCCCACTTTTTCTGGACAACAGAGCACAGGTGATTGGCGAAACAGTCTCCTAATCTACGTCGGGTCTCACCAGTATACAGGAGGCCACACCAGGAGCACAGGATACAACAGATGACTCCAACAGAATCACAGGTGAATTGTCACCTCACCTGGAAGAACTGTTTGGGGCCTGAATGAAAGTGAAGGAGGAGTTGTAGGGTTTGGTGTGGCATTTGTTCCGCTTGCAAGGATAATTACCAGGAGGGATAAATGGACAAGGGAGTCATGTAGGGAGTGATCCTTGCAGAAAGTAGGGAGAGGGAAAGATGTTCTTGGTGATCAGGTCCTGTTGGAAATGGTGTAAGTTACAGAGAATTATGTGCTGGATGCGGAGGCTGGTGGGGTGGAAGGTGAGGACAAGAGGAACCCTAATCTTAGTGGGGTGAGGGCAGATTGATGGTGGAGGAAGTTAAGCCCCTTTCTTTGAAGAAGGACATCTCATTAGTTCTGGGATAGTGGAGAAAGGACAGCCCTTGTCGTTGGAAAAAAAAAGGAGGGCATCTTGCCCTCATCCCATCCAGCCACCACCCCACCTGTAATGGGGTTCCTCTTATCCTCACCTACCACTCCACCAGTCTCCTCATCCCATTCACCTGCCGCCCCAAATGGATCGCCCAGTGGCCACCCATTTTAATTCTTCTTCACACTCTTGCAAAGAGGTAACACTCAGGTTGGAGGAGCAACACTCAGGTTCTGTCCGGGTATCCTCCAACCTGATGGCATGAACATCGATTTCATGAACTTACTGTACCTGCCCCCTATCTTCATCATTCTCCATTCCCATTGCCCCCTCTCCTTACCTGCCAATAACCTCCCTCTGCTGCTCCTTTCTTCCATGGATTTCTGTCCTCTCCTACCAGATTTCCCCTTCTCCAGCTCTTTATTTCACCCCACCCCCTCTCCTGATTTCACTTATCACTTACTACCTTGTACTTCTTCCTCCCCTCTCCCACCTTCTTACCCGGACCTCTCATCTCGTTTCTCCAGTCCTGATGAACGGTCTCAGCCCAAAACGTTGATGGTTTATTCTTTTCCATAGATGCTGCCTGGCCTGCTGAGTTCCTCCAGCATTTTATGTGTATTACTTTGATTCCCAGCATCTTCAGAATTCTTCTTGCTCGGAACTATACTCTTGTTCGAAGTTTCTAATCCTTGCATTTAGATAGATGGAGTACAACAGTGTCTGGGAGATACATCCGCTCCCATTCCCTCTGCCTGTGCTTCGGGCGGAGAAAGTGCTGGAAGTGTTACCCATGGCTGCCTTTACACAGAGAAACCCTATGAATGAGAGACCCACCTATCTGTCATGGTTCCAGCAACGCACACGCACCTCAGAAATGGCACCAGCAGCTTCGCTGATCAGCCACCAGCTCCCGGGGGCCGGGGTACAGATCGTACGGCTGAGAGAGGGGGAAATGTCCAGGACTGTCCTAGGTTTGCAAAACCACGGTGTGTCCTTAGCTTGCAGCAAATGTCCTTCAATCGCGGTGCGGACACCAATGCTGATGGAACCCCTAACACGTGAAATTCTGCAGAAGCTGGAAATCCAAAGCAACACCTTAAGACCATAAGATATAGGAACAGAATTAGGCCATCGAATCTACTCCACCATTTTATCATGGCTGATCCATTTTCCCTCTCAGCCCCAATCTACTGCCTGCTCCCCATACCCCTTAATGCCCTGACTAACTAATCTATCAAGAATCTATCAATCTCCTTTGGCCTCCATAACTGACTGTGGCAACAAATTCCACAGATTCACCACTCCCTGACTAAAGAAATTCCTCCATTTCCCTGTTCTAAAAGGACGCCTCTCTATTCTGAAGCTGTGTCCTCCAGTCTTAGGCTCTCCCACTACAGGAAACATCCTCTTCACATCCACTCTAACTAGGCCTTTCAACATTCAATAGATTTCAATTAGGTCACCCCTCATTCTTCTAATGCTCTTCATATGACAAGCCTCCCCCGGAATTACCTCCCCTGAACCCTCTCCAATATTAGCACATGCACATCCTTTCTTAGATAAAGGCCCTAAAATTGCTCACAATACTCCGTGAGACCTCACCAGTGCTTAAAAACTCTTGAAATGACTCAACCTGCAAATTAGCCTTAAGGGAATCCTGCACAAGGACTGCCAAAACCCTTTGCGCCTGCCTGTCCTTTTGATTCCTGTACTTTAAGCTCCCAGCTATAAATCTTTTCCACTATGATTTAGCGATGCCCACAACATGATACGTGCCAATCTGTAACTGTGCTACAAGTTCATTTACCTTACTCTGTATACCGCGAGCATTTAAATTTAACACCTTCAGTCCTGTATTCACTCTCTTCAATTTTGTCTGCCTTTTATATTACAACACACCCTGTTGACTGTAATTTTGCCTTGCCTCTCCTTGCTAGGAGTCTCACTACACGCTGCTTTTGTCTGGAAACTAACTACCTGATCCTCAGCCTATCACTGCCATTCCCATTCCTTTGCCAAATTAAAAAAAACATAGAAGCATAGAAAACCTACAGCACAATACAGGCCCTTTGGCCCACAAAGCTGTGCCGAACATCTTGGAACAATAGCTTAAACTCTCCTGAACAATTCCAGCAAACCTTGATTAATCCTATCTATCACCTCCTCATTCTCCTGTATGAGCCAAAGGTAATCGCACCGCAGCTCTAGTTCATGAGTACATTTTCTGAGAGGGGGCACCGCAGTGCAAATGTGTTTACTAGAGTTCTCCCAGAATTTCCACATACCACACACAGAACAAAACATTGTCCCTAGAGCCATTCTCACCACACCACTATCCCTAAATGACAAAGAGTGAACAACTATCAACAAAAGGACGAAACTTTACCTCGCCCAAGCCCGAAGTCGCCTAAACACTGGCCCACTCAAAAGAATGGCCGCTCCACATGTACTTGCGTTATATTTCTTCGCCCTTTCTAAAGAATCCCACACACAGGACGCTGGAGGAACTCAGCAGGTCAGGCAGCATCTGTGGAAAAGTGTAAACTGGCAAAGTTTCAGGCTGAGACACTTCTTCAGACCTCAGTCTAAAGGATGGGGGAAATTGCCAGAATAAAGAGGTGGGGAGTGGGGAAAGAGGTTAGCTGGAAGATAATAGGTGATGCCAGGTTGGCTGGGAAAGGTCAAGGGCTGGAGAAGGAAGAATCTGATAAGGTTCATCCATCGTCATCGATGAAGACCTCGACAGCATTAGTACTTTTTTTTTTATGAGGTCGAGTTGCTAACTCGACACTCAACCCAGCATGGATGGAGAGTGTGCACGGGAGCTGGCCGGATTTGAACTCAGGACCTCTCACCCCGAAGTCCAGCGCTGATACCACTACGCCACCAGCCGGCTGTTTTTTGATGCTGTCGAGACTAGCGCGTGATTTGGATTTAAGTGAGGGAGAGTTGCGCAGCGTCAGCCTCACTCTCTCTTCCCAATTCCCATCTGGATCCAGTGGCAAGACAGAGTTGAGACGGCTGGACATGGGACTAGACGCAGTGGATGACCAGGACATCTTCTGTGTCTTGTCCTGCTCTACACGTTCCACGACGCTTGCAGAGACCGCCTTCTTGACCGTTGGACCTTCCATTGGTCTCGTCCACTCAATCCGCCGCAGTCTGTCTTCACATGCTGGGATAGACATCTCCCTATCTCACCGAGGGTTTGAGACCCGTCGGCTACTCTCACCTGGTTTAGCTGGCTTGTCAAAGCCATTGCCTGGGGTGTGGCCGCTGTCGCATGCAGACAGCTACGGGGAGCCACAGGTGAGAGCTGAGTGCCAGGTGGGGACCAAAGGTGGACAAACTGCCTTAAAAAGGACGCGACATGTTCCCCCACCAGAGGTGATACCCCTCCCTGATACCTCTGATAGGAGAGGAATGGACCACAGGAGAAAAGGAAGGAGGAGGGGACTCAGGGGGAAGTAACAGGCGGGTGAGAAGAAGTAAGGAGAAGTCCGAATGGGGAATGGAGGAAGGGAGGGGGAAATTTGTTTACTGGAGTGCGAAATCCAAAGCAACAGACACAAAGAGGAACTCTGCAGGTCAGGAAGCACCCATGCAATGAACAAACGTCTTATGTTTCGGGCTGAGATCTTTATTCAGGACTGGAAAGGAAGGGGGAATACGCAAATGTGGGGGGAGAGGGGGAGAGGGGGAGAAGGGGAGACGGATAGCTAGGTGAAGCCAAGTGGGCAGGAAAGGTAAAGGGCTGGAGAAGAAGGAATCTGATAGGAAAGGAGAGTGGATCATGGGAGAAAGGGAAGTAGGAGGGACAGCAGGGAGGTGATGGGCAGATAAGAAACGGTAAGAGGTCAGAGTGGGGAATAGAAGACGGAATGGGGAGTGACATATTTTTAAACCAGAAGGAGATATCAATATTCATGTCATCAGGTTGGAGGCAACCGAGACGGAATATAAGCTGTTACTCTTCCACCCCAAGTGTGGCCTCATCTTGGCACAAGAGGAGGCTCAGAACCAACACATCGGAACTGGAATGGGAATTAAAATGTTTGGCACTGGGAAGTTCTGCTTTTGGTGGGTGCTGCAGAGCTGCTCAATGAAACAGTCCCCCTATTTACAACGGGTCTCCTTTTCAACTATCCAACTTGATGGCATGGATAGCGATTTCTGCTTTGGGTAAACAAATCCACCCCCCACACCCCTTCCTCTATTCCTCTCCCTTTCTCTTCACCATTTACACCTCGGACTTCAACTACTGCACAGAGTCTTGTCATCTTCAGAAGTTTTCGGGTGACTCTGCCATAGTTGGATGCATCAGCAAGGGAGATGAGGTTGAGTACAGGGCTACGGTAGGAAACTTTGTCACATGGTGTGAGCAGAATTATCTGCAGCTTAATGTGAAAAAGACTAAGGAGCTGGTGGTAGACCTGAGGAGAGCTAAGGTACCGGTGACCCCTGTTTCCACCCAGGAGGTCAGTGTGGACATGCTGGAGGATTACAAATACCTGGGGATACGAATTGACAATAAACTGGACTGGTCAAAGAACACTGAGGCTGTCTACAAGAAGGGTCAGAGCCGTCTCTATTTCCTGAGGAGACTGAGGTCCTTTAACATCTGTCGGACGATGCTGAGGATGTTCTACGAGTCTGTGGTGGCCAGTGCTATCATGTTTGCTGTTGTGTGCTGGGGCAGCAGGCTGAGGGTAGCAGACGCCAACAGAATCAACAAACTCATTCGTAAGGCCAGTGATGTTGTGGGGATGTAACTGGACTCTCTGATGGTGGTGTCTGAAAAGAGGATGTTGTCTAAGTTGCATGCCATCTTGATCAATGTCTCCCATCCACTACATAATGTACTGTTTGGGCACAGTACATTCAGCCAGAGACTCATTCCACCGAGATGCAGCACAGAGCGTCATAGGAAGTCATTCCTGCCTGTGGCCATCAAACTTTACAACTCCTCCCTTGGAGGGTCAGACACCCTGAGCCAATAGGGTGGTCCTGGACTTATTTCATAATTTACTGGCATAATTTACATATTACTACTTAAGTATTTATGGTTCTATTGCTATTTATTATTTATGGTGCAACTGTAATGAAAACCAATTTCCCCCGGGATCAATAAAGTATGACTATGACTACTATTCCCTACTCTGAACTTTTACTTCTCACTTGCCTATTACTTCCCCTGGGTCCTCTTGTCTTTCCCTTTCTCCTATGGTCCAATTTCCTCTCCTATCAGATTTTTTCTTCTCCAGCCCTTGACCTTCCCCACCCACCTGGCTTCACCTATCATCTTCCAGCTAGACCACCTGTTTTATTCTGCGATCTTCCCCCTTCCTTTCCAGTCCTGATGAAGGGTCTTGGTCCGAAATGTCGACTGTTTATTCTTTTCCATGGATGGTACCTGACCTGCCGAGTTCCTCCAGCGTTCTGTGCGTGTTACCAATGACAGCCCCGCTCATACCTGCCGCCAAGCCTTCACAGCCTTTTGTCCACTGAGCTCACGTACAATATTCAGGACCTTATAGCCATGCATTTGATCGCTTCATCACCACTGGTGCATTGTAAAGCGCGGAGGGTTTTGAGTTAGCAAAGTACCATTAGAAGTATCTGCAAGCACCATTTCCATAAGGCCATAAGACATAGGAGCAAAATTAGGCCAGTCGGCCCATCAAGTCTGCTACGCCATTCAATCATGGCTGATCCCTTTTTTGTCTCAAAAACAGTCAATGTTTTTATATAGAACATTCAGCAGCTACTTTAATACAGCGAGCTCCCACAAACAATGTCATCAGCTGTTAAAGTCCAACCTACTTACAAATGTAGATATAAAACACAAGAGATTCTGCAGATTCTCGAAATATAGAGCAAAACACAAAAACTGCTGGAGGAACTCAGCAGGTCAGGTAGTATCTAAGTAGAGGAATGAACAGTCTGGACATGGTGAAGGATCTCAGCCCAAAATATCAACGGACATCCTCAAAATGTCCATCCACTGTATTTATTCACTTAATGATTTTATACTGTATATTTCTACATGATCACTCCTCAGCCTCCTTCCTACATTCGAGGGAAAACAGTCACAACACATCCAGCCTTCCTTTATAACTCAAGCTCTCCAGCCCTGGTAATGTCATTGTGAATCTTTTCTGCACTCTTTCAAGCTTAATGACATCCTTCCCATAGCTGGCTGACCAGAACTGTGCACAATACTCCAACAGTGGTCCCATCAATGATTTGTACAGTCGCAACATTACATCCCAACTCTAGTACTCAATGCCCTGACTGATGAAGCCAAGTGTTGCATACCATCCAGTCTACCTGTATCACTGCTTTCAGGGAACTATGTTCCAGTGTCCCTGAGTCTCTCTGTTCTACAACACTCCCTAGGGCCCGACCAGTTACTGTATATGTTCTGCCCTGGTTCAACTCACTAACATGCAACACCTCACACTGTCTGAATTAAATTCAACATAACATTCCCTGCCTCACTTCCCCATTCATCATGATCCCATCGTAACCTTAGATAAACATCTACATTGTGCATTGCATCACCAATTTTGGTATGAGCTGCTAACTGACTGATCAATGCTAACAAATTGTTCATACAGATAGCAAACAATAGTGGGCCCTGCACTGATCCCTGTGGCACAACACTGGTCACAGGCCTCCAATCCTCCACCTACAATCTCTGTCTCCTTCAACTAAACCAATTTTGTATCCAATTGGCCGGCTTACTCTGGATTCCATGTGAACTACACTTTCAGACCAGCCTACCATGCAGGACCTCCTCAAAGGCCTTGCTGAAGTCCATAGAGACAATGCCGATCTCCTTGTTCACCTCTTCAAAAAAAAACAAATTTGTGAGACACAATTTCCCACGTGCAAAGCCATGCTGATGACCCCTAATCAGTCTTTGCTTTTCTAAATGCTGGTAGATCCTGACCCTCAAGATCCCCTCTTACCACTGACATTAGACCCAACAGATTGTACTTCCCTGGCTTGTCTTTGCAGCCTTCTGAAACAAAGACGTGCCTCCGTTCTTCTGGTACCTCACCCATGTCAAAAGATGATACAAATATTTCTGTAAGGGCCCATATAAACTCTTCCCTTACTTCTTACAGTATCGAAGGATAAACTTGTCAAGACACCGGCGATTTATTCATCTTAATGTGGCTAAAATTTCCAGCACCTCTCATTTTGTAATGTCATTCCTGCCTGTGGCCATCAAACTTTACAACTCCTTCCTTGGAGGGTCAGACACCCTGAGCCAACAGGCTGGTCCTGGACTTATTTCATAATTTACTGGCATAATTTACATATTACTATTTAACTATTATGGTTCTATTACTATTTATTATTTATGGTGCAACTGTAACGAAAACCAATTTCCCCCAGGATCAATAAAATATGACTATGACTATTTGTTTGAAGACATAACAATTCGTTCCCTTAAATCATGAGTTTCCAATACCTAGATGGTAAATATAGATGAGAAGTAATGATTTAACACCTCACCCACCTCCCGAGCTTACAACTGTAGATGATCCTTAAGGGGAAAAGAAACTGATCCTTAAGGGGAAAAGAACTCTCCCTTGTAAAAGATTAGTATATTAGCTTTTGTAATTCATTTTGTTTGTTGAATGTATATTAACACATCAAAACATACAGTTAAATGCTTTGCTTGCATCAAGAATGTGCTGAGGCAGCTCGCAAATGTCGTCACACTTCTAGTGCCAATATAAAATGCTAACGCTAACTCATACATCTTTGGAAGGTGGGAAGAAACTGGAGCACCTGGAAGAAATCCACGTGGTCATGGTGAGAATGTACAAACTCCTTATAGACAACAGTGGGAATCAAACCCCGATCGGTAATCACACACTGTAAAGTAATTTCACTAACCACTACACTACCCTGCACCCTATTTTTCTCACTATACTTGCAGAATCTCTTCGGCTTCTCCATTACCTCAACTGCCGGAGTTATCTTATGTCCTTTTGCGCTCCTGATTTCCCTAAAGTGGACTCCTCCACATCTTGTACTCTTCATGGGATTTGCTTGATCCCAGCTGCCTATACCTGACATACACCTACTTCCTTTACCTGATCAGACCCTCAACAACCAACGCTTCCTAATCCTACCAGCTTTGTCCTTTACTCCAGCAAGTCCCATTTCATGCCTTGGATATCCCTTTTCTCGCAAAGAGCTCTGTCAATCAAATGCCGGTGACATTTGCCTTTTATAGAATGGTATAGCAGAGGAAAACATATCCTTTTACCTGCAAGCAGCCGTCAATCAAATGCCATCAACATTGGCCTTCTATAGAATGGTATAGCAGTCGAACACAGGCCCTTCAGCACACGATGTCTGAGCCGAACACAATACCAAATTGAAGTAAATATCTTCTGACTGCACATGATCCATATCCCTCCATATGCAAACTCTTAAATGCCACTTTCAATTTTGTTTCTACAACTAATCATGGCATCCTGTTAAAGGTACCTGGCATTCTGTGTAATAAAAAACACTTACCTTTCACAGCTCGATAACGATATTTAAATAACAGATTTACGGTCACGAAACTCAATCTGCTCCCCACTGTCACTTCAGTCACTTGCTCATCTTCATTTCCCAACAGGAGATCCACTGTAGCCCCTCTCTAGTTGGGCTATCTGCTTCTCAACCGAAAATAAATGTAGTTTAGTTAATCTGACCACCTTCACTCCCTCTCCTGTTCCTACCTACTAATATTACTGTTTAACTTCTATGTTCCCCTCAACTTTCTCACCTGCCACACTACTACTTTACGCCACACTCCCTTGCCAGACTAGTTTAAACTCTCCAGAGCAGATCTAGAAAATCTACATGCCAGCGTATTCGAGCCTTCCAATACAGGCACAACCCAACCCTATTGAAGAGGTCACCTCCCTGCCCCAGTGGAGATCCCAATAGTCCAATAATCTGAATCCCTCCTGCACGATGACCCTGAGCCATGTAGCGAACCACACGACCCCCCATTTACATCGGTGGTGCGCAAGTGGAACAGGTCAAAAGCTTTAAGTTCCTCGGGGTCAATATCACAAATGACCTGACTTGGTCCAACCAAGCAGAGTTCACTGCCAAGAAGGCCCACCAGCTCCTTTACTTCCTGAGAAAACTAAAGAAATTTGGCCTGTCCCCTAAAACTCTCACTAATCTTTATAGATGCACCGTAGAAAGCATTCTTCTAGGGTGCATCACAACCTGGGATGGAAGTTGTTCTGTCCAAGACCAAAAGAAGCTGCAGAAGATCGTGAATACAGCCCAGCACATCACACAAACCAATCTTCCGTCCGTGGACTCACTTTACACCGCACGCTGTTGGAGCAGTGCTGCCAGGATAATCAAGGACACGACCCACCCAGCCAACACACTTTTCCTCCCTCTTCCCTCCGGGAGAAGGCTCAGGAGCTTGAAGACTCGTACGGCCAGATTTGGGAACAGTTTCTTTCCAACTGTGATAAGACTGCTGAACGGATCCTGACCCGGATCTTGGCCGTACCCTCCAAATATCCGGACCTGCCTCTCGGTTTTTTTGCACGACCTTACTTCTCATTTTTCTATTTTCTATTTATGATTTATAATTTAAATTTTTAATATTTACTAATTTTTACTATTTTAAATATTTAATATTTGTAAACCAGGGAGCGAGAAGCGCAGGATCAAATATCGCTGTGTTGATTGTATGTTCTAGTATCAATTGTTTGGCGACAATAAAGTATAAAGTATGTATTAGTTGCTCGATCCTCCCATTCATAACGTCTAATCCAGAGATTATATTTCTGCCCGAATCTGCAGGCCCCCACCCTTTTGCTTACACGTTGCTAGTTTCAATCTGTACAATGAGCCCTCTTCCGCTTGAGAATGGTGTACAGATCGAAATAAGATTGAAAGAGAGCAGAAAAAATTTAGACGGATCTTGCTGTCACTTGAGGAGCTGAATTAAAGGGAAAGATTAAATAGGTTGTAACTTTATTCCCAAGAACATAGAAGATTGCGGGGCATTTGAGAGGTATTCAAAGTTATGAGGGGTATATCTTGGGTATATGCAAGCATGCTTTTGCCATTGAGACTAGAGATCATGGATTAAGAGTGAAAGTTGAAATGTTTAAGGGGAAGATGAGGGGGAACCTTCACTAAGAAGGTGGTGGGAGAGTGGAACACAGTGCCAGCGTAAGTGGTGCACACGGGGTTGATTTCAACATCTAGGAGAAATTTGGATAGGTACGTGGATCGGAGGGATATTGATGGGCTATGGTCCTCATGTAGGTCATGCGACTAGGCAAATATCAGATGGGCCGAAGTATTCTATGACTCTAATTAAGCAGGTTCATTGCAGACGGTAAACCCAGAAACATCTGTAAATGGGTAACTGACATCAAAATACTCCGGGAAGTTAAAATAACCAGGGAAGGATCTGGGATGACACATTTCCAGAGCCTGATGGTCCTCAATTGTTAAGGATAAGGTTATGGAATACTTGGTGACACAAGACAAGATAGGACAAAGTCAACATGGTTTCCTTAAGGGAAAATCTTGCCTGATGAATCTGTTGGAATTCTTTGAGACAACAAGTAGCATAGATAAAGAGGATGGTAAATTTGGACTTTCAGAAGGCCTTTTACAAGGTGTCACATATGAGGGTGCTTACCAAGCTAAAAGCCCATGGTATTACAGGAAAGTTGCTGGCATGGTTAGAGCATTGGCTGATTGGTGGGAGGCAGCCAGTGGAAATAAAAGGGTCGTTTTCTGATTGGCTGCCAGTGTCTAGCGGTGTTCTGCAGAGGTTGGTGTGGTGGGACCGCTTTTTTTTTATGCTGTATATAAGTGATTTAGATGACGGAATAAATGGCTTTGTTGCCAAGTTAGCAGATGATATGAAGATTGGTGGAGGGGCAGGTAGTATTGAGGAAACAGGTAGGCTGTAGAAGGACTTAAGCAGATCAGGAAAAAGAGCAAGGGAGTGGCAAATGAAATACAATGTTGGAAAACGCATGGTCATACACTTTGGTAGTAGAAATAAAGGTGCAGACTATTTTCTAAATGTGGAGAAAATCCAAAAATCTGAGATGCAAGGGGACTTGGAAGTCCTTGTGCAGAACACCCTAAAGGTTAACTTGCAGGTTGAGTCGGTGGTGAGGAAGGCAAATGGAACGTTAGCATTCATTTCAAGAGGTCTAGAATACAGGAGCAGGGATGTGATGCTGAGGCTTTATAAGGCACTGGTGAGGCCTCACCTTGAGATTCGTGAACAGTTTTGGGCTCCTCATCTAAGAGGAGATGTGCTGTCATTGGAGAGGGTTGAGAGGAAGTTCACAAGGATGATTCTGGAAATGTAAGGGTTATCATACGAGGAACGTTTGATGGTTCTGGATCTGTATGGTCTGATTATGATCTTGGACGTTATAGTCTCCTTTCACTGCACCTTCTCAAGGAACCGTTGTAATAAATTAATCTGTACAAATAGTATGCAAAACAAGCTTTTCATTGTACCCCAGTGTATCATCATAGCTCCGTCTGTCTAAGTAGACAATGGATGCACCCATCCCAGACGCAGACCTGGGCGATGAATATGGAGATCCTGGGCTGCCCAGACATCAAGATCCCCCTCTCGGCCTCGTGGATGTGGTCCAAAGGAATGTGAAGCAGTACATTTGGCATCAGCTTGGCTGCAGGAGCTGCCGGGAGGTGACGTGATACGTCATCCAACCGCCTTAGGGGCTCCACTCCGGATTTGTGTGGGGTTTACTCCTCAGCCTTCTCTTCTCCTGAAGATACCCCCAAGGCAGTGGGATCCGTGACCCTGGATAGGGGCTCATACCGGGTACTGTCAGCCGGAGCCAGCTGAGCCCAGGACTCGTGTAAGGCAGGGTCGTCACGCCCTGTAGTAGTGACATATGGAGCCGCTACCCACTCCCCAACCCCAGTATATATTACTATAATAAATTAATTTGCCAATTTTAAACCAACTTACTAATTTACCTGTGCCGACGATTACTTGTACATATGACAATAAACTTGACTTTGCCTCGGATGACTCTATAGCAATGGGACAGAGCACCATACGCTCATGATTTCCAAACACACACATTGGGACATCAGGGAAAACAGGGTGTGAAAGTTGCAAAGCCACATTAATAAATGGTCTTAAGGGTGACAGGTTCCCTCCCCTAAAATAGTGCAAAAACAGAAATTTATTAAATAAAGGCAGTGTTGATGGGTTCAATGTCCATTTAGGAATCGGATGGCAGAGGTGAAGAAGCTGTCCCTGAATCACTGAGTGTGTGCTTCTGTGCCTCCTTCCTGATGGTGACAATGAGAACATCAGTGAAATAGAGGAATTTTAATGACAATTCAGCAGAATTTGTTATTGAATTATAAATTGCAGCTTGCTATTTGTATACGTGGATGTAAATTCCGATTGGACTTTCAGGATTGAGGTAGGCTCAATTGGTCGAGCCTTTGAAAGAACTTTCAAAGTTGAAAGTAAGGGCGAGCAGCTTCAAGCAACTGGGGTTCAAGCTCTTGTTGACAGCACATAAATGCAACAATAAGGAAGGTGTGCAGCGAGGTCTGTTTTCTTCAATGTTTAAGGAGATTTTGCATTTCATCGAAGACTCTTCAGTCCCCAGCGCAATCCCACTGCCCAGTACCCTCCTCACAGACCTAGTGTACAAATAAATCCCTCAACTCCTCTTTGGCTTGATAGCCCTATGTCCATCCCCACAGCCCTGTGTCAATCCGAAACTAATCGCACTGCACCACGCTCTCCCCATAACCCTCTGTGGCAGTTCCCTGCTCAATTCCAAATGCCCTTTGTCAATCCCAAACCTGTTCCACTGCCTCGCTCTCTCTACACAGCCCTGTTAGCTCCAAGACCAATTGCACTGCCTCACTCTCTCCCCACAGCTCTGTCAGTCTTCAAACTAATCCCCCTGCCCTGCTCTCATCCCACAGCCCTGTGTCAGTCCCAAAACTAATTCCACTGTGCCCATCATCCCCCATAGCCTTATGACTGTCCTCAAATAAATTCTAACATAATGTTCTCTCCCCAGTCTTCAAACTGATTCCACTGCTTTGCTCACCCACGACAACCCACTCACTAATGCCACGGCCCAGTGCTCTCTCCACAAACTAGTGCCAGGCCCCAAAGTAATCACACTGCCCCATTTTCTCCTCATACTCCTGTTTCAGTTCCCAAACTAGTCCCAATTCTCATCTCACCCCAGTGTCTTGTATCTACTACTACTACGTCGACTCAGGCCTAGGGGGCCAGCGTCGAGCACGATGACGGACTGTCCACTTCTCCCTCTCCCTTGTATCTTGTATCAGTCTTTGAATAAATCCCATATTCTCTCTCTCTCTCTCCCACAACCCTGTGCCAGACCCCTAAGTAATTACACTGCCCCACAATCTCCACAGTTCTGTTTCAGTCCCCAAACTACTCCCAATTCCTGTCTCTTTCCACCGCCTTCCATTGGTCCCCAAATAAATCTCGCTCTCTCCCACAAATCCACACTGCCTTGTGTCAATCCACTGCGACTGCCGCATCTTCCCTGCTGGTCTAAGTTGCCCATTTTCTTCCCATGTTCCTCAAGACCCTCCATTCCATGTACCTATCCAACTGCATAATGTATGATATGATTGTACCTATCTCAACCACTTCCCCTGGCACCTCGTCCCATATATTCATCACCCTCTGCGTGAAAAAGTAGCCCCTCAGCTCCTTTTTAAATCTTTACCCTCGCACCTTAAGCCTATGTCGCCCTAGTTATAGACTCACCTACCCTGGGCAAAAGACCTTACCTATGTCTGTCCTAATTTTAATCACTTCTCTAAGGTTACGCCGCGGTCTCCTGCTTTCCAAGGTTTAAAGTCCCAGCCCGGCCAGCATCTCCTCTTACTCCAGCCTTCTCACCCTGGCAGCATCCTACTAACACTTTCCTGCATTCCTTCAAGATTAACAATACCTTTTCTCTAACAGGATGACTGAAACTGTACACAGTCCTCTGAGCATGGCCTCGCCAATACAACTGCAGAAAAACTCCTGTACTCAATGCCCTGACTAATGAATGCCAGCATGTTAAATGCCTTTTATACCACCCTGTCTAACTGGGAAGCTGCTTTCAATGGACTATGTACTTGTATTCCGAGGTCCAAGTACCTTTAAACTCCCTTTGTGTCCGACCATTCATAATATGTCCATACCACTGTGACCCAACATCCTGAATATTATCTCTTCTCCCCCTCCCACTGGACAGAAGATACGGAACACTGAAAAGATGTCCTACCAAGCTGTTGGACAGCTGCTACTCCACTGTTGTAATGCTCTCTAATGAAATGGACTCTTGACATCACAAAGCATCTTGTTATCCAACTCGTTATGATCCTGGACCTTGTTGTCTACCCACACTGCACTCTTCCTTTCGCTGTTACACTTCATTCTGCATTCTTTAATTAGTTTATCTTCTTCTACCTCAATGCACCATGAAATTATTTGACCTGTATGAGCAATAGGCCAGATAAGGTTTTCATTGCACCTCAGTACATGTAACAGTAGTAAACCAACTTACCAGCGATTTTATACACCTCTGCAAGGTCAAATTTGTTCCATCCCTTGCTAGCTTTAAATTCACCTACCCAAGGGAAAATCTGTTAGTGTCCACCTCTCCTAATTTTAAACACTAACACTTATCTATGCCTCTCCTGACTGTTCTCCTATGCCTGAAGAGTTGAACAGCTCAAGATCCCTCCACATCTCAGTCCCTTGAGTCCCAGCAACATCCCTGAAAATCTCCTTTGTCCTCATTCTACTGTAAGAACATCATGGGGTTTTGCAAGGACCATTCACTTTGGACACCCTGGTCCACTCCCATCCTCCAACACCTCTCCCCTATTACAACACTTCCCCTGCAACCACATTGTCCTCATCAGTGAGATATTGAGAGTAGGGAATTTGGATGTTCCTGTAAGAATAGAGGCCTGGTTAACTATTTTAGGGAACTTTGGTTATTGAGGGATATTGAGGTCCTGGTTATGAAGAAGGAGGGCAGTCTGAATCAAATGAGATGCTTGAGGGGTATAAGAAATGCATGAGAAGACTTAAGAGTCATAGTCATAGAAAAGTACAGCTCAGAAACAGATCATTTGGCCCATCTAGTCTGTGCCAAACCATTTAAACTGTTTACTCCCATAGACCTACATCCACAGACATATAGGACCACAAGCATTCATACCCTTAGCATCCATGTGACCATTCAAACTTCTCATAAATCTTGAAATCGAGTTTGCATCCACTACTTGCATTCACAGCTCCCTCCACACACTCACAACCCTCTGAGTCAAGAGGTTTGCCTCATGTTCCCCTTAACGTTTCATCTTTCCCCTTAAACCATGACCTCTACTTGTAGTCCCACCCAACCTCAGTGGAAAAAGCCCGCTTGCATTTACCCTATCTATACCCCTCATAATTTTGTATACCTTTATCAAATCTCCTCTCAATCTTCTACATTCCAAGGAATAAAGTCCTAACCTACACAATCTTTCTTCATAACTCAGGTCTTCCAGACCTGGCAACATCCTTGTAAAGGTTGTCTGTACTATTTCATCAAAGTCGCTGGTGAACGCAGCAGGCCAAGCAGCATCTGTAGGAAGAGGTGCAGTCGACGTTTCAGGCCGAGACCCTTCGTCAGGACTAACTGAAGGAAGAGTGAGTAAGGGATTTGAAAGTTGGAGGGGGAGGGGGAGATCCAAAATGATAGGAGAAGACAGGAGGGGGAGGGATGGAGCCGAGAGCTGGACAGGTGATAGGCAAAAGGGGATATGAGAGGATCATGGGACAGGAGGTCCGGGAAGAAAGACAAGGGGGGGGGTGACCCAGAGGATGGGCAAGAGGTATATTCAGAGGGACAGAGGGAGAAAAAGGAGAGTGAGAGAAAGAATGTGTGCATAAAAATGACTAACAGATGGGGTACGAGGGGGAGGTGGGGCCTTAGCGCAAGTTAGAGAAGTCGATGTTCATGCCATCAGGTTGGAGGCTACCCAGACGGAATATAAGGTGTTGTTCCTCCAACCTGAGTGTGGCTTCATCTTTATAGAAGAGGAGGCCGTGGATAGACATGTCAGAATGGGAATGGGATGTGGAATTAAAATGTGTGGCCACTGGGAGATCCTGCTTTCTCTGGCGGACAGAGCGTAGATGTTCAGCAAAGCGGTCTCCCAGTCTGCGTCGGGTCTCACCAATATATAAAAGGCCACATCGGGAGCACCGGACGCAGTATATCACCCCAGTCGACTCACAGGTGAAGTGATGCCTCACCTGGAAGGACTGTTTGGGGCCCTGAATGGTGGTAAGGGAGGAAGTGTAAGGGCATGTGTAGCACTTGTTCCGCTTACATGGATAAGTGCCAGGAGGGAGATCAGTGGGGAGACCTAATCAGTTCCCCTCTACCACCACTCTGCTCCGTCTAGCGGAATTAGTCCTTACTCTTAATAATTTCTCCTTTGGCTCCTCCCATTTCCTCCAAACTAAAGGTGTAGCTATGGGCACCCGTATGGGTCCTAGCTATGCCTGCCTTTTTGTTGGGTTTGTGGAACAATCTATGTTCCGTGCCTATTCTGGTATCTGTCCCCCACTTTTCCTTCGCTACATCGATGACTGCATTGGCGCTGCTTCCTGCACGCATGCAGAACTCGTTGACTTTATTAACTTTGCCTCCAACTTTCACCCTGCCCTCAAGTTTACCTGGTCCATTTCCGACACCTCCCTCCCCTTTCTAGATCTTTCTGTCTCTGTCTCTGGAGACAGCTTATCCACTGATGTCTACTTTAAGCCTACTGACTCTCACCGCTATCTGGACTATTCCTCTTCTCACCCTGTCTCTTGCAAAAACGCCATCCCCTTCTCGCAATTCCTCCGTCTCCGCCGCATCTGCTCTCAGAATGAGGCTTTTCATTCTAGGACGAGGGAGATGTCTTCATTTTTTAAAGAAAGGGGCTTCCCTTCCTCCACTATCAACTCTGCTCTTAAACGCATCTCCCCCATTTCACGTACATCTGCTCTCACTCCATCCTCCCACCACCCCACTAGGAATAGGGTTCCCCTGGTCCTCACCTACCACCCCACCAGCCTCCGGGTCCAACATATTATTCTCCGTAACTTCCGCCACCTCCAACGGGATCCCACCACTAAGCACATCTTTCCCTCCCCCGCTCTCTCTGCATTCCGCAGGGATCGCTCCCTACACAACTCCCTTGTCCATTCGTCCCCCCCATCCCTCCCCACTGATCTCCCTCCTGGCACTTATCCATGTAAGCGGAACAAGTGCCACACATGCCCTTACACTTCCTCCCTTACCACCATTCAGGGCCCCAAACAGTCCTTCCAGGTGAGGCATCACTTCACCTGTGAGTCGACTGGGGTGATATACTGCGTCCGGGGCTCCCGATGTGGCCTTTTATATATTGGTGAGACCCGACGCAGACTGGGAGACCGCTTTGCTGAACATCTACGCTCTGTCCGCCAGAGAGAGCAGGATCTCCCAGTGGCCACACATTTTAATTCCACATCCCATTCCCATTCTGACATGTCTATCCACGGCCTCCTCTTCTGTAAAGATGAAGCCACACTCAGGTTGGAGGAACAACACCTTATATTCCGTCTGGGTAGCCTCCAACCTGATGGCATGAACATCGACTTCTCTAACTTCCGCTAAGGCCCCACCTCCCCCTCGTACCCCATCTGTTACTCATTTTTATGCACACATTCTTTCTCTCACTCTCCTTTTTCTCCCTCTGTCCCTCTGAATATACCTCTTGCCCATCCTCTGGGTTCCCCCCACCCTTGTCTTTCATCCCGGACCTCCTGCCCCATGATCCTCTCGTATCCCCTTTTGCCTATCACCTGTCCAGCTCTCGGCTCCATCCCTCCCCCTCCTGTCTTCTCCTATCATTTTGGATCTCCCCCTCCCCCTTTCAAATCCCTTACTCACTCTTCCTTCAGTTAGTCCTGACGAAGGGTCTCGGCCTGAAACATCCACTGCGCCTCTTCCTATAGATGCTGCTTGGCCTGCTGCGTTCACCAGCAACTTTGATGTGTGTTGCTTGAATTTCCAGCATCTGCAGAATTCCTGTTGTCTGTACTATTTCAACCTTATTTACATCTTTCCTGTAGGTAGGTGACCAAAACTTCACACAAAACTCCAAATTAGGCCTCATTACACTTCAACATAACATTCCATCTCCTGTATTTGATAATTTGATTTGTGAAGGTCAATGTGCCAAAAGCTTTCTTTATACGACTCTATCCATCTGTGACACCACTTTCAATAAATCAAGGACCTGTATTCCCAGATCCCTTTGTACTCAGTGCCCTACCGTTCACCTGCCCTGGTTGGTCCTACTGAAGTGCAACACCTCACACTTGTCTTACTAAATTCCATCAGGCATTTCTCAGATCTTTTTTCCAGCTGGTCTAGATCTTGCTGCAAACTTTGACAGTCTTCCTTGTTGTCCACTGCACCTCCAATCTTGGTGTCATCTGCAAATTTGTTGATCCAGAAGACTACATTATCATCCAGATCATGATCTAGATGATAAACAACACCAATCCCTGTGGCACTCCACTAGTCACAGGCCTCCAGTCAGTCAGGAAAGCCTCTACTGATTTCTCTCACAAAGCAAATCTAACATCCAATTTACTACCCCATGTTGAATGCCGAGCAACTGAACCTTTTCAATGAAACACCAATGTGGGACCTTGTCAATATCTTTGCTAAAGTCCATCCACCGCCTTGCCTTCATCAACTTTCTGCTAACATCCTTGACACGACCTGCCATACTGACTATCCTTAATCAGTCCATGTCTATCTAAATACTATATAGCATATCCGGTCCCTTAGAATACCTTCCAATAACTTTCCCACTACTGATGTCTGGCTCACCAGCCTATAATTACCTGGTTTATTTTTAGAACCTTTCTTAAACAACTGAGCAGCCCCCAATCCTCTGGTACGTCACCTTTCGCTGAAGATGATTTAAATATATCTCTGCTAGGGCCCTGGCAATTTCTGTACTTGCCTTCCATATGGTCCAAGAGAACACCTTGTCAGGCTCTGGGGATTTATCGACCTTAATTTGCCTCAAGTCAGCAAACACCTCCTCCTCTTTAATCTGTATAGGGTCAAGGAAGTTGGCCCTGAGTAAATACAGATGCAAAAAATGCATATAAGAACTCCCCCATCTCTTTTGGCTCCATGCATAGACTATCAACCTTATCTTCCAGAGGACCAATTTTATCCGTTGCAATCCTTTTGTTCTTAACATATCTGCAGAATCTCTTGGTTTTCTACCTTGTTTGCTAGGCAACCTCAAGCATTCTTTTAGCCCTTCTGATTTCTTTCTTAAGTGTTTTCTTGCATTTCTTATACTCCCTAAGCACCTCATTTGTTCCCACCTGCCTATACCCATTATGCACCTTTTTCTCTTAACCAGAACCTCAATATATCTTGATAACCAAGGTTCCCTACAGCTGTTTTCTTTAGCTTTTATTCTGACAGATACATACAAACTTTCAAACCTCAAAATTTCACTTTTGAAGGCCCCCCATTTACCAAGTACAACTTTGCCAGAAAACAGCCCGTCCCAATCTACACTTGCCAGATCCTTTCTGATGCCATCAAAATTAGCCTTTCTCCAATTTAGAATCTCAACCCACAGACCAGACCTATCTTCTTGCATGCTTACTTTGAAACTAATGGCATTGTGATCATTAGATGCAAAGTGTTCCCCTGAGCAAACTTCTGTCACCTGCTAAGTCTCATTCCCTGAAAGCTGATCAAGTATTCCACACTCTCTCATTGGGACTTCAATGTACTGATTTAAAAAACTTTCCTGAACACATGACAAACTCTATCCCATCTAGTCCTTTTACAGTGTGAAAGCCCCAGTCAATATGTGGAAAATTAAAGTCACCCACTAAACAATCTTATGTTTCTTACAATTGTCTACAACCTCCCTTCAAATTTGTTCCTCTAAATCACTGGATCTGTTGGGTGGTCTATAATATAGCTCCGTGAACATGGTACCCTTTTTGTACTCAGTTCCACCCACAATGCCTCACTAGACGAGTTCTCCAGTCTGTCCTAATCGAGCACTACCATGAAACTCCTTTGACTAGTAACACCACCACTCCTCCTTTAATCCCTCCCGCTGTCGCATATAAAACTACAGAATCTTCAAAAGTGCCAATTCTAGCCATTACTATCCTTTTGCCCTTAATGTATCTAAAGAAGCCCATGGATTCTGTTCCACCTTGTCAGTAGAGCAACCCCATGTCCTTGTTTGGCCCTCCTGCTACCGAGCCTCACTAATCGCTACAGTATCATAATTCTGGATGCTGATTTATGCCCTGAGCTGATCTACGATACTTCTTGCATTGAAATACATGCAGCTCAGGACATTAGTTGCACCATGCTCAACCTTTTGATGCCTGGAAGTGTCTGAGGTCTCCACTACCCGATCTGGCACTTTGGTTCCCATCTCCCTGCAACTTAAGAGAGATATCAGGAGGGCCAAATGAGAACATGGGACGGAAGAGGCAGAGCTGAGTGATGAAGGCGCTAAATAGCGACTCCTTTGCTTGCGTCTTTGGAAACAGCTTTATTTCTATCTTCGATATTTCTACTTTTCCCTTCCAAGGTTCTTTTGAAGATCCTGACCCGGAGTTAACACTCTGACCTCGGTTCTTTGCGGGAATGGGACCCGCACGACCGGCTGCTTTTCGCTATGCCAAGGACATGGCCTAGAAGACTAGCGCGTCTGCAGGGTGCTGGATTTTAACGACTCTGGAGGAAGGCTGATTTAAGGCAGGAGCTGCCGCCGCCGCCACCAACTGACGTGTCACAGGAGAACAAGGAAGATCGGAAGCAGCAGATTTGCTGTTGGTTGTGTGCCCAGAGGCACAGAGCTCAGAAAAAGTGACGCAACAGACTTTTAGCATCATAAATCAGTGAGTTATTTTGTTATGTCTCCCTGCTCGCTGTGAAACTGGGACATCTCTTTCTCCCTTATTAGGGAGAGAGAGAGAGAGCCTGTGGTATGTCGAATAGCGGGTGAACGAGTAGTTTTTGGGGTACTGCAAGCCTGTTTCTTTATTGATGCTTTGCTGCATGCTTGAGTGCTCAGTGGAGGACGCCAATGTTTTTTTGCTCGTGGGGGGGAGGGGGATTGTTGTCTTGCTGCTGCTTGTGTGTGGGAGGGGGGAACTGGAAGGGGCTTAGGGGGTTCTAACATTTAACTGTCATTCATTCTTTGGGGCACTCTTCTGTTTTCATGAATGTTTGCGAAGAAAAAGAAGGTCAGGATATATATTGCATACATTTCTCTGACACTAAATGTACCTATTGAAATCTATTGATGTTGTTCTATTGACAAGGTGGAACAGATCCCAAGGGCTTTGAAAAGGATAGCAAGGGTGAGATGTGGTCCTTTTGAAGATCAATGTGGAGATCTATCCACAGAGCCAAAGAGATAGGGAAGAACTTGAACTGATTATTTGCACTTGTATTTACTTGGAAGACATACACAGGATCTATAGAACTGACTGAGGCAAAAGAGTACTGGTGATGGAACTTAACCCAATTATAGAAAAACAGGTGTTTGCTGTCTTGAGTCAAATTGACTGGATAAATCCCCAGGGCCTGACAAGAGGTCCCCTCCACCTTGCAGTAGGCTGGTGCAGAAATTGTAGGGGGCTTGACAGAGATATTTAAAATGTCCCTAGCCAAAGGCAAGGTGTAGAGGATAGCTAGTGTTCCATTGTTTAAGAAAAGCTCGAAGAATAAGTCAATAAATTAGGCTGGTGAGCTTGGTATCAGTTGTGGGTAAGTTCTCGGAAAGTATTCTATGGGACTGGATATACTGTACAGGTATAAGTATTTGGACAGATATGGTCTGATTAGGGAAAGTTAACCTAGCTAAGACATACCACGCAGAAAGCTAACTAACCTTATATAGGTTTTTGAGGTTTCAAGGAAGGCTGATGTAAGAAAGTCGGTGGACGTTGTGTAAATGGACGTGAGCAAGGCCTTTGACAGCATGGGAGGCTGGTCCAGAATGTTGACTCTCTTGGCATTCAGGATGAAACAGTGGTGGCAGACGGTTGTTTCTTTAACCGGAGGCCTGTGACTACTGGTGTGTCACAGAGATCGGTGCTTGGTCATCTACATCAAAGATTTGGGTGATAATATGGTAAACGGGATCAGAACGACAATATGATTGGAGACATACGAGGAAGGCTTTCGGAGTTAGCAACGCGAACTGGACCACCTGGAAAAACGGGTCGAGAAAAGGCAGGAGGAATTTAATGCAGGCCAGGGTGAGGTGTGACACTGTTTGGAGAGCTGCATGCATGAGAGGGGTCTGGTCCGGGTGCAGGTAGATGGGATTAGGCAGAAAAACAGGTCAGTAGTATTAGACAGGCCGAACGGCCTGATTCTGTGTTGTATTCTATGACTCCCACCTCGTCCCACGCCCCCAAACCGGAGCCCTGAACTTTCCTTCCAGGTGAAGCAGTCTGACTTTTCCAATTCAGTGATCACACAGTGGTCTCCGCGACAATGGAGAAACCAACCGCAGACTGGCGGTCGCTGTTCGTGCCACCGGCGCAGCTGCCAAGTTATTGAAGAGACTTACGCGGTTGGATCAGGAGTGAGAGACGGGGGCGTCTCCTCTCACTCCGTCCTGTCGGTCTGTGGCCTCCTGCACTGCGAAACTGAAGAAGAGCCCCTCATCAGCCTGGGAACGTCGCAGCTTCTGGTCTCCATATTGAACAGTACAATAGTACTGCGCCTGCGCGGCCGGCCCGGGCCCGGAGGTGGCACTGCGCCTGCGCGGCCGGCCCGGGTCCGGCGGTGGCACTGCGCCTGCGTTCAGTCAGACTGTCAGGGAGGGCAGAGAGGTGGTAGGACAGAGCTGTAGCCAGCAGGGTGAGTATCTGCATTAGGAATGCAGAGTCAAAAAAGGATAGCAAACAACAGGAATTCTGCAGATGCTGGAAATGCAAGCAACATACATCAAAGTGAACGCAGCAGGCCAGGCAGCATCTGTAGGAAGAGGCGCAGTCGACGTTTCAGTCCGAGACCCAGTACAGTACTCAACGCAAACAACAGGAATTCTGCAGATGCTGGAAATGCAAGCAACACACATCAAAGTTGCTGGTGAACGCAGCAGGCCAAGCAGCATCTATAGGAAGAGGTGCAGTCGACGTTTCAGGCCGAGACCCTTCGAAGGGTCTGCACCTCTTCCTACAGATGCTGCTTGGCCTGCTGCGTTCACCAGCAACTTTGATGTGTGGTGACAGTACTCAACGTGTTATATCTCAATGCACGGAGTACAAGAAATAAGGTGGATGATCTTGTTTTGCCATTACAGATTGTCAGGGATGATATTGTGGCCATCACTGAATCGTGGCTGAAGGATGGTTGCAGTTGGGAGCTGAATGTCCAAGGTTACACGTTGTATTGGAGGGATTGGGGTGGTAGGCGGAGGGGGTAGTGTGGCTCTGCTGGGAAAGAATAGCATCAAATCAGTAGAAAGACATGACCTAGGATCAGAAGATGTAGAATACTTGAGGGTTGAGTTAAGAAACTGCAAGAGTGAAAAGACCCTGGTGGCAGTTATATACAGGCCTCCCACCAGTAGCAGGGGTGTGGACTACACATTACAACAGGAAATAGAAAAAGCGTGTCAAAAGGTCAATGTTATGACAGTCATGGGAGATTTCAACATGCAAGTCGATTGGAAAAATGAAGTTGGAAGTGGATCTGAAGAGAGTGAGTTTGTTGAATGCCTACGAGGTGGCTTTTTAGAGCAGTTTGTCGTTCAGCCTACCAGGGGATTAGCTGCACTGGATTGAGTGTTATGTAATGAACCAGAGGTGATTGGGGTGATTAAGGTAAAAGAACCCTTAGGAGGCAGTGATCACAATATGATTGAGTTTAATTTGAAATTTGATAGTATTTCAGTGGAGTATGGGAAATTACAGTGGTGTGAGAGAGATGTTGGGCAAAGTAGATTGGAAGGAGTTATTGGCAGGAATGACAGCACAGCAGCAATGGCGTGCGTTTCTGAAAAAATTGAGGAAGGCACAGTATAGATGTATTCCAAAAATGCAGAAATACTCAAATGGCAATATAATACAAACTGGCTCTCAAGGGAAGTCAAAGCTAATGTAAAAGTAAAAGAGACAGCATACAACAAAGCAAAAATTAGTGGGAAGACAGAGGATTGGGAAGCTTTTAAAACCCTACAGAGAGCAACTAAAAGAATCATTGGGATGAAAAAATGAAATAGGAAAGCAAGCTAGCAAACAATATCAAAGTGGATAATAAAAGCTTTTTCAAGTATGTAATAAGAGAGATGACAGTGGATATAGGACTGCTAGAAAATGAGTATTTTGCATCAGTCTACACTAGCAGTGTGCCTGATGTTGAAAGATGTAAGGGAAGAGAAGTGAGTGTAGTTACTATTACAGAGAGAAGGTGCTCAAAAAGCTGAAAGATCTAAGGGTACCGAAGTCACCTGGGCCAGGTCTACTGCACCCTACGGTTATGAAAGAGGCAACGGAGGCATTAGCAATGATCTTTCAAAAATCATTGGACTCTGGCATGGTGCCTGAAGACGGGAAAGTTGCAAATGTCACTCCACTCTTTGAGAAAGGAGGAAGGCAACAGAAGGGAAATTTTAGACCAGTTAGCATGACCTCAGTGGTTGGGAAGATGTTGAAGTCAATTGTTAAGGATGAGGTTATGGAGTATTTGGAGTCATAGGACAACATAGGGCAAAGTCAGCATGGTTTCCTTAAGGGAAATTTTTGCATGACGAACCTGTTGGAATTCTTTGAGGAGATTACAAGTAGGATAGATAAAGGGGATGCGATGGATGTTGTATATTTGGACTTTCAGAAGGCATTTGACAAGGTGCCACACATGAGGCTGTTTACTAAGTTAAGAGCCCATGGTATTACAGGCAAGTTACTGGCATGGTTAGAACATTGGCTGATTGGTAGGAGGCAGCAAGAGGGAACAAAGGATCCTTTTCTAGTTGGCTGCCAGTGACCAGTGGTGTTCCACAAGGGTTTGTGTTGGGACAGCTTCTTTTTATGTTGTAAATCAATGATTTAGATGATAGAATAGATGGCTTTGTTGCCAAGTTTGCAGATGATACAAAGATTGGTGGAGGGGCAAGTAGTGTTGAGGAAGCAGATAGGCACAGAGGATTTAGACAGATTAGGAGATTAGGGCAAGAGAGTGGCAAATGAAATACAATGTTGGAAAAAGCATTGTCATGCATTTTTGTAGTTGAAATAAATGGGCAGTCTATTTTCTAAATGTGGAGAAAATCCAAAAATCTGAGATGCAAAGGGAATTGGGATTCCTTGTGCAGAACACCCTAAAGGTTAACTTTCAGGTAAGAGTCTGTGGTGAGGAAAGCAAATGCAATGTTAACATTCATTACAAGAGGTCTAGAATACATGAGCAGGGATGTGATGCTGAGGCTTTATAAGGCTCTGGTGAGGCCTCACCTTGAGTATTGTGAACAGTTTTGGGCTCCTCATCTAGGAAAAGATGTGCTGTCATTGGAGAGGGTTGAGAGGAAGTTCACAAGGATGATTCCGGAAATGTAAGGGTTATCATACAAGGAACGTTTGAATGGCTCTGGGTCTGTACTCACTGGAATTCAGAAGGATGAGGGGAGATCTAACTGAAACCTTTCTGGTGTTGAAAGGCCCAGACAGAGTAGATGAGGAAAGGATGTCTCCCGTGGTGGGAGAGTCTAGGACAAGAGGGCACAGCCTCAGGATAGAGGGGCATCCATTTAAAACAGAGATACGGAGAAATTTCTTTAGCCAGAGGGTAGTGAATTCGGGGAATTTATTACCACAGGCAGCTGTGGAGGCCAGGTCGTTGGGTGTATACAAGTCAGAGCTTGATAGGTTCTTCATTGGACATGGCATCAAAAGTTACAGGGAGAAGGCCGGGCACTGGGGCTGAGGAGGGGACAAAAGGATCAGCCATGATCGAATGGCAGAGTAGACTTGATGGGCTAAATCCTTAATTCTGCTCCAACGTCTTATGGTCTAAAATTCTTATTCACTTTGTTGCTGTTCCTTTTTTCCCATTACCTCCACTCAAGCGTTAATTTTTGAGTGCTACAATATACACTCCTGTGTCTATTTTTACTCTTTATATATCTGGAAATAAAGCTTCTGAAATCCACTTTTACATTATTGGTTACATTACCTTCATATTTTGTATTTTTTCTTATTGTTTCTGTTCCCTTCTGTTGGTTTTAAAACTTCCCAATAATATTTGCCCTATTATATGCCCTCCTTTTTTTTTTTGCTTTCCTTGACTTCCCTTGTCAGCCACGATTACCTCATCCTCCATTTACAATGTTTTTCTTCTCTGGAATAAACTCCTTTCCCTACTGCAAGTTAATTCAAAGATTTACTCCATAATTTTGCTGCCGCTGCTACTGTGTGGTAACTGGAATCTCCGGTGCTGAAGGCCTCGAAATCCTCGGCTTTGCATGTTTCAGCGGCCGGGGAGAGGTCGAAGGCGCTCGGCAGAGGATGGCGCTCGGGAGGCTATATCGGAGAGGCTGGTCGGAAGCTCGAGGTTTTCGGATGGATGGACTCAGGGTCGGCTGCTTCCAAGGTATCGGCAAGTTGACGGTGCCTGGAGGTTTATGGCGGGGAGTTTCTCCCTTTTGCCGCCTGCTATCGGGGACTTGGGAGTTGATCGACTCAGGACTTTGAGACTTTTTTTTAAAACTGTGCCTATGGTCTGTTCTTTATCAAATTATGGTATTGCTTTGCACTGCTGTAACTATATGTTATAATTATGTGGTTCTGTTAGTGTTAGTCTTTGGTCTGTCCTGTTTTCTGTGATATTACTCCGGAGAAACATTGTATCATTTCTTAGTGCATGTATGCATTTCTAAATGACAATAAAAGAGGACTGAGTGTTCTCATAATCTAATTCCCCACATACTGTATATCCATTCAATAGAGTGCATTACCCTTTGCAGGGAAGTGTCTGACTACCCACCCTCTAAGCTTCATCCGTCCAGCCCTCTTTCACTGTCCTTGTGATACCTGTGATGTCCCTCCTATCTCTGGGTCACTTACCTTCCATGTTGACTAGGGAGCAAAGAGTAGTTTCAGCTCGAGTCTTTCTCTGGTCTACCGAACAAAAGTGTGAATTGTCTGGACATCGGATTGGCAGGAAGTGATACTGAAAACAACCTTGTACTCAATATCAGCAAGACCCAAAGGACCCAAATTTGAGGGAACACGCACCAGTTCTCAGAGAGATTAGAACTGGAAGGAGTGATCAATTGGATGTCAGTATTACTGAGGATCTAATGTGGACCCAACATATTGATACAGCTACAAAACAGCAAAAATGCAGCTACATCATCAGTTATATTTCATTTGGAGCTTGAGAAGATTTGGTCCAAATCTTTGAGAAGATCCAAAAGCACTCAGAAATTTCTACAGATGTAATATGGAGAGCAACCTGGCTGGCTGTATCACTGTCTAGTATCATGTGGGATGGGGGAGGAGGCTACCGCACAAGATTGAAGTAAGCTGCAGAGAGTTGTAACTTACTCAGCTCCATCATGAACACTAGCCTTCGTCGTATTATCCAGGATAAGAAGGAAAAAAATCATAAAATAATAATAAATCAATTACAGTATACTGTACTTACCTTGAATAAATTAAAAGTAGTGCAAAAACAGAAAAAAATATATAAATAAAAAGTGAGGGAGTGTTCATGGGTTCAATGTCCATTTAGGAATTGGATGGCAGAGGGGAAGAAGCTGTTCCTGAATCGCTGAGTGTGTGCCTTCAGGCTTCTGTATCTCCTACCTGATGGTGACAGTGAGAAAACGGCTGCCCTGGGTGCTGAAGGTCCTTTATAATGGACGCTGCCTTTCCGAGACACTGCTCCTGGAAGATGTCCTAGGTAATTTGTAAGCTAGTACCCAAGATGAGCTGACTAAATTTATAACCCTCTGCAGCTTCTTTCTGTCCTGTGCAGTAGCCCCTCCATACCAGACAGTGATGCAGCCTGTCAGAATGCTCTCCACAGTACATCTATAGAAGTTTTTGAGTGTATTTGTTGACATACCAAATCTCTTCAAACTCCTAATGAAGTATAGTAGCTGTCTTGCCTTCTTTATAACTGCATCGATATGTTGGGACCAAATTAGGTCCTCAGAGATCTTGACACCCAGGAACTTGAAACTGCTCACTCTCACATTGGACCACTGTTACACCACCATCAAGAATACCCACCATGCTATTCCATACCGTCACTTTGGGAAGCCTGATCACCTGGCTGTACTTCTACTCCCTGAGTATAAGCAGAGACTGAAGACTGCAGCACCGGCAGTGAGGACCAAGAAGGTATGGACAAGGGAAGCACAGGAGCACCTACAGGACTGCTTTGAATCGGATTCATCTTCGAATCTGGATCAGTATGCTGCAGTTGTTACTGACTTGTTAGTGTGTGTATATATGTGTATATATATATATATATATATATATATATATATATATATATACACACACACACATATACACACACACTGCGGTTGTTACTGACTGGATGAGTGTGTGCCTACAAAGACTTACTGTACAATCCCAAACCAAAAGCCATGGATGAACCAGGAGGTACATCGTCTGCTGAAGGCCAGATCTGTGGCATTCAAGTCTGGCGACCCAGGTCTGTACCAGAAAACCAGAGCGAATTTGTGGAGGGCTATTTCAGGGGTGAAGGGACAATTTTGAATAGGTTGTAGGCAACATTGGATGTACGACAACTCTGGGAGGGTCTGCAAGACATTATTTCCTATTGGCGAAACCCAGTAGCAGGAACGGCAGCGATGCTTCACTACCAGATGAACTCAACACCTTCTATGCCCACTTTGAAAGGGAGAAACTCTCCACTTCTGATCTCTCTATGAGGATTGGTATGTGTTCCTTCGTATCAAGATCTCTGAGGACCTAACCTGGTTCCAACATATCCTGAAATCCACAATCAGCTCTTTCATCCTACTGACGTTGAGTGCCAGGTTGTTGCTGTGGCACCATTCCACTAGTTGGCATATCTCACTCCTGTACACCCTCTCGTCGCCACCTGAGATTCTACCAACAATTCATCATCAACAAATTTATAGGTAGTATTTGAGCTATGCCTAGCCACACAGTCATGGGTATAGAGAGAGTAGAGCAGTGGGCCAAGTACACCCCCCCCGCCCCCGAGGTGCACCAGTGTTGATCGTCAGTGAGGAGGAGATGTTATCACCAATCTGCACAGATTGTGGTTTTCCAGTCCGGAAGTCAAGGATCCAATTGTAGAGCGAGGTACAGAGGCTTAGGTTCTGTAACTTCTCAATCAGGATTGTGGAAGTGATAGTATTAAATGCTGAGCTATAGTCAATGAACAGTAACCTGACGTAGGTGTTTGTGTTGTCCAGGTGGTTTAAGGCCGTGTAAAGAGCCATTGAAATTGCATCTGCCGTTGTCCTATTGTGACACTGGTAAAATTGTTGCCTTTTTGAAGCAAGTGGGAACTTTCACCCGTAGCAGATTGAAAATGTCCTTGAATGCTCCAGCCAGTTGTTTGGCACAGGTACTCCATCAGGACCTTCTGCCTTGCAAGGGTTCACCCACGTTAAAGACAGCCTAACATCGGCCTCTGGGTCAGCAGGTGCAGCAGGGATCTTCACAGCTGTAGTTGTGTTCTCCCTTTCAAAGTGGGCATAGAAGGTGTTGAGTTCATCTGGTAGTGAAGCATCACTGCCATTCATGCTATTGGGTTTCCCTATGTGGGAAGTAATGTCTTGCAAACCCTGCCAGAGTTGTCATACATCCGATGTTGCCTACAACCTATTCAAAATTGTCTGTTCGCCCTTGAAATAGCCCTCCACAAATCATACCTGGTTTTCTGGTACAGACCTGGGTCACCAGACTTGAATGCCACAGATCTGGCCTTCAGTAGACGATGTACCTCCTGGTTCATCCACGGCTTTTGATTTGGGATTGTACAGTAAGTCTTTGTAGGCACACGCTCATCCACACAGGTTTAATGAAGTCTATAACAACTGCTGCATACTCATCCAGATTCGAAGATGAATCCCTGAATACGGTCCAGTCCACCGATTCAAAGCAGTCCTGGAAGTGCTTCCCTTGTCTGATCTGTTGATGGTAATTGCTTAGTGATTTTTTTCAGACTGGCCTGGTTAAAATCCCCCCAAAAGATGGTGAAGACATTAGGGTGCGCTGTTTTGTGCATATTGATCCCATTGCTGACATCATCTAAAGCCTGATTGACATTGGCCTGAGTATATACTGCTACCAAAATGATCCTGGACATCTCCCACGGTAGGTAAAAACGGCGGCACTCAATTGCTAGATATTCCAGGTCTGGTGAGCAGAATTGGGACAGCACTGATATTTTGTGCACCAAGAAGAGTTGGTCATGAGGCATACTCCACCACCTCTGCTTGTGAGAGACGCTATTGATCTATCCTGACGGTGTATAGTAAACCCGTCGATCTGAATCGCTGCATCCGGTACAGAAGGGGTTAACCAGGATTCTGTGGAAAAAAAGGGCACACGCGGTCCCAATGTCCCTCTGATTTAGACCCCCACCCCCACCCCAGCTCTGAAATCATTGGATTTCATTCACCAGAGACTGCACGTTTGCCAACAAGATAGTGGGTACTGGGAGTTTAAAACCCTGTTTCCTTAAATGCACTTGTATCCCTGACCTGAAAACATGTTTCCTATGTGGAATCCGGCGAGGAGTATATGCAGAATCAGCATTGTTTCCGTCAGATTTAAGCAGCGATAGTTCATTTAAGCGCATTGAGACATCTTTGCTGACTGTACTGACCTTGGAAGCAGTTGTGCTTCATAATCAAATCCATTATGAGTTCTGTTGCTACATGAGTCGCCTTGAGGCGCCCCGGAAGTCGTCTTTCCCTCCCTCATTGGTGTTAAAGAGAGTCTCCCTTAAACCTGTTCAGAATCAACTGTGTGGTCCATCAGTAACCCTTGTTAAGGAGGGATTATCTCCCTATCAGGGACTCCTGTTAAAGACTTCTCTGTACTAAGTATTCCGGTTGAACACTTGTTTCTCCCATGTCCGTGACTCCCACTTAGACTCCCCACTCCTCTACCAGGAACTTAAGTTTTCCCTCTCTGGAATCTGACTGTCTCCTTACTTTCTCTCCCTCACTCACACTCCCTTTGCCACTCCGCATCTTTCTTCCTCCCCATCTCCCTCTCTTCATTGAGAACAGTACAGAAACAGACCTTCCGATCCACTCACGAATGCCTTCCAAGGTGCCACTGTGCGTACGTAGAAGTTGCGAGCTTTGATCCACATTTCCCTGAATCTTTCCTACCATTTACCTGCCCAAGAGTCTTTCAGTTGTACATTCAACTCCCTCTTCCTTTGGCAGCTCGTTCAATACAGTGCCTTGTAAAAATATTCACCCGCAACTCTTTCTTGACATAAATCAGTATTGCAGCCTGGGATTTTGATCAATTTCACGCAGATTTTTTTGGTGTGAATCACGTGCTCCTTTTTCATAGTCGAGTAGAGCCTAAAAAACAGGGAAGCATGAAAAACTAAAAATTCAAAAAACTGATATGTCAGCAGTTCAAAAGTATTCATCCCCCTTTTCTCAGCACTTAGTCGAACCACATCTCACAGCTATTACATCCAGTGGTCTCTATTTACTTTGCATTATGTGATGGAACAAGATTTGCCCATTTTTACTTGCTAATTTGCTCAGTCTGTGTCAGGTTAGTCGGGGAGTGGTGGAGGACAGCAAGAAGGTGCCCCAAAATTCTAGAGACCTTGCTGCCAAGCCTCAGGGATCCAGTTACCAGGTCCCCTTTAAGGAAAAGGTCTTAAACATAGATCCTTGGAGCCTCGTCCTAGGAAGCCAAGGTCCATTTGTACTGCCTGATGGCCATCATCAGAGAATATGGATGAAGGTTTGGACTCTGTTTTAACAGTGAGCTTATGGGGGAGACTCGGAGGTCTGCTGAGTTACCGTTGCTACCTAAGGAGCCTCAGGAATCGTCGGAGGGACGTTCAGCGATAGTTGCAATAACCCAGCCAGTCGAAATCCCCTCCATCTATAAGGATTTGGAGAAGGCTTTCTGTGGAAAGGCCTCGACTCATCCACTGCACCTACTCCATGACTGTGCAATAGACCTACTGCCTGGTACTTGTCCTCCACAGGATTGGTTGTACATGCTCTCTGGCCCAGAGAGACCCGCTATGGAGGAGTACATAGAAGAGGCACTTGCTGTGGGATTTATTTGGCTCTCCACCACAAAGGATGTCACTAAACACAATGATGAAGGTAAAGCAGTAGATGTAGTGTATATGGATTTCAGCAAGGCATTTGATTTGGTACCCCGTGCAAGGCTTATTGAGAAAGTAAGAAGGCATGGGATCCAGAACTGGCTTGCCTACAGAAGGCAAAGAGTGGTTATAGATGGGTCATATTCTGCATGGAATCGGTGACCAGTGGTATGATCTGTTCTGGGTCCCCTACTCTTCGTGATTTTTATAAATGACCTGGATGAGGAAGTGAAGGGATGGGTTAGTAAATTTGCTGATGGCACAAAGGTTGAGGGTGTTGTGGATAGTGTGGAGGGCCATCAGAGGTTACAGTGGGACATTGATAGGATGCAAAACTGGGCTGAGAAGTGGCAGATGGAGTTCAACCCAGGTAAATGTGAGGTGGTTCATTTTGGTAGGTCAAATATAATGGCAGAGTATAGCATTATCAGAGGGATCTTGGGGTCCTAATTCATAGGATAGTCAAAGCTACTGCGCAAGTTGACTCTGTGGTTAAGAAGGCATACGGTGCATTGGCCTTCATCAATTGTGGGATTGAGTTTA
The DNA here is from genome assembly GCF_963921235.1 of Mobula hypostoma. Lineage (NCBI taxonomy): Eukaryota > Metazoa > Chordata > Chondrichthyes > Myliobatiformes > Myliobatidae > Mobula > Mobula hypostoma. The sequence goes on from NC_086124.1 coordinate 33,749,852, forward strand.
AGAGCCGAGAGGTAATGTTGCAGCTATATAAGACCCTGGTCAGATCCCACTTGGAGTACTGTGCTCAATTCTGGTCGCCTCACTACAGGAAGGATGTGGAAATCATAGAATGGGTGCAGAGGAGATTTACAAGGATGTTGCCTGGATTGGGGAGCATGCCTTATGAAAACAGGTTGAGTGAACTTGGCCTTTTCTTCTTGGAGCGACGGAGGATGAGAGGTGACCTGATAGAGGTGTACAAGATGATGAGAGGCATTGATCGTGTGGATAGTCAGAGGCTTTTTCCCAGAGCTGAAATGACTAGCAAGACAGGGTATAGTTTTAAGGTGCTTGGAAGCAGGTACAGAGGTGATGTCAGAGGTTAGTTTTTTTACGCAGAGAGTGGTGGGTGCGTGGAATGGGCTGCCGGTGGCAGTGGTGGAGGTGGAAACGATAGGGTCTTTTATGAGACTCCTGGATGGGTACATGGAGGTTAGAAAAATAAGAGGGCTATGGGTAATTTCTAAGTTAAGGACATGTTCAGCGCAGCTTTGTGGGCCGAAGGGCCTGTATTGTGCTGTAGGTTTCTATGTTTCCAGTTTAATGACCATCATCCTGTAAATGGGTGACTAAAATTGTGCACAATACATTGTGGTCTCACCACTAACAGGTACAGTACCAACCCCTGTACTCAAAGCCATGACTGATAAAGGTAATGTGCCAAACTCCTTGCTCACCACCCTCCCTACACTTTCAGAGAACTATGTACTTGTACCCCTTGGACTCTCTGCTCTCGAATACTTAAGGACTCTACTTGTTGCCACAGATATGCCTGTCTGTGCCCCTGGCTAAAGAGTTCTCTGTCAGCGTTGCTCACACCAAACACAGAACAGTACAACACAGGAACGGGCCCTTCTTCCCACAGTATCTGTGCTGAAAAAAAGTGCCAAACAAAATTAAACCTCTTTGGTCTTCATTTGATTAATATCCATCCATTTCCTGCCTAAAAGTTTCTTATCATATCTGCTTCCACCACAACCCAGCACATACCAAGCCGCACCACTTTGTAAATAAAACTAAACTATTATTTGCCCCACGCACCCCCTTGAAATTCTCACCCTGTCACCTTAAAGATAAGCCTTCTCGTATTTGACATTTCCACCCTGGGGAAATGATTCTGACTCTGTGTATGTCCTGTGTAAGTGTTCTATACACAGACTGTCCTGTGTACATAAGGTGACACTTGGTGATGTGTATGTAGCGGTAGTGTGTGGGTTAATGGGTGGAGGTGTTGACGGCTTGGGGGTATAACTGTTACTGAGTCCAGTGGTCCTGGTGGGGAACCTGTGTAGCCTTTTCCCTGATAGGAATGGGGCAAATGGTCCAAAAGCAATCTGGGTAGATCCTTCACAATATTGCTGGCCATTATACAGTACCTTTATGTGTATATACACAGTATGTCATTGATGACAGGTGTACCAGTGATGTGTTGGGCAGTTTTCACTTCTCGTTGTTGAGCCCTCTTATCCACTACAGTGCTGTATCCATATCGCACAGTGATACAGTATGTTAGGATGCGCTCCATTGCACGACTGTAGAAGGCTGTGAGTACAGATGTGCGTACACCAACACCCTTGAGCCTCCTCAGAAAGTTGAGGAATTGGTGAGCTTTCGTGACTGTGGAGGATGCGTTTTGGGACCACAAGAGGTTGTGTAAGATGTGCACACCCAAGAGTTTGAAACTGCTCACTTCAGTACTTCTCAGCACCAACCAGCGAGCAATGAATACACTGCTCACCTTCCAAACTCCTCACTACACCTGTGCAGGATAACACCTGGATCCTTCTCCATTTCTCTCACTTACAACTTCTCTTCACATAAATAAAGTCTCTGTTAATTCCTCCTACCATCGTACACGCCATCACACTTTTCCACGTAGAGCTCCATTTAACAGATTTTCTCTCCTCACCCACCCACTCTGTATCCTACTGCAGAGATCTGGGACACTCCACATCCTCCCAGCTTGAAAAAGGACTTTATTCTGCTTCTGCCTTCTATGTGATAATCGATGTTAACATAATCCATGTTACCACACTTCACCCAGTAGTGCGAGCTCTGGTCTTGTGCACTAGACTTTCAATTGGTACCTTGAAAATCCAAACATACCACATCTTCATCTTCCCCTCTAAAGTCTTGAAGATCTCTTGCACATCTATCAAAGGTGAGTTACCTTTCACAAAACCAGCCGATTGGTTTTCAAAACAGGTCTCAGGTCGACAGGGTGGTGAAGGAGACCTTTTGAATATTGCCCTTCCTCACTGAGTATAAAGTTGGAATGTACTAGCCTTCATCAATCAGGGCACTGAGTACGAAGTTAGGGTGTAATGGCCTTCATCAGTCAAGACACCGGATATAAAGTTGGGATTTAATGTTGCAGTTGTACAACAAGTTGGTCTGGCCCCATTTCAAGATTCAAGCTTGCTTAATGTCATTTCCAGTACACATGTGTAAGGGAAAAGAAAATAATTGCTACACTGGATCTGATGCGGCATGAAAAAATACAATAATTAAATATAAAAAATATAAATGCACAAAATAGCTTATATACATAGATTGTTTGTATGTCCATAAAGTGATGCTAGGCCCAGTAGTGTCTATACATAGGTTGACCATCAGGAAATGATAAAGTAGTGGAGTGGGATGTGCAAAGGTGGGTTCGTGGTTGGATGTAATGATGTATTAATCTACACAGAACCACATATGAAATAGCCTGTTCCCGGGTGGGTTCTGTAACATACTGCTGTAAAGAACAGTCCTTGACCAGTACACAAATTCCTCTTCCTTGTACCTTGTCAATTCGATTAGTTTCACCAGCCTACAGATTTAAATCACCCATGACAATCACAGTTTCTTTCTTTCTTAACCACCTCCCCCCTTTTGATAATTCCCCCATTTGTGCTTTCTCATTGAGAGGCAGTACCTGGAGGTCTGGAGGCCATTCCCACCCTCATCTTCTTTCCGTTACTGTTCATTATTTCCACACAGCAGCATTTCCTTTCACTGTCCCCACATCTATATCCCCCCCCACCCTCACCTACTCAGCACCACATGAAGAACAAGGCCACCTTTCTCTTTTCCCTTCGGCTGAATATTGAATATGCCAGAATACTGAGTTCCCAGTCTCAGACACCAAACAAATTTTGGTCTCTTTTAGGTTCCAGGGTTCTTTTTGAATTCAGGAACAAGGCATAAAGCTTGTTGATTCAGTCATTTTATTAAAAGTTGGTAGAACAGGAACAAAACAGTGAAGAAGGGAGAGAAGCTAAAGATGGTGTCTAGCAATGGTCCCTCCAATTTGTAATGACCAGTGTGCACAAAAATCTTGTGCTGTGCAATTTTTGCACAGTGACAACAGGTGCACCCTGAATTTTTAATCTAAGGTAAATCTGAAGGTATTCTAAGGATAATAAACTACAAGTCCTGTTTGTTGTTCATTGTTTAAAAGAAATAATGTGTCTATACACAGCAATGAGTCTTATTTTTAATATACTATATGGTAGCATGTAATGCTATTAATCTTTTCACATGTTGTGTTTGAAATAGTCATTAAGCCATTTTCACGCTCCCTTCTTCTTTAGAATTTGACATAGTGAATCCATGATTTCTTCAATAAAACCAGCATAAATCAGCTATTTCTATTATCTGCAGACAAATCATCGCAAACTCCGTGTTGTCAACATCAGAAACCGGAAACTGAAATGCGATTGTGCACCATTGTGAAATATACTTAACATGCCAGCGAGGTAGAGGCTGACAATGTTTTATGCACAGTTTAAATTCACTAGTAGCAAAAAATAGGTGTGTATGCACATGTGCACACCTCCGAGGCAACATTGGCATCCTGCGTAAAATATCTACTTTTATACCCAAAGCTAAGAAAAATTCCATTCAGTTCTTTGATAAAAATAACCCAATTAAAAAGTACTTACTCAATATTGGAGTCAAATTAACCACTTACCCACTTAATAAAGTAAAAAGAAGCTCCAGGAGTAGATCATATAGACCATAGAGCTCAGAATAGAGACCATCGACCATAGCTGGTTGAGCACAGAGACTATAGACAACAGATCATAGAAGATAGACCATAGATCATAGGCCAGAGACCAAAGAACACAGACTGTAGTGCACGGACCAGAGACCATAGACCTCAGGACGTAGAGAGCAGTCTGTAGAACTTTGGCCAGAAACAGTAAACCACAAACCAGAGAGCACAGACATTAGGGCTTAGGCGAGGACCATAGAGCGTAGCCAGAAACCAAAGACCACAGGCTGTGCTGCTGTACGACACAGACTGTATAGGGAAGAGAGCACAGATGACAGACCATAGAGCACTGACTGAAGAGCTTAGACCATAGAGCTGAGGCTAGAGATCATCAACCACAGTATGTAGAGTACAGACCATAGATCTTAGGCCAGAGACCGCAGACCGCAGAGCTTCCGCCAGTAGTTCATCGAGCACAGACAGTAGTCCTTAGGCCAGAGACCAAAGACCTCAGAACGTAGAGACAAGTCCGTAGATCTTACGCCAAAGACTATAGACCACAGACCATAGAGCCCAGCCGGTAGAGCTTAGGAAAGAGCATATGATTTAGAGTCGTACGTCTAAGTAAAATTAGAATGTTTATATCAAGTTAGCACTGAGTAGTTCTGCACAAAATTGAAATGTATGGTCTTTTGATGTGTAAGCAGTACTTTCCACTGTGTGCATGTTCTGTTATGAACATTGACATAACTATTCAGGTGGAGGTGCAATATACAGCAAATGCTTAAATAGTGGTGAGAACCATGGAATACCAAAAATTAAATTGTATTCACAACTTACAACATAGCGTTTGCATTGGAACTGACACTGGCTGTCTTTTTCTCTGATAACGCTTAAGCTCCATTCTGTGCAATAGACAATAGACAATAGGTGCAGGAGTAGGCCATTTGGTCCTTCGAGCCAGCACCGCCATTCACTGTGATCATGGCTGATCATCCACAATCAGTATCCAGTTCCTGCCTTATCCCCATAACCTTTGATTCCGCTATCTTTAAGAGCTCTATCCATCTCTTTCTTGAAAGCATCCAGAGACTTGGCCTCCACAGCCTTCTGGGACAGAGCATTCCACAGATCCACAACTCTCTGGGTGAAAAAGTTTTTCCTTAACTCCGTTCTAAATGGCCTACCCCTAATTCTTAAACTGTGGCCTCTGGTTCTGGACTCACCCATCAGCGGGAACATGCTTCCTGCCTCCAGTGTGTCCAATCCCTTAATAATCTTATATCTTTCAATCAGATCCCCTCTCAGCCTTCTAAATTCCAGTGTATACAAGCCCAGTTGCTCCAACCTTTCGATTTATGACAGTCCCGCCATCCCGGGAATTAACCATGTGAACCTCCGCTGCACTCCCTCAATAGCAAGAATGTCCTTCCTCAAATTTGGAGACCAAAACTGCACACAGTACTCCAGGTGTAGTCTCACCAGGGCCCTGTACAGCTGCAGAAGGACCTCTTTGCTCTTATACTCAATTCCCCTTGTTATGAAGGCCAGCATGCCATTAGCTTTCTTCACTGCCTGCTGTACTTGCATGTTTGCTTTCAGTGACTGATGTACAAGAACACCTAGATCTTGTTGTGCTTCCCCTTTTCCTAACTTGACTCCATTTAGATAATAATCTGCCTTCTCGTTCTTACCAAAGTGGATAACCTCACATTTATCCACATTAAACTGCAACTGCCATGCATCTGCCCACTCACCCAACCTGTCCAAGTCACCCTGCATTCTCATAACATCCTCCTCACATTTCACACTGCCTCCCAGCTTTGCGTCATCGGCAAATTTGCTAATGTTACTTTTAATTCCCTCATCTAAATCATTAATATATATTGTAAACAGCTGCAGTCCCAGCACTGAACCCTGAGGTACCCCACTGGTCACCACCTGCCATTCCGAAAGGGACCCGTTAATTGCTACTCTTTGTTTTCTGTCAGCCAGCCAATTTACAATCCATGTCAGTACTCTGCCCCCAATACCGTGTGCCCTAATTTTGCCCACTAATCTCCTATGTGGGACTTCATCAAAGGTTTTCTGAAAGTCCAGGTACACTACATCCACTGGCTCTCCCTTGTCTATTTTCATAGTTACATCTTCAAAAAATTCCAGAAGATTAGTCAAGCACAACTTTCCCTTCATAAATCCATGCTGACTCAGACCAATCCTGTTACTACTATCCAGATGTGTCGTAATTTCATCTTTTATAATTGACTCCAGCATCTTTCCCACCACCGACGCCAGGCTAACCGGTCTATAATTCCCTGTTTTCTCTCTTCCTCCCTTCTTGAAGAGAGGGACAACATTAGCCACCCTCCAATCCACAGGAACTGATCCTGAATCTATAGAACATTGGAAAATGATTATCAATGCATCCATGATTTCTAAAGCCTCCTTAAGTACCCTGGGATGCAGACCATCAGGTCCCAGGGACTTATCAGCCTTCAGACCCAACAGCCTATCCAACACCATTTCCTGCCTAATATAAATTTCCTTCAGTTCATCCATTACCCTAGGTCCTTTGGCCACTATTACATCTGGTAGATTGTTTGTGTCTTCCCTAGTGAAGACAGATCCAAAGTACCTATTCAACTCATCTGCCATTTCCTTGTTCCCCATAATAAATTCACCCGCTTCTGTCTTCAAGGGCCCAATTTTGGTCTTAACTATTTTTTTTCCTTTTCACATACCTAAAGAAGCTTTTACTATCCTCCTTTATATTCTTGGCCAGTTTACCTTCGTACCTCATTTTTTTCTCCGCCTTTTTAGTTACCTTCTGTTGCTCTTTAAAAGTTTCCCAATCCTCCGGCTTCCCACTCGTCTTTGCTATGTTATACTTCTTCTCTTTTATTTTTATACTGTCCATTACTTCCCTTGTCAGCCACATCCTCCCCTTAGGATCTTTCTTCCTCTTTGGAATGAACTGATCCTGCACCTTCCGCATTATTCCCAGAAACACTTGCCATTGGTGTTCCACTGTCATCCCTGCTAGGGTATTGTTTCATTGAGTTTCGGCCAAGCTTCTCCTTCATAATACCATAATTCCCTTTGTTCAACTGTAATATTGACACTTCCGAGTTTCCCTTCTCCCTCTCAAATTGTAGATTAAAACTTATCATATTATGGTCATGACCTCCTAATGGCTCCTTTACCTCGAGGTCCCTGATCAAATCCGGTTCATTGCACAACACTAAATCTAGAATTGCGTTCTCTCTGGTAGGCTCCAGTACAAGCTGTTCCAAGAATCCATCTCGGAGGGACTCCACAAACTCCCTTTCTTGGGGTCCAGTACCAACCTGATTCCTCCAGTCTACATGCATGTTGAAATCCCCCATAACAACTGTAGCATTACCTTTGCGACGTGCCAATTTTAACTCTTGATTCAACTTACACCCCACATCCAGACTACTGTTTGGGGGCCTGTAGATAACTCCCATTAGGGTCTTTCCAGCCTTACAGTTTCTCAGTTCTATCCATACTGACTCTACATCTCCTGATTCTGTGTCCCCCCTCGCAAGGGACTGAATATCATTCCTCACCAACAGAGCCACCCCACCCCCTCTGCCCATCAGTCTGTCCTTTCGATAGGATGTATACCCTTGAATATTCATTTCCCAGGCCCTGTCCACTTGAAGCCATGTCTCTGTTATTCCCACAACATCATACTTACCAATTTCCAACTGAGCCTCAAGCTCATCCACTTTATTTCTTATACTCGGTGCATGCATATACAATACCTTTAATTCATTACTCCCCTCACCTCCCATATCAATTCCTATTTCACTTGGCCATACTGTACGATCCCTTCTTGAGCTTTCTGCTCTGTTGATTCTGCTGTCTTTCTTAACTTTTCTTATTCTCACTTTCCCTTTATCTCCATCCTTATGTTTCCAGTTCATCCCCCCCCCCACTACTTAGTTTAAACACACCCGTGTTGCAGAGGCAAACCTGCCTGCCAGAATGCTCGTGCCTGCTTATTAAAGTGCAACCCGCCCCTTTTGTACAATTGGTGATATAACTGAAAGCAACTTCCATAACTCAGGGTGCACACACATAAAACTGATTGCAGATGACTCTAAATCATATGGTAAGTAAAATTAAAAAGTTTAGATCAAGTTAGCACTGAGTAGTTCTGAGCGAAAGTGAAATGTATGTTTTTTTGATCTGGAAGCATTACTTTTCACTCTGTGCATTTTCTGTTATGAATATGGGCTTAACTCTTCAGGTTGAGGAGCAACTGTACAGCAAATGATGGAATTGTGGTCAGAGCTATGGAATACATAAAATAAAATTGTATTCAGGAACTTACCACATAGCATTTACATTGGAACTGGCATTGGCTGTATTTTGCTCTGAAAATGCTAAGGTCTATTCTGTTCAATTGGTTATATAACTGAAAGTAACTACTATAACTTAGGGAGCACACACATAAAACTGATTGCAGACGACTCTAAATTATATGGTAAGTAAAATTAAAACGTTTACATCAAGTAAACACTGGGTAGTTTTGAGCAAAATTCAAATGTATGCTCTTTTGATGTGTAAGCAGTAGTTTCCATTGTGTGCATTTTGTGTTATGAATATGAACTTAATTATTCAGGATGAGGTGAAATGTACAGCAAATGCTTGAAGAGTGGTAAGAATCATGAAATACCAAAAGGGAATATTGTATTCAGGAACTTACCACACAGCATTTACATTGGAACTGGCATTGGCTGTATTTTGCTCTGAGAATGCTAAATCTGCATTCTGTGCAATTGGTGATATAACTGAAAGTAACTTCTGTAACTCAGGGAGAACACACATAAAACTGGTTGCAGACGACTCTAAATAATATGGTGTAAAATTAAACATTTACATCACGTTAGCAGTGAGTATTTTTGAGCCAATTTGTAATGTATGCTTTTTTTGGTCTGTAAGCATTGCTTTCCATTGTGTGCATTTTGCCTTCTGAATATGGACTTCACTATTCAAGTTGAGGTGCAACTGTACAGAAAATGCCTGAATAGTGGTCAGAGCGATGGAATACAAAAACCAAAATTGTATTCAGGAACTTACCACATAGCATTTGCATTGGAACTGGCACTGGGCCGTCGTTTGCTCTGAAAATGCTAAAGCGCTCTTCTATGCAATTGGGGATATAACTGAAAGTAATTTCTGTAACTCTGGAAGCACACACATAAAACTGGTTGCAGATGATCCTATGTCATATGGTAAGTAAAATTAAAACGTTTACATCAAGTTAGCACTGAGTTGTTTTGAGCCAAATTAAAATGTATGTTTTTTTTTAATCTGTAGGCATTACTTTCTGTTGTGTGCATTTTGAGTTCTGAATATGGACTTCACTATTCTGATTGAGGTGCAACTGTACAGCAAATGCTTCCATAGTGTTTAGAACCATAGAATACAAAACAAAAAAAAAACAAAATTGTATTCAGGAACTTACTTCAGAGCACGTTGGCTGAAACCAGCACTGGCTGCCATTTGCTCTGAAAGCGCAAAAAGGTCTATTCTGTACTAAAGGTGATAATGCTGAAAGTAATTTCTGTAACTTTGGGAGTACACAAAAAAGTGGTCAGAGCGATGGAATACAAAAAATAAACTTGTATAAAAAATAAAATCATATCGTAGGGAAAATTAAAACGTTGACATCAAGTTAGCACTTAGTAGTTTTGAGCAAAATTGAAATCTATGCTCTTTTGATCTGTAAGCAGTACAGATTACTTTTCACCATTACTTTCTATCCCCCCCCCCGCCCCAACGGGAGCCTCCAGACGACCCATCAGGCTTGCCCGGATTGTCGCTGACCCGGGTGGGTGGAGGTGTTTCGGCAAGAGGGCACAACAGGCTGACAGATACAGGTTTCAACTGGGAGACGTGGAACGTAGGATGAATGCACATGGATCTGGGTAGCTTGAGTTTTATGTCGTCTTTTGAGTTCCGGACTTGCTTCTTTTTTAATCACAGGAGATGGTTGATTTCTTGATCTTGTAACTGATACTGGTGCTGGAGATTTTCCCGACTTTAAATCAGTTGTTGGTTTCTCTTTTGTGGAAGTCAGTGAGCGCTTTTCTTGCTCAGTTACAGACAAATGCTCAGGACTGCCTACTTTCTTAGCTGCGCGAGTGGTTGGTTTGTTCCGGCTACTTGCATCACTGGTCAGGTTTCCAGCTTTACCTTCAACCTTTGTAGTCTTTTCTCTGTGATTGTGTTGTTGTTGGACTTTCCTCCTATTGTGCTTGAACTGGAATGACTTCAACAGGTTCATCCACTACAGCCGATTTCTCCTCTTCAGATTTTATCAAATGTTCAATTTGCACCATTTTTCCTGGAGAAGCGTGTGCAATTTCCTTAGTATCCAGTCTGCTTTCTTTTAAATGCAACTGGGATTTTTTTATATCAGTTCCTTCATTATTAGATTGATCATTTTCTAATCTTTCACTTGACTTAGAGAATGTATTTTCAGATTTTTCTTCTAATTTCTCATTACAAAGCAGATCTGGCACTTTATCCTTAGAACATGACCGAGTTGTTTCAAAATTCCCCATCTGATATCCTTTCTCACCACCTTGTGCTTTATCTTCGGACTTTGCTTGCATGCTTTCTGGATGGGACAGGCTGTACAGCCGACTGGTGGGTAATGAGGCTCCGGGGAGAAGATCAATCGCGCAGTCCTAAGGGCGATGTGGAGGCAGAGAAAGGACCCGTTGTTTGCCAAACACTTCCCCAGGGTCATGATACTCTACGGGAACGGTGGACAAGTCAGGGGGCTCAGAGGCGGACGAGGTCGCAGTGGCCTCCACTGGGGGAAGAGCTGATTGCAGGCAAGAGGAATGGCAGAACGAGCTCCAGATGACTATCTTCCCGGTGGACCAGTGGATGTGGGGGTTATGACAGCTTAGCCACGGGTGACCGAGAACTAAAGGGGCCTGAGGAGAGGAGATTAGATTGAACCGTATCTGTTCCCAATGATTTCCGGACAGAAGGAGTTCCATGCAGTGCGTGACACAGGCCAGGGATCTTCCGTCTAGCACCTTGGCGTCCGGGAAGTTTCCCTCTGCGCCGGAGTTCACTACCGCTAGCAGAGGCGAGGACTGTTGATTATGACACAGTGGCTTGAAGCTGCATTTGGGGTCGAGGAAGCAAAGGGAAGGTTGTCTGGCTCACCAGGGTCCCGCTACTGGTGAGCTCACCCACCTCCCTCGTCTTTTGGCCGAAGGGGACAGGTGGCAAGGAAGTGGTCGGACTGACCGCAATATAGACGCTCGCCCGCTCTCATTCTCCGGAGACCGCCCCAGCTGCATGGGTTCCTCTCCTAGTACTTTTGAGCAAAATTTTAGTACTCACTTAGTACTTTTGAGAAAAATTGAAATATGCTGTTTTCATCTGAAAGTATTACTTTCTATCGTGTGCATTTTGTGTTATGAATATGGACATAACTATTCAGACTGAGGTGCAACTGGACAGCAGATGCTTGAATAGTGCTCAAAACCATGGAATACCCAAAATAAAGCTGTATTCAGGAACTTACCACGTAGCATTTACTTTGGAACTGGCATTGGCTGTCTTTTGCTCTGAAAACACTCAAGCTCTATTCTGTGTAAATGGTGATATTACTGAAGGTAACTTCTGTAACTAAAGAAGCACACACATAAAACTGGTTGCACACGACTCTAAATCATATGGTAAGTAAAAGTAAAACGTTTACATCCAGTTCACACTTGGTAGTTTTGAACAAAATTGAAATGTTTGCTCGTTTGATCTGTAAGTAGCAGTTTATACTGCGTGTATTTTATGTTATGAATATGGACTTCACTATTCAGGTTGAGGTGCAACTGTGCAGCACGTGCTTGAACAAAATACAAAAAAATAAAATTGTATTCAGTGTTACGTTCCCCGTAACTGGGTTGCCAAACCAGCAGAAATGGACCACTTAGTTGGAGTCTGGATTACTGGAACTAAGAAAGTTTTATTAAAGAAATAAGCAACACAGTACTCTAATCAAAAGGATATAAATGCAACAGTTTAGCAATGATAAAACACACATGTACACAGAGCTAGGATAATAGGATCAAGCAACATACATCAAAGTTGCTGGTGAACGCAGCAGGCCAAGCAGCATCTATAGGAAGAGGCGCAGTCGACGTTTCAGGCCGAGACCCTTCGTCAGGACTAACTGAAGGAAGAGTGAATAAGGGATAATCAAGCTCTATCGCAGTCTAGGGGTAAATGATCAGTTTCAAGTGACGCACAGTTCAGTTGAATTTAGTTCAGTTCAGTTCGCAGTAATCGCCGTGTGTCATTGGGGCGGGCAGAAGAGAGAGAGCAAAAGCGAATGAATATTCAAAACGGATTCCACACAGACCTTCGATATTCCTCGCAGTTAGCTTTCGGGCGAGCCCTTTGTAATGTCTTCTGAGGTCACCGACTGTGACCCCTCCGTTCCAGATAGGATCGTTCTTCTGCGGTGAACCCGGCACCCAGGCAAGGGCGGACACACACACACCAGGTTCCCGCCAACCCGTACCTTTCTACCCTGTGCGTCTATGGCTGGTCCCGCGACCAGCCCTCCAAAAACTCGCAGCCACTTGTGGGAGCACACCGCTTTCAGGGTCTCGTTACCTCGTGGAGTCGGGTGTCTGTTGCCTTAGCGAATCTGTCCCTTTTTATCCCCCTGCTAGGGTATCGCCTGTCCATCAAACTTCAAACAGTTCAGGGTTCAAAGCCACCGGTCTCTGACAATACTCGGAACCGTGTCTCCTTTCGGTAATCTCTCTCGTCTCTCTCTTATTTGCACCTTGCGTGTTCCCTCATTGTCCTCTTATCGGCATCAATCTTCTGATAACTGGTTCTTTTGACACATCCCTACCCTTCAAAGGATTTTTACCGGGGTAAAAATAATAGGCAGGAATACATTCTTAGATACACACAAATATACATGTTCAATCAGCGATTTGGCTAATACGGAGAATTTTAAGTTGTCAACACCTGGACAGACAGTCAGCAATCACATTCTGTTCCTTTTATATGTGTTATTTTAATAATCCTCTAAAACCAGGCTCCAATTTAGCAAACTTCATAGTGGCCGAAAACACTAATGAATTGTGATCAGTGTAACTTCTCAGTGGTTTTCGCCCCGGACACAGATAACAAGGGTCGTCCTATACCAACTTAGCATTCTTTGGCAAGGGCTTAGTAAGAGGGTGGGTACTATCAGCAAAGTTGTTTTTTTTCTGCAAAACTTCCGATAGTACCCCACCATCTCCAAGAACCTTCTCCGGGCTCTCTTGTCTGTCGGGGTGGGGACTTCAGAGATAGCCCACACCCTAGCTTGCATCGGAGCCAGCTGCCCCTGTCCTACCACAAATCCCAGATAAGTGACCTCCGCGTGGCCGAATTCACTTTTTGCGAGGTTCACTGTCAGGCTGGCTTCAGACAGCCATCTGAACAGCTCCTCTACCGCCGTGATGTGCTCCTCCCACGTGTCACTCCAGACCACTATATCGCCAATATACACTTCTGTGCTCTTTAGCCCGTTTGTCACTGAATTAATCATTCTGTAGGATTGTAGCTCACCAGGCTGACCGGATGTGGCAACAGCTCATGTCCCAGCTCTTTACATCGCCTCGGGACATCTGGACCGACGTGGGCGTGTCGTTTAATTCGCTCTCTTAGCGGTTCGCTTTGTTCGGGGATTAAGGGAGAGAACTCAACAGCAAAGTCAGTCAACACAATAGAGTTCTCCCATCTGGTCAACAACACACTTATCTTTTCAAAATGGGTCTTCCCCTTATCAAGTGGCACCCTAGCCTCATTAATTTTCATGATATCACCAGCTAGATCTGTTTTCTGATCGTGGTGAGCTTTTAACATGTTAATAGCCTCTAACTGTGTTAACTCACGTCTGCAATAGTCAATAACATCCTTCCTCCTGTGCAGCCAGTAAAACTCTTTCATGATTCCGCCGACTGTTGTCCTGCCCCCGAAATGTCCACCGAGGGAGATCTTGTGGGCCAGGTTAAGAATCTCATCCCCATAAATTTTTGGCACCACCCCCCATTCCTCATCGGCGGGCACGGAACTTGGTCTCCCTTTCTTCCTTAGCACTCCCTCCTCCACACAATAGCGTACTGGCTCCCTTTTTAATTCTGCTTCAGAGAGAGCTGTCTCCGCCGAAACCATCAGCTCCTCGTCTCGCTCCTGTGTCTGTGCAGAGTCCTTCCTTGCTAATGCTAAGTCAGCCTCACCTCCTTCACTTCCTCCTGTTTCACTACACTCCTTCTTTTCACTTTCTACCTCCCCCTGGTACAAAGCTGGTAGAAACGTCTCAGCTAAATTTACTTCGGCAGCCTTCCTGGACACACGCCGAGTCACTGCGCAACCGGGATGAACCTGTGAGTCCATGGGCGGGGCCTCAATGCTGGCAGGCTGGCCTGTCAGTTTTACTGCTGAGAACACCTCTCCGCCGGCGAGGTCATTACCGAGTAAGACTTCCACGCCTTTCATCGGTAGTTCGGGCCTCACCCCGATCGTGACCGGTCCAGAGACCAAGTCGCTTTTTAGATGTATCTGGTGCAAAGGTACTTCCTCAGTCCCTTTCCCAATGCCTTTTATGACCCTGACTTTCCCAGTCTCGGTCACTGAACTAAAGTCTAACACACTCTTTAATATCAATGACTGACACGCTCCCGTGTCTCTCCAGATCCGCACTGGAACTAGGTTTAACCCCTCCTTCACCGACACCAATCCGCCCGAGATAAACTTCTCGCGCCCTTCCTGAACTTTATCAGTCCTTCTCTCCCCTGGCGGTTTGTTTGCCGGCTCGATACAGCCATTCGGAACCGCCGTTTTTCCTTTCCCCGTCTCCTTCTTTGGGGCTAAGCACCTGGACGCAAAGTGTCCGACTTTCCCACAATTATAACAGATGACCCCAGGAGACTTCCTCCCAGACTGCTCCCGGTCTACCTTATCTTACTCACTAGTCCCCTGCTTACTTTCTGACTTTTCTGGCGGACTCTCCCCGCCGTCCTGACTACCCTTCTGGTAGCCTTTACTCGGGACAAACTTCATTTTATGTGTCAACGCGTACTCATCCGCTAACTTAGCAGTTGCGGCTAAAGTGTCTGCCTCTTTCTCATCTAGGTAGGGTCTCATACTGTCAGGGACACAACCTTTAAACTGCTCAATCAGGATCAGCTGTAGCAGTCTTACCCCCTTCGAGGCGCACCAACGCTCACAATATGTCTGCATCTCACGGGCAAACTCTAAATACGTGCTTCCTCGCATTCCGGAACCTCTGCCGGTATGCCTCCGGGACCAACTCATAAACCCTGAGTATCGCCTCTTTCACCTCCTCATACCTCTGGGCATCTTCTGCGGACAAAGCCGAGTAAGCTTGTTGGGCTTTTCCTTTAAGTACACTCTGAAGCAAAACAGCTCACTTATCCCTCGGACGGTCCTGACTTGTAGCAACTTTTTCAAAATGGAGAAAGTACTGATCCACGTCGGTATCGTCAAATGGGGGAACCAGCCTAACCTCCTGGGTCGCCCGGAACCCTCCACCTTGGTTTGGCACGAGCCCCTGCTCTGCCCTTATCCTTAACTTCTCCAGCTCGAATTCCCTTTCCCTCTGTTTCTCCAATCGCCTCTCTTTCTCTTCTCGCTCCAACTGCCTCTCTCTCTCTCTTGCCGTTCTAACTGTCTCTCTCTCTCTCTCTTCTCGTTGTCGTTCTAACTGTTTCTCTTCGTGTTCTAGCTGCCGTACCCGGAACTCGTGCTCGAGTCTCAATTTTTCAAGCTGCACCTGTACTGCGTCTCCACCAGGTTTTCCACTAGATATCACCTCCAGCTCCCCTTGGGGAAACACACCTTTAGACACATAATGCTCTACGATAGCTCTGTGTATCTCCTCTCTCCTCATTGTCGACTTCCCCTTAACAAGATTCAACCGTTTGGCCACAGCTGCCAATCCGCTTTCCTGGCATCCTCTAATGCCTCCAAAGTCGGCGCCTTTAGAAATTCCTCAATCTCCATTTCTGCTGTTTGCCTTTTCTTTCTTTCGGGAATTTTAACCCAATCAATTTACTCCGTTCCAAATTTAGCGTTCAAAATCGCGGATGAGAACCCCATTTATGTTACGTACCCCGTAACTGGGTTGCCAAACCAGCAGAAATGGATCACTCGGTTGGAGTCTGGATTACTCGAACTAAGAAAGTTTTATTAAAGAAATAAGCAACACAGTACTCTAATCAAAAGGATATAAATGCAACAGTTTAGCAATGATAAACACACATGTACACAGAACTAGGATAATAGGATCAATCGAGCTCTATCGCAGTCTAGGGGTAAATGATTAGTTTCAAGTGCCGCAAAGTTCAGTTCAATTGAGTTCAGTTCAGTTCGCAGTAATCACTGTTGTGCCTTTGGGTGAGGAAAGGAGAGAGAGCGAAAACGAATGAATATTCAAAACGGATTCCACACAGACCTTCGATATTCCTCGCAGTTAGCTTTCGGGCGAGCCCTTTGTAAAGTCTTCTGAGGTCACCGACTGTGACCCCTCCATTCCAGATATGATCGTTCTTCAGCGGTGAACCCGGCACCCAGGCAAGGGCGGACACACACACCGAGTTCCCGCCGACCTGTACCTTTCTACCCTGTGCGTCTATCTATGGCTGGTCCCACGACCGGACCTCCAAAAACTCCCACCAACTTGTGGGGGGCACACCGCTTCCAGGGTCTCGTTACCTCGTGGAGTCGTGAGTGAGTTACCTTAGCGAACCTGTCCCTTTTTATCCCCCTGCTAGGGTATCGCCTGTCCATCAAACTTCAAACAGTTCAGGGTTCAAAGCCACCGGTCTCTGACAATACTCGGAACTGTGTCTCCTTTCAGTAATCTCTCTCGTCTCTCTTTTATTAGCACCTTGCATGTTCCCCCATTGTCCTCTTATCGGCATCAATCTTCTGATAACTGGTTCTTTTGTCACATCAGGAAGTTATAACATAGCACTTACATTGGAACAGACATTGGCTGTCCTTTGCTCTGACACTATTCTGTGCAATTATATAAGAACATAAGAAATAGGAGCAGGAGTTGGCCATCTGGTCCATCGAGTCTGCACTGCAATTCAATAAGATCACGGCTGATCTGTCCGTAAACTCAGCTCCATCTAGCTACCTTTTCCCCATAACCCTTAATTCCCCTTCCATGTAAAAATCTATCCAACTGTACCTTAAATATATTTAGTGAAGAAGCCTCAACTTCTTCCCTCGGTGGAGAATTCCACAGATTCACCCCTCCCTGGGAAAAAAACAGTTTCTCCTCATCTCCGTCCTAAATTTTCTTCCCTTAATCTTGAGGCAATGCCCCCTAGTTCTTTTCTCACCTACCAACGGAAACAATTTACCAACTTCTAGCTTATCTATCCCTTTCAAAATTTTGTTTGTTTCTGGAAGATCCCCTCTCATTATTCTGAATTCCAGAGAATAAAGTCCCAGGCGCCTCGATCTCTCCTCTTAAATTAAATCCCTTAATCTCTGGAAAGAACTTTGTGATTCTCCTCTGCACCGCCTCCAAAGCCAGATAATCCTTCCTCAAGTATGGAGACCAGAACTGCACACAGTACTCCAGGTGTGGCCTCACCAGTACCCTGTACATTTGCAACATGACCTCCCTGCTCTTGAATTCAATCCCTCTAGCAATCCCGTCAACGCTACCCTCAAACCTAATCTTAAGGTCCAAGGGGGCGCACCCCGATTAACCCTGGCCACTCCGCCACAAACACGATGACCCGAAGACACGCTCTTCATTCTCCCGGTCCACGAAATGCCAATAAAAAAGCCCAGATACCCAAAAGGCGAGAGAGAACCAGTAAGTTAAACTCAAACTGAATCCACAGAAAACAAGTCACTGTTAAGATGGCGTAATACTGAATCCACAGTAAACACTGTCAATTTAACCCATGCAATCCCAGGCATACAGATGCCAGGTAATGCTGTTTCAAAATATCATTACGCTCAGAATTACATGCCTCTCATTATCTTTCTCCATAGGAAAAACACAAGACGGGCCTGATCAACCCTGGCTGGGTCGCCTGGGGAGGCTGTGTAATGATTAAAGACCCGAAACACCCAATGACCTGAGGTTGCATTACTGATGATGTGTCCCAGTGCACACCCGGTTCGTTCAACAAACTGCATCGGACCACGATAATGAAATGCACGGGCCAGATTAACCTGGTTTAACGACACAAGCTCATCCGCCATAGCACCTCATACCTCACCACCCACAACTCCACAGCCTTACCTCTCCCAGCCACACATATTCATCCAACAGCCCTACACTCATACCTAATCCTAAAGTCCAAGGGGGCACACACCCCAATTTCCGCTTATATTACTGGGCAGCTAATATACAGTGTATTATCTTTTGGTCACATTTTCACAACCAATCTGACTGCCCAATATGGGTGGCAATGGAGCTGAACTCTATTAAGAATTTCTCTATTTCCGCACTTCTTGGATCCGCACTCCCTTTTCTTACGCCTAAACCAATTGTTAATCCTGTTATCAGGCACACTCTGAGAGTATGGGCTCAGTTCAGAAAGCATAGTGGTCTCCTCGGCTTCTCTCTTTCAAGTCCTGTTCTATATAATCATCTCCTTACATGATTCAACATTTCAAGACTGGTCTAGGAAGGGCATCAGGCGCTTTAAATATCTTTTTATCATTTGAACATCTGTCTGCAAAGTTTAACCTACCCAACACTCATTTGTTCAGACATTTGCAAATTAGACATTTTATCAGCCCTTTGATATCAAACTTCCCTGAGGCACCCGACACAAACGTCATTGAGACGTTTCTCTGCATGAATCCATTACGCAAAGGTCTAATATCTGCAACAAACTAGCGGTCCTGGGCGAGCCCGCCTTGACTAAACTAAAACTACCTGGGAGCAAGATTTAAATTTCTCATTGTCAGACGAAGTATGGGATTCAGTTCTTAAATTATGTGCCCGCCACCCCTTGTTACAGTTCAAGGTGGTGCACAGGGCCCGTATGTCTAAAACTAAATTATCGCGCTTTTATCCAGATGTTAATCGCTGCTGCGACAAATGCAAAAGAGGCGAGGCTTCACATGCATGTACTAGACATGCCCTAGCTTGGAAAAATACTGGAAATATGTTTTCCAAACTCTATCCCAAATACTTAATAATTTGGAACCTAACCCTTTGATTGCTCTTATTCGGAACCTCCGGAGAGGGAGACACACACCCAAGTCCGCAAACGTCGCGCACTGTCTTTTGCTTCTCTTTCGGCCAGGAGCGCAGTCTTGCTCAGGTGGAGAGATGCTGCCCTGCCCACCCACGCTCAGTGGCTCAGGGACATCATGTCCTGTCTAAACCTTGAGAAGACCCATTATTCAATTCTCAACTCGAACATGCCTCTCATTATCCTGGTCCATGGGATAAACACAAGCCGGGCCTGATCAACCCTGGCTGGGTCACCTCGGGCAGTCTGTCTAGTGATTAAAGACCCGAAACACCCAATGATCCGAGGGTGCATTACTGATGTCGTGTCCCAGTGCACACACGGTTCGTTAAACCAAGTAATGTGGGACCACTATAAGGAAATGCATGGGCCACATTAAACTGTCTCCACTACACTATTCGCCATTCCTACCCTCAAACCTAAACCTAAGTTCCAAAAGGGCACAGACCCCGACTAACCCGAGGCGCTCCCCGATAAACACCTGGCCACACCCCCACAACCCCGCAGACACTACACTACCCTTTCCGCCAGAGAGAACCAGTAAGTTAAACCCAAACTGGGTCCACAGAAAACAAGTCACGAATAAACTCAGGTGCAGTGATACTGAATGCCCAGTAAACACTGTCAACTTAACCCATCAATCCCAGGATTACAGATGCTGTTTCAAAATAAAATTACTTTCAGAATTACATGCCTCTCATTATCCTGGGCCTCTCATTATCCTGGTCTATGGGAAAACACAAAACTACACTATCCGCCATTCCTACCCTCATTCCTACCTAAGGTCCAACGGGGCACACACACCCCACTAACCCGAGGCGCACCCCGATTAACCCTGGCCATTCCACCACAAACCCGCAGCCACTACACTACCCTTTCCGCCAGAACCCTACATGCTCATCTCCAAAACTGCACAACCTGATCTCTCCCAACCCAACATATCTATCCGCCAGCCCTACCCTCAAACCTAATCCTAAAGTCCAAGGGGGCGCACCCCGATTAGCCCTGGCCACTCCCCCACAAACCCGATTACCTTTCTCAGGAGGGGCAAGATCCAAGAAAGGCAAGTGTTGGAACTGGTTAATGACGGCGTGGGCCAGATCAAAGTGGCAGGGTAGCGTGACACTGAATCTCGCACAAGAGGGCTGATTCGCCCACTGCCCGAATACTCTCAACCTAACCTTCATTCAACCTAAAATGCTCTTCATTCTCCCGGTCCACGAAATGCCCATAAAAAGCCCAGGTGCCCAAAAGGCGAGAGAGAACTCGTAAGTTAAACTGGGTGCACAGAAAACAAGGCGCTATTAAGATGGAGTGATACTGAATCCACAGTAAACAGTGTCAATTTAACCTATGCAATCCCAGGCAGACAGATGCCAGGTAATGCTGTTTCTGTCACAATGGGGGCGCTGGGAGCGGACCCAAATGCAAGACACCAACACATCTTGTGAGTTTAACTGAATCGAGTTTATCGCTCGTTACAAGGAGAGCAAAGCAGAGGCGGGAATAGCGGACTAGACAAGGACTCAGGTCCTGGACTAGGCTGGGACTAAGGGTCTGAGCTAGGACTCGGAATCACGGACCCCGGGGCCAGGACTCGATACTTCAAACCCCCGGGGCCAGGACTCGATACTTCAAACCCCTGGAGGCAGGGACTCTTCTTACTCATCGGACAGATTCTGAGACAGGACATAAAACACTGAGCCGGAATCCTCCTAGACACATGACGGAGTCGGAAGTCTTCTTGACACAGGGTCAGGACCTTTCCAGGGTACAGGGCCGGTACCCCTTTTAGATGCAGGACATGGATACGGAGACCACAACGATGGACAGTACTATAACGGGACACAAGTACGCTCCAAGCAGCAGCGAGATCTTGACTCACCCGGGCGGGTTAACTTTGACCGACCTTACCACGCTTTTCATTCTCCCGGCCCACGAAATGCCCATAAAAAAGCCCAGATACCCAAAAGGCGAGACAGAACCAGTAAGTTAAACCCACGCTGGGTCCACAGAAAACAAATCAATTCTAAGATGGAGTCATACTGAATCTCCAGTAAACACATGTCAATTTAACCCATGCAATCCTAGTCATGCAGATGCCAGATAAATCGGTTTCAAAATATAATTATCCTCAGAATGACACGCCTCTCATTATCTGATCAACCCTGGCTGGGTCGCCTCGGGGAGGCTGTCTAATAATTAAAGACCCGAAACATTGCTGATGATGTGTCCCAGTGCACACCCGGTTCCTTAAACCAAGTAACGCCGGACCACGATAATGAAAGTCATGGGCCAGAATAAACTGTCACCACGACACCTCATTATTCGCCATTCCTACTCTCAAACCTAAACCTAAGTTCCAAACGGGCACACACCCCCACTAACCCGAGGCGCACCCCAATTAACCCTGGCTACACCCGCACAAACGCTATGACCTGTGTCAGGAGGGGCAAGATCCAAGAAAGGCAAGTGTTGGACCTGGTTAATGAAGGCGTGGGCCAGATCAAAGTGGCAGGGTTGCGTGACCCTGAACCTCAAGTTAAACGAACTAGTGTCGGACCACGATAATGAAAGGTATGGTCCAGATTAAACTGGCTCCACTACACGACCCTATCCGCCATAGCTCACCACACAAATCTCCACAACCTTACTTCTCCCAGCCCCACACATACATCCGCCATTCCTACCCTCAAACCTGAACCTAACACCCCCACTAACTTGAAGCGCACCCCGATTAACCCCGGCCACACTCCCACAAACCTGTAGCCACTACACTCTCCTTTCCGCCAGAGCCCTACATGTTCACCCGACAAAACTCCACGACATGATCTCTGCCGACCCAACATATCATCCGCCAGCCCACCCTCAAACCTGATCTTAAGGTCCAAGGGGGCGCACCCCGATTAACCCTGGCGACTCCCCCACAAACCCGATGACCTGTGTCAGGAGGGGCAAGATCCAAGAAAGGCAAGTGTTGGACCTGGTTAATGAAGGCGCGGGCCAGATCAAAGTGGCAGGGTTGCGTGACACTGAATCTCAAGTGACGAGATCAAAAAACACAAGCGGGCTGATTCGCCCACTGCCTAACCTTCTCAACCTAACCTTAGGCTCTTCATTCTCCCGGTCCACGAAATGCCAATAAAAAAGCCCAGATATCCAAAAGACGAGCGAGAACCAGTAAGTTAAACCCACGCTGGGTCCACAGAAAACAAAGCAATGCTAAGGTGGAGTGATACGGACTAAACGCTATCAATTTAACCCAAGCAATCCCAGGCATGCAGAAGAATTATATTTATATTTCAAAATATAATTACCCTCAGAATGACATGCCTCTCATTATCTGATCAACCCTGGCTGGGTCGCCTCGGGTTAAAGCCCTGAAACACCCAATGACCCGAGGTTGCATTACTGATAATGTGTCTCAGTACACACCCGGTTCGTTAAACCAAGTAATGTTGGACCATGGGCAGATTAAACTGTCACCACGATACTACACTATTCGCCATTCCTACCCTCAAACCTCAAGGTCCAAAGGAGCACACACCCCCACTAATCCGAGGCGCTCCCCCGATTAACCCTGGCCAGACCCCCACAAACCGGCAGCCACTGCACTACCCTTTCCGCCAGAGCCCTACATACTCACCCCACAAAACTCCAAAACTTGATCTCTCCCAACCCAACATATCCACCCGCCAGCCCTACCCTGAAGGCTAATCTTAAAATCCAAGGGGGCGCACCCCGATTAACCCTGGCCACTGCCCCACAAACCCGATGACCTGTGTCAGGAGGGGCAAGTGTTGGGCCTGGTTAATGAGAGCGTGGGCCAGATCAAAGTGGCAGGGTTGCGTGACACTGAATCTCAAGTAACGAGATCAAAAATCACAGGAGGGCTGGTTCGCCCACTGGCCGAATACTCTCAACCTAAGCAAGTCACTACTAAACTCAGTCACAGTGTGGAGTGATGCTGAATCCCCGGGAAACACCGATACAATCCCAGACATACAGATACCATGATGTTTAAAAATATGATTACCGTCAGAATTACATGCCCCTCATTATCTTGGTCCACGGGATAAACACAAGCCTAGCTGGGTCAAGTGATTAAGGACCTGAAACACTCAATGATCCGAGGTTGCATTGCTGATGATGTGTCACAGTCCACAGCCGGTTCATTGAACCATGTGGTGTCGGAGCACGACAATGAGAGGCATGGGCCAGATTAAACTGGCTCCACTACACTACCCTATCCGCCATAACACCTCGCACCTCACCCCAGAAACCTCCACAACCTGATCTCTCCCAACCCAACATACACATCCGCCAGCCCTACCCTCGAACCTAATCCTAAATTCCAAGGGGGCACACCCCCCCACTAACCCTAGGCACACCCCGATTAACCCTGGCCACACCCCCAGCCAGGGCTGATCAGGCCCGGCTCGTATTTATCCCATGGACCAAGATAATGAGTCATGTAATTCTGAGGGTAATTAAATTTTGAAACAGCATTACCTGGCATCTGCATGCCTGGAATTGCATGCGTCAAATTGATAGTGTGTATCACTCCATCTTAGTTAGTGACTTGCTCTCTGTGGAACCAGCTTGGATTTAATTTACCAGTTCTCTCTCGCCTTTTGGGTACCTGGACTTTTTTATTCGCATTTCATGGACCGGGAGAATGAAGAGCGTGTCACTGTGAGGTTAGGTTGAAAGTATTCGGTCAGTGGGCGAATCAGCCCTCATGTGCTTTTTGATCTCGGCACTTGAGATTCAGTGTCACGCAACCCTGTCACTTTGATCTGGCCCACGCCTTCATTAACCAGGTCCAACACTTGCCCCTCCTGACACAGGACATCGGGTTTGTGGGGGAGTGGCCACGGTTAATCGGGGTGCGCCCCCTTGGACCTTAAGATTTGGTTTGAGGTAGTGCTGGTGGAAGTATATGCTGGGTTGGGAGAGATCAGATTGTGGAGTTTCGCGGGGTGAGCATTTAGGGCTCTGGTGGAAAGGGTCGAGTCGTGACTGCGGGTTTGTAGGGGAGTGGCCAAGGTTAATCGGGGAGAGCCTCTGGTTAGTGGGGGGGGGGGTGTGCCCTTTTGGACGTTAGGTTTAGGTTTTAGGAATGTACAGTGCCATGCAAAAGTTTGGGCACCCCGGTCAAAATTTCTGTTACTGTGAATAGTGAGTAAAAGATGAACTGATCTCCAAAAGTCATAAAGTTAAAGATGAAACATTCTTTTCAACATTTTAAGCAAGATTAGTGTATTATTTTTGTTTTGTACAATTTTAGGGTGAAAAAAGGAAAAGAGTACCATCCAAACGTTTGGGCACCCCAAGAGATTTGAGCTCTCAGATAACTTTTATCAAGGTCTCAGACCTTAATTAGCTTGTTAGGGCTATGGCTTGTTCAGAATCATCGTTAGGAAAGGCCAGGTGATGCAAATTTCAAAGCTTTATAAATACCCTGACTCCTCAAACCTTGTCCCAACAATCAGCAGCCATGGGCTCCTCTAAGCAGCTGCCTGGCACTCTAAAAATTAAAATAAATTATGCCCACAAAGCAGGAGAAGGCTATAAGAAGATAGTAAAGCATTTACAGGTAGCCATTTCCTCAGTTGGTAATGTAATTAAGAAATGGCCGTTAACAGGAACGGTGGAGGTCAAGTTGATGTCTGGAAGACCAAGAAAACTTTCTGAGAGAACTGCTCATAGGATTGCTAGAAAGGCGAATCAAAACCCCTGTTTGACTGCAAAAGACCTTCAGGAAGGTTTAGCAGACTCTGGAGTGGTGGTACACTGTTCTACTGTGGAGCGACACCTGCAAAAATATGACCCTCATGGAAGAGTCATCAGAAAAAAAACCTTTCCTGCATCCTCACCACAAAATTCAGCATCAGAAGTTTGCAAAGAACATCTAAACAAGCCTGATGCATTTTGGAAACAAGTCCTGTGAACTGATGAAGTTAAAATAGAACTTTTTGGTTGCAAAGAGCAAAGGGATGTTTGGAGAAAAAATGGTGCAGAATTTCATGAAAAGAACACCTCTCCAACTGTTAATCACGGGGGTGGATCGATCATGCTTTGGGTTTGGGTTGCAGCCTATGGCACGGGGAACATTTCACTGGTAGCGGGAAGAATGAATTCAATTAAATACCAGCAAATTCTGGAAGCAAATACCACACCGTCTGTAAAAAAGCTGAAGATGAAAAGAGGATGGCTTCTACAACAGGATAATGATCCTAAACACACCTCAACATCCACAATGGACTACCTCAAGAGGCGCAAGCTGAAGGTTTTGCCATGGCCCTCACAGTCCCCTGACCTAAACATCATCAAAAATCTGTGAACAGACCTCAAAAGAGAGAGCATGCAAGACAGCCCAAGAATCTCACAGAACTAGAAGCCTTTTACAAGGAAGAATGGGCGAAAATCCCCCAAACAAGAATTGAAAGACTCTTATCTGGCTACAAAAAGCGTTTACAAGCTGTGATACTTGCCAAAGGGCGTGTGACTAAGTACTGACCATGCAGGGTACACAAACTTTTGCTTCAGGCCCTTTTCCTTTTTTGTTATTTTGAAACCGTAAAAGATGAAAATTAAAAATTTCTTGCTTGAAATATTAAAGAAGTGTGTCATCTTTAACTTTTGGCCTTTTGGAAATCAGGTCATCTTTTATTCACTTAGCTATTAACAGTAACAAAAATTTTGACAAGGGGTGCCCAAACTTTTGCATGCCACTGTATATAAGGCTGTGGAAATTTGTGGGGTGAGGTACGGGGTGCTATGGCGGATAGGGTAGTGTAGCGGAGCCAGTTTAATCTGGCCCATGCCTTTCATTGTCGTGGTCTGACACCACTTGGTTTAATGAACTGGGTGTGCACTGGGACCCATCATCAGTAATACAACCTCAGGTCATTGGGTGTTTCAGGTCTTTAGTCATTAGACATGGACCAAGATAATGGGAGGCAGGTAATCCTGAGGGTAATGATATTTTGAAACAGCATTACCTGGCACCTGTATGCCTAGGATTGCATGGGTTAAATTGACAATGTTTACTGGGGATTCAGTATCACTCCATCTTGTTTTCTGTGGACCCAGCTTGGGTTTAACTTATTGGTTTTCTCTCGCCAAAAAGCACAAGATGGCTGAATCACCCACTGCCCAAATACTCTCAACCTAACCTTACCTTAAATCTCCTCTCCCTCCCCATGCATCCATTTTTCTCAGCCCTACCCCTAAACCTAACAACTTCACCCACCCTACACACCCCCACAAACCTGAGCCCTCTCCCCACCAGCGAGCCAAGTTTATCCCACATCGCAGTTTAACACTACCACGCCACACCACAAACATCCCCAACCCTACCCTTTACCGTAACCCTAACTTCCAATGGACCACGCACCCCGACTAAACCGGACAGCACCCCAAATTACCCAAGCCACACCCCACAAAGGGGCTTACGTAACACCAGCCCCCACCATCCCCTCTCGCATCCCCAGTCCTCAGCCCTACCCCTAAACCTAACACCTCCAACCCTCCTGCACACCCCCATAAACCCAAACCCTCACCCCACCAAGGGTCCAAATTCACCCAACATCACCAGCAGTTGGGTTCCTCTTTCAGCCCTCCCCACTATGGCAAGGTCCCACAGCCTCCCCTCCCCTCGACACCGCAATGCCAATTGGCACCCCACCTCCCTTCGCCTTGAATCCTTCACCCCCATTACCTAACTCTAACCCCGGGCCTGTCCTTCCCCACAACAGCCCTCAAGTTGTTACTGCACAACCCCTAGATCACAGCACCCATACCCTATAAACCCCCACCCGCAAAACTATCCATAGGTAATAGCCATTTTAAGTTAAACTCCAGAATGGAGGTCAACAAGGAGGAAGATCCCAATAAAGGCAAGTCGAGGAACTGGATGATGACAACGTGGGCCAAAAACAAAGTGGTCGCATAATCGCTTCCTAACCTTAACCCTCTCAATTTAACCCTAACCCGAATGCATAACTGTCTCCACTACACTCCCCTGTCCACCATTTCATCTCATACCTCACCACACAAAACTCAAGAACCTTATCTCTCCCAGATCCACATATTCATCCACCAGTCCTACCTTCAACCCAATCCTGAGGTCGAAGGAGGTAAACACCCCCAGAAACCCTAGAGGCACCCCAATCAACCCTGGACACAACCCCACGAACTCACAGCCACTACACTGCCCCAGCTACCATAGCCCCACATCCCCACCACACAAAACCCCACGTCCATATCTCTCCCGACCCCACATATCCATCCACCGGCCCTACCCTCAAACCTAATCCTAAGGTCCAAGGGGGCACACTCCCCCACAGACACTAGGTGCACCCCGATTAACACTAGACACACCCCCACAAACCCGATGACTTGTGTAAGGAGCAGCCAGATCCAATAAAGGCAAGTGCTGGACCTGGTTAATGAAGGCGTGGGCCAGGTCAAAGTGGCAGGGTCGCGTGACACTGAATCTCAGGTGACGAGATCAGAGAGCACAAGTGGGATGTTTTGCTCACTGCCCGCATACTCTCAACCTAACCCTGAACTGGACAGCACCCCAAATAACCCAAGCCACACCCCACAAAGGAGTTACGTAACCCCAGCCCCCACCATCCCCTCTCTCAACCCCAGTCCTCAGCTCTACCCCTAAATCTAAAATCTCCAACACTCCTACACACCCCCATATCACCCCCACCAGGGCACCAAGTTCACCCAACATCACCAGCAGTTCAGTTCCTCTTTCAATCTTCCCCCCTACTCCAACGTCCTGCACTACCCCACCACCCCCACTCCTGCACAGCCAGTTCCCACCCCACCTTCCTTCGCCATGAAACCCCCAGCCCATTACCTAACTCTACCCCCGGTCTTGGACCTCCCACAACACCCCTCAAATAATTACTGCACAACCCCCAGGTCACAGCACCCATTCCCTATATCCCCAACCCCAACACTATCCATAGGCAATAACTCCACCATTGTAATTTAAACTCAAGAACAGAGGTTAATGAGGAGGAATATGCCAATAAAGGCAAGTCCGGGACCTAGATGATGACAACGTGGGGCAAAAACAAAGTGACACTGCATCTCCAGTACGAGATCCACAAACACTAGAGGGATATTTCTCCCACTGCCTGAGTAATCGCAACCTAACACTAATGTGAGAGAACCAGTAAGTTAAACCCAAGCTGGGTCTACAGAAAACAAGTCACCACTAAACTTAGTGACAGGGTGGAGTGATATTGAATCTCTAGTAAACACTGTCAATATAACCCATCCAATCCCAGACATACAGATGGCAGGTAATGAGGTCTAAAAATATCATTACTCTCAGAATTACATGCCTCTTATTATCTTGATCCATGGGATAAACAGAAGCCAGACCTGACCAACCCTAATAGGTTGCCTGGGAGAGGATGTCTAATGATTAAAGATCTGAAACACCCAATGAGCCCAGGTTGCATTACTAATGATGTGCCCCAGTGCACGCCCGGGTCAATAAAGGACCCCGATTAACCCTAGCCACACCCCCACAAACCTGATGACTTATGTAAGGAGAAGCAAGATCCATTAAAGGCATGCGTTGGACCTGGTTAGTGAAGGCATGGGCCAGATCAAAGTGGCAGGGTTGCATGACACTGAATCTCAAATGATGAGATCAAGAAGCACAAGAAGGATTATTCTCCGATTACCCACATACTCTCAACCTAACCTCACAGTGACATGCTCTTTATTCTCCCGGTCCACAAAATTCTAATAAAAAAGCCAAGATACCTAAAAGGCAAGACAGACGGGTTGAAGAACCAGCAGAGATGGAAAACACTTTGGAGTCCAGTATTGCTATTCACTAATATTATTTATTAGTAACTACGCAATACGGTAATATAAATGTAGATGAATCAAACAGGTTAGCAATGATAATATATATATAAGTGTGGAAATATAGAAACCAAGCCTCTTCGAGCCTAGGGGTAAATGGATACAGTCTTACAGTGATGAGGAAAGTTCAGTTCAGTTCGTGATATTGAGTCGAGTAGTGATGGAGAGAGAGATTTGTAATCCGGGGTCAATGTCGAGAGAAGGCAATTACGTCGATATTCCACAGATTCCACGACAGCAATACAAAATAACAATAGTAGCAGGTTTTATCTCCGAGGTTGTTCCACTCCACACATGAAGTATCTTCGGCAGTGATCTTCAACGAATATCCTTTCAACACAAGTGGTACCACACCCGAATTCAGCTACGGGTCATTCCAAAGTGGTGGCCACAGGATACTCCAACAGAATCCACATATGGATTATCATCAACAGTAGCTTATCACCAAGAGGACCCTCTTCAAGGGAACCAACCCCAAACACACAACTGTGATAGCCACTTATCCAGTTCCACGACATACGAAATAACTCCAACAGTGATTTGCCACAGGGATGCCTTTCTTCAGTGACCTACCACACCCAAACAAGGGTGGCACACAAGTGGTATTCACAAGGTACTCCCCTCACCACAGAACCCACTCTTGTGGCTTAACTACGTGACAGTCACACCTTCGTATTCGAATGGAACTCAAACTCACCCTTATGGGCTACTTTGAGGGAGAGAGTCCAAACAGTAACCTCTTTGTTACTAGGTTTCTTCTGTTTCAAACTTATCTCTCCTCTCTTCTCTTCCTTTAAAGTCACCAATTGTGACCACAACAAGGGGGCCATTTTCTGTGCTGGAGTTATCAACCCAGGCGAGGTTGGACACACTAATAACTCCCCACTAGTCACACCTTTTTCACACTGCGAGAACCACTGATCGATCCTCCAAAAAACCCACCTTCCTGTGGGCACAACAAAGCTCATCCAGTGTCCAAAATCATGTGTCTGTGAGTCTATCAGTTGACCTTGTATTTATCTCACCATGCTGAACACCAGCTGTCCATCAAGTAGCTCCTCCCTTCTCTCTCTGTAGGAACACAGAAGCTGGCAGTGTCCTTGCAAAAGTGTAAACATGCTGCAGAGAAACCATAACACCATCTCCAAGCAGTCTTCGCCTCTCTCTCTCCCTGAAGAACAAGGTGTTTGTGTTGTACAACTCTCTCTCTCTTTTTAAAGGCATAGTCCATAAAAAATATGACCCCTAGGCGTACATAACAGAACTAGTAATTTAAACCCAAGTGGGTTCACACAAAACATGTCCACCACTAAACTCAGCAACAGGGTGGAGTGACACTGAATCTCCAGTAAACACTAACCCTAACCCTAATGCTCTTAACCTAACCCAAACCCTAATCCTACAAAGTCGGGAAACTGGATCTGGATTACAACATCTCCTTCCCCACACACTACCCCTCTCCCCAGCCCTTCAGCCCCCTGCTAAGACACACATTCCCTTCAAATCTCCACCACCCTCACTCTCCCATCCCCACACCCCAAACCCCCAATACTGATTTTCACAACCCTACCCACCACAGACCCATACACTGTCCAAAACTAAAGCTCACACCATATCCCCCGGTCCCACAGCAGTATTAGGCTTCACCCCTCTTACACACGCCCAAAAATCCAAGCCCTCTCCCCACCAGGGGGCCATTCATCCTCACATCCATTCAGTTCCACTTTCAATGCCCCCCCACTTACTGCAAGGTGCCACACCCTCCCTGCACTGCCAATTCCCACCCCACCTTCCTTCGCCATGAAATCTCCATCCCCATTATCCGACTCTACCTTGGTCCTGGCCCTCCCCTCCAACCCCCCCAAACCCCCTCCATAACCCCAAATTCATAGCATCCATTCCCGATACTAAAGCCCCTCCAATGATAACCATAAGCAAGAACCCCTCCATCATGACTTAAACTTCAAAATAGAAGTTAACGCGGAGGAGGATCGCAATAAAGGAAAGTGGGGGGCCTGAGTAATGAAAACGTGGGCCAAAAACAAATTGGCACAGCGAAGTGATACTGCACCTCCAGTACGAGATCTACAAACATTTCTCCCACTGCCCGCATAATCCCATCCTAACCCAAGCCCAAATTAAAATGGCTCCACTACCCTAGCCCTCAAAATGACCAAACGGTGCCTATGCACGGGTTATCTCGCTGAGCCACTTCCCTGGGTTTCAAGACCAGCAACTTTTTTTTCTTCAGAGCAATCAGGTTGCGGTAAGCCTGTGGAATGGCACCGTCAGGAGCTCCCAAATGATCTACCGCTCGATTCTGCCCTTGCCTTTCCTCTTCCTTCCCCATAATGAAAAACTGACCACATCCCATTCCCATTCTGACATATCTATCCACGGCCTCCTCTACTGTAAAGATGAAGCCACACTCAGGTTGGAGGAACAACACCTTATATTCCGTCTGGGTAGCCTCCAACCTGATGGCATGAACATCGACTTCTCTAACTTCCGCTTATGCCCCACCTCCCCCTCGTACCCCATCTGTTACTTATTTTTATACACACATTCTTTTTCTCTCTCTCCTTTTTCTCCCTCTGTCCCTCTCACTATACCCCTTGCCCATCCTCTGGGTCCCCCCCACCCCGTCTTTCTTCCCGGACTTCCTGTCCCATGATCCTCTCGTATCCCTTTTGCCTATCACCTGTCCAGCTCTTGGCTCCATCCCTCCCCTCCTGTCTTCTCCTATCATTTTCGATCTCCCCCTCCCCCTCCAACTTTCAAATCTCTAACTCACTCTTCCTTCAGTTAGTCCTGACGAAGGGTCTCGGCCCGGAACATCGACTGCACCTCTTCCTAGAGATGCTGCCTGGCCTGCTGCGTTCACCAGCAACTTTTATGTGTGTTGCTTGAATTTCTAGCATCTGCAGAATTCCTGTTGTTTATGAAAAACTGACATATGGCTTTGACTCCAGGGCCAGGAATTCTCTCCCACTCTTGGCCCTGTCCAGCCCTTCATGCGCACATCTGGACAATACATTGGCATCAATGTTCCGACTCCCCGACCGGTAGTTCAGGCTGAAATCATAGGCAGACAACGTCGCCAACCACCGATGGCCTGTGGCTCCAAGTTTGTCGATGTCAGGATACAAGTCATTGGGTTGTTGTCCGACCTCACCTCAACTTTGACACGATTTAGATAGTAACTTAGCTTATCCACCACTGCCCACTTCACTGCAGGAGTTCCACCTTGTGTGTGGGGTGGTTTCACTCAGAGGGTGACAGACTGTGGCTGGCAAACATGTCAGGTCTCAACCCTGTGCCCTGATCCTGATACAGAACACCCCCTAACCCCTCTCTGCTGGCCTCTGTATGCAATCATATTGCAAACAGGATCTGCAAAAGCCAGCACAGACACTTTCGTCAGCAGCTCCTTCAGCAACTGAAAGGCCTCTTCACATTTCGCATCCCATCTCGCTCCAAAGGGCTATGATAATCTTTACCATCCTCTCCTTTCATCCCCTCCCCTTTCTTCTCCAAGGGAGGGTAACCCCACAGAAGCTGAAATAAAGGGTGACTCACTTTAGAGTAATCTTTCACGAACCTCTGATAGTACCCATAGACTCCAAGGCCATGGGACCTTGGCCATGTGGTCATTGCCTCTGTCTTAGATGGATCCATAGCTACTCCATCTCATGAGACTATGTGCCCAAAGTAGTTGACAGATGTCTTGCAGAACTGGCATTTGTGTAGGGAAAGTTTTAACCCTTTAGCTTTCAGGCGGTCCAGCACCTTCAGTAGCCTCACTTCATGTTCCTCCAAGCACTATGAGATCATCCAGGTACACCAACACTTCAAGCAAGTTCATATCCCCCACTGTTTTCTCTATAACATGCTGGAGAATCATCGGGGTTCCTGATATGCCCCAGGGTATCCTTTTAAACTGGAAGAATCCCAGTGGACATATGAATGCCGACTTCTCTTTGTCAGCCTCACTCATGGGGATCTGATAACCCACTCCTCAAGTCCAGCACACTGAACCACTTCACACCACTCAGGCAGGCCAATAGATCCTCTATTTTCATGACCGTATACTGGTCAGGGACTGTATGCATGTTCAGAGTCCAATAATCCACATACATCCATACCTTCCCATTCTTCTTCCTGGCCATCACTACTGGAGATGCATAGGGGCTTCTGGACTGATGACTCCAGCTTCCACAGATGTTGCCAGACATCTTCTATTTCTGCAGGTGCCAGTTGCCACAACCTTTCTCTGTACGGAGTGTCCTCTGTCACCCAGATGGTGTGGCGAGTGCTCTTGGAACAACCTATATCAAACTCATCAGTAGAAAAGACATCTTCCAGCTTCAACATCTTCTCTATCAACCTCCTCTTTCATGATCATAATTGTTCCTAATGCTTTAATGGTACTGAGAGTCTGATTTAACAATTCATTGGGGCTATGAAAGTCTACCCCACTCAATACACATGCATTCGTTACGGGTAACCCCATGGATTTGCACCACCGCTCAACCCTGCAGTATCCATAACCACGTATCGTGATCACTCTACCAGACAATGGTTTAACACAGGCTTAAACGCACAACTAACTGGATCAATGCTCTGGGCAATCACACGGCATCCAACAAAATCAATCTGGGACGATACCCCCACAATGAAACCCCCCTGGTCTCCTTGGCTGAGTACGTCAAATCCCGGTTTGTGTGGATGCTGTGTATTTTGCTACCCTGTTACAAATCAGTTCCAAGAAATAACAGACAGCACACTGCATACGATTAAAGGAATTATATTTATGAATCATAACTTAATTAAATGGTTAGTAAAGAAAAAAAACAAAAAGGGTCCATTACAATTAAACAGTCAAATGTGCACAAGTTGGAGCTCAGCAATTCCCCTAAAGTATTATTCACCAATCCTCAGTAGACCCCGGCACCTTGCTCGATCGAATCACGGTCCCCCACCGGGCTGAATCCTACAATAGATTCTCTTCAGATCTTCTCTCTTGACCTCCTGCCGAACAAAGACTCCAGCTCACACCGGTGTCAGGCACGCAACGCAAAACCCCACTCCCCGATTGGATGGCTCACATTCGAAAGCACCCGTTACCTCTAACCAACACCCAAACGCTGCTTCTACAGAAAGACCGTTACGCTAGCAGTGAAACATTTTCCAGGGTGTTGCTCTAGTTCTGCACCCTGGTCACTGGGCACGGGAGGAGTTTCTCTGTCGGTGTTGACCCTTAATGGGACTGGAGTTTAATATTCCGATCTGTGACAAATAAATCAGTCCTTTTTAAACCCTGTCTCAGGTACTTAGTGAATCTACAACATACCCAGTTTACAGTAGGGGGTTAGCTCAGCCCAGTCAGCGTTTCTGTTCCATGGCAGTCCTTTTAAATCTATCCTGATGACCTATCACTCTCCCTGTGGTGATAGGTTCCAGTCAACACTCTGTTCGTGAAAGGTTTTCCTTTGAATTTCCTGCATGATTTTCTGCAGACTAAAGAAGACAATCTGACTGCAGTCATGTCTGCCATGCTCTTTGTCCATTAAATCTCTAGGCCAAGGAAGAATGACACTGGTAGTTAACCTCCATACTCCCTGGTCATTTCAATGTTATAGGTCATTTTCACTGCTTCTATAGGGCCGTGTTGCCACACTGCTGGGTTGTTCGACACTACTGCTGACGATGAAGGAATAAAAATATGGAAGAAAACATAGAACTTGAATGGGTCAAGTACAGGGGAAGTAGAGAAACCAGTTGTCTGTGTTCTTGCCATGAGATTGAAGGAATGGAGGCTGCCATTTTGTGAAGCTGCTCTGTAACCTCCATTTTGTGAACTGTTTGATGAACTGATACATGCTCTGGGATAACCTCATCAAAGCAATTGAACATGGACACAAGCAGTTTCTGCTATTGACCTGAACCTGAAATCATTCTCAGCTAAGTTGTGTATTATGCACCATGGCAGGGTTGCAGAAGTAATCTTGCTATCTCGGTCCAGTGTAGTGACCCGGTTTGTCTTTTTAACAGAGGTGAAAAGAACAAAAGTCACCTAAGGCATGAAGTTGCGTACTCTTGGACTACAATCAATGGGAATCTGTTTGCGGTCAGTCAGATTAACTTGAGCCAACAAGAGTGAGATGCATCATTTGAACTATGAAGAAGTGATTAACAAAGTTGGAGCTTCAAATGCCAAGGGGTGATAACTCCAGAGACTCATCACCACAAGGAAGAGCTCTCACGTACCAATTTTGGTGTCATCCACCAACTCACTAATTGACCTACATTCTCCTCTAAATCATTAACACATGTGACCAAACACCGGATTACTGCAAGGTGACAAGACCATTTATACACCCAGATTCAGATGGATTTGGACACTGTCTGAGTATTAAAAACAGCACATTTCCTGGTCAGCAGTAGGAGATTGCACACCACTTTCAGACAGGCCCAAGGGGTGTCTGACATAACTGAAGGGCCTTTGTTGAGGTCCTGGATCAAGAACGACAGTGGACTCCTAGCAGTAATTACATATATTCACACCCCCCCCCCCAAATCCTAAAGACAATCCTTCTTAACATAGCCTCCTGAAGGAATTGGTATGTTGCCTCACTGTTACTGGGGTTCTCTCTCTCAGGGACTCTCTCCATCTTCTGCAAGTTTTGCCTTTTCTTTCAGATGGAAGATGCGGTTCATGAAAAGAATTTGAGGCCACAAATAAATCCTAATATGGGGAACAATTCCTGAGTCCAAGACCAGACCTTACAGCCCATCGAGGTTATAGATTCAAATTGGCCGGGTGCTGCGAATGGGAATGCCGGTGAGCAGAAAGATCCAAGGATCAGATTGGTCACTTGGGGGCCAGGCAAATCTCAATACAGTATCGCCACCCAGGAGGCAGCTAAACCTGTAGCTATTAATGAGGCATTTTAACACATCGTGTCTACACTAACCCCTGCCTCAACAAACTGAGGGTGGTTATTCTGCTTCTGGTCTACAGTGACCAGAGTTTAAATACATCTCGTTGTGATACGTCCCACGATTGTCGTAATGGATTTGTAATGTCAGGGTCTGGCCTCTCCCTGAGTGATCACCCCTCAACATTTTTTTATTCAGGAAAAGCCGTGGTACTTGGCTGAGTTACAATGACGTAGTGAGGATGAAAGGAATAACATTTTCACGGTGACTCTGGGTTTGTCATTACATCACAGTACTACCAGGTGGGAGCATTGTCCTCAGTAAGTACAGGCCCCGAGCCATCAAACACTCCTCATTTAGAACATAGAATAGTACAGCACAGTACAGGCCCTTTGGCCCACATTGTTGTGCTGACCCTCAAACACTGCCTCCCATATAATACCCCACCTT
Organism: Mobula hypostoma; assembly: GCF_963921235.1. Classification (NCBI taxonomy): domain Eukaryota; kingdom Metazoa; phylum Chordata; class Chondrichthyes; order Myliobatiformes; family Myliobatidae; genus Mobula; species Mobula hypostoma. Next base: position 33,786,491 of record NC_086124.1, read on the forward strand.
AAATTCCTCCTTATACCTGTCTCTTAAATTTCACTAGTGTATCTGCCTCCACCACTGACTCAGGCAGTGCATTCCACGCACCAACCACTCTCTGAGTAAAAAACCTTCCTCTAATATCCCCCTTGAACTTCCCACCCCTTACCTTAAAGCCATGTCCTCTTGTATTGAGCAGTGGTGCCCTGGGGAAGAGGCGCTGGCTGTCCACTCTATCTATTTTTCTTAATATCTTGTAGACCTCTATCATATCTAACTATATGTTAACTCTTTCATTCCTGGGCCATTTTGAGAACTTCCTCTTGATTCTCTCTGATCCAGTATATCTTTTCTTAGATAAGAGACCCAAAACTACACACAATACTCAAAGTGCCGTCTAACCAGTACTTTATAAGGCCTTAACATTACATCCTTGCTTTTGTACTTTCATCCACTGGAAATGAATGTTAGCCTTGCATTTGGCTTCCTTACCACCAGCTCTACCTGCAGGTTAAACATAGAAACATAGAAAACCTACAGCACAATACAGGCCCTTCGGCCCACAAAGCTGTGCCGAACATGTCCCTACCTTAGAACTACTTAGACTTTACCCATAGCCCTCTGTTTTTCTAAGCTCCATGTCCCCATCTAGGAGTCTCTTAAAAGACCCTATCGTTTCCGCCTGTACCACCGTTGCCGGCAGCCCATTCCACACACTCACCACACTCTGTGTAAAAAACTTACCCCTGACATCTCCTCTGTACCTACTTCCAAGCACCTTAAAACTGTGCCTTCTCATGCTACCCATTTCAGCCCTGGGGAAAAGCCTCTGACTATCCACACCTCTCCTTATCTTGTACACCTCTATCAGGTCACCTCTCATCCTCTGTCGCTCCAAGGAGAAAAGGCCAAGTTCACTCAACCTGTTCTCATAAGGCATGCTCCCCAATCCAGGCAACATCCTTGTAAATCTCCTCTGCACCCTTTCTATCATTTCCACATCCTTCCTATAGTGAGGTGACCAGAAATGAGCACAGTACTCCAAGTGGGGTCTGACCAGGGTCCTATATAGCTGCAACATTACCTCTCAGCTCCTAAACTCAATCCCACGATCGACAAAGGCCAATGCACCATATGCCTTCTTAACCACAGAGTCAACCTGCACAGCAGCTTTGAGTGTCCTATGGACTCTGACCCCAAGATCCCTTTGATCCTCCACACTGCCAAGAGTCTTACCATTAATACTATATTCTGCCATCATATTTGACCTACCAAAATGAACCACTTCACACTTATCTGGGTTGAACTCCATCTGCCACTTCTCAGCCCAGTTTTGCATCCTATCAATGTCCCGATGTATCTCTGACAGCCCTCCACACTATCCACAACACCCTCAACCTTTGTGTCATCAGAAAATTTACTAACCCATCCCTCCACTTCCTTGTCCAGGTCATTTATAAAAATCGTGAAGAGTAGGGGTCCCAGAACAGATCCCTGAGGCACACCACTGGTCACCAGCCTCCATGCAAAATATGACCCGTCTACAACCACCTTTTGCCTCTGTGGCAATCCAGTTCTAGATCCACAAAGCAATGTCCCCTTGGATCTCATGCTTCCTTACTTTCTTAATAAGCCTTGCATGGGATACCATATCAAATGCCTTGCTAAATCCATATACACTACATCTACTGCTCTTCCTTCGTCAATGTGTTTAGTCACATCCTCAAAAAATTCAATCAGGATCGTAAGGCATGACCTGCCTTTGACAAAGCCATGCTGATTATTCCTAATCATATTATGCCTCTTCAAATGTTCATAAATCCTGCCTCTCAGGATCTTCTCCATCAACTTACCAACCACTGAAGTAAGACTCACTAGTCTATAATTTCCTGGGCTATCTCTACTCCCTTTCTTGAATAAGCGAACAACATCTGCAACCCTCTAATCCTCGAGAACCTCTCCCCTCTTCATTGAGGATGCAAAGATCATCGACAGAGGCTCAGCACTCTCCTGCCTCGTTTCCCACAGTAGCCTGGGGGACATCCCATCCGGTCCCGGTGACTTATCCAACTTGATACTTTCCAAAAGCTCCAGCACATCCTCTTCCTTAATATCTACATGCTCAAGCTTTTCAGTCCGCTGCAACTCATTCCTACAATCACCAAAATCCTTTTTTGTAGTGAATACTGAAGCAAAGTACTCATTAAGTATCTCTGCTATCTCCTCCAGTTCCATACACACTTTTCCACTGTCACACTTGATTGGTCCTATTCTCTCATGTCTCATCCTCTTGCTCTTCACATACTTGGAGAATGCCTTGGGGTTTTCCTTAATCCTGTCTGCTAAGGGCTTCTTATGGGCCCTTTCTGGCCCTCCTAATTTCATTCTTAAACTCCTTCCTGCTAGCCTTATAATCTTCTAGATTTCTATCATTACCTAGATTTTTGAACTTTTCATAAGCTCTTCTTTTCTTCTTGACTAGATTTACAACAGCTTTTGTACACCACAGTTCCTGTACCCTACCATCCTTTCCCTGTCTCATTGAAATGTACCTACGCAGAACCCTATGCAAATATCTCCAGAACATTTGCCACATTTCTTACATATGTTTCCCTGAGAACATCTATTTCCAATTTATGCTTCCAAGTTCCTGCCCGATAGCCTCATATTTCCCCTTACTCCAATTGAACATTTCCCTAACTTGTCTGTTCCTATCCCTCTCCAATGCTATGGTAAAGGAGATAGAATTGTGATCACTATCTCCAAAATTGCTCTCCCACTGAGAGACCTGACACCTGAACAGGTTCATTTTCCAATACCAGGTCAAGTACAGCTTCTCCTCTTGTAAGCTTATCTACATATTGTGTCAGGAAAACTTCCTGAACACACCTAACAAAATCCACCCCATATAAACCCCTCACTCTAGGGTGATGCCAATCAATATTTTGGAAATTGCAGTCTCCCACCACAACAACCCTATTATTACTACTCCTTTCCAGAATCTGTCTCCCTATCTGCTCTTCGATGTCCCTGTTACTGTTGGGTGGTCTATAAAAAAACACCCAGTAGAGTTATTGACCCCTTTTTGTTTCTAACTTCCGCCCACAGAGACTCCATAGACAATCCCTCCATGACTTCCTCCTTTTCTGCAGCCATGACACTATCTCTGATCAGCAGTGCCACACCCCCACCTCTTTTGCCCCCCTCCCTGTCCTTTCTGAAACATCTAAAGCCTGGCACTCTAAGTAACCATTCCTGCCCCTTGCACCATCATGGCCACAATATCATAGCTCCAAGTGCTGATCCACGCTCTAAGCTCATCCTCTTTACTCATAATACTCCTCGCATTAAAATAGACACTTTAACTTAAACCTTAGTCCTTGATGATGACTTGCAAATCTCTTTGCACATCTGATATTTGAATTTTCTATCCATTCAGAAAATAGTCCACACCTTTATTTCTATGGCCATACGATCCCCGACACTGTATTCCGTCTATACTTCTTTGCCCGTTCTCTGACACCTCTAAGCCCTTCTGCATCCTCTCAAGCTCCTCAATATTACTTGACCCCCCCCCACCAATCTTTATTATCATCTACAAACTTGGCTACAAAACCATCAGTTCTGTGGAGACCAGGTTGTTGGGTGTATTTAAGGCAGAAATTGATAGGTTCTTGATTGGACATGGCATCAAAGGCTACGGGGAGAAGGCCGGGAATTGGGGTTGAGGAGAAAAAAAAGGGATCAGCCATGATTGAATGGTGGAGCAGACTTGATGGGCCAAATGGCCTAATTCTGCTCCTGTGTCTTATGGTCTAATTCCATCATACAGGTCGTTGACAAATAACATGAAAAGAAGCAGCCCCAACACTGACCACTAGTCACTGGCAGCCAAACAGAAAATGCTCCCTTTATCACAAACAACAGAAAATCTGCAGATGTTGGAAATCTGAGCAACACACACAAAACGCTGGAGGAATTCAGCAGGCCAGGCAGCATCCATGGAAAAAAATACAGTTGATCTTTCAGGACGAAACCCTTCGGCAGGACTGGAGAGAAAAGGCTGAGGAGTAGGTTTAAAAGGTTGGGGGAGGCAAGAGGGAACCACCAGGTGAGAGGTGAAACTTGGAGGGGGAGGGATGAAGTGAAGAGTTGGGAAGTTGATTGGTGAAAACGTTAGACGGTCATGGGAGAAAGAAAAAGGTGGCAGCACCAGAAGGAGGCAATGGGTGGCAAGGAGATAAGGTGAGGCTGAGATAAGGGGATGCGAAATGGTGAAGGGGCGGAGGTGGGAGGCATTGCCAGAAGTTTGAGAAATCGATGTTCATGTTTTCAGGTTGGAGGCTACCCAAATGGAATATAAGCTGTTGTTCCCCCAAGTTTAACCTCATCACAACAGTGGAGGAGGCCATGGATGGACATATTGGAATGGGAATGGGAAGTGGGATTAGAATGGGTGGTCACTGAGAGATCCCACTTGCCCTGCTAGACGGAGCGTAGATGCTCGGCGAAGTGGTCTCCCAATCTACTTCGGGTCTCACTGATATACAGGGGGCCACACCGGGAGCACCGAACACAGCATATGACCCCAACAGACACACAGGTGAAGTGTCGCCTCACCTGAAAGAACTGTTTACGGCCTTGAATGGTAGTGAGGAAGGAGGTGTAGGGGCAGGTGTGGGACTTGTTCCACTTGCAAGGATAAGTGCCAGGAGGGAGGTCGGTGGTGAGGGATGAATGGACAAGTGAGTTGTGTAGAGAGTAATTCCGTGGAAAGCAGAAGGGGGGGGGAGGAGGGAAAGATGTGTTTGATGGTGGGATCCCATTAAAGGCGGCAAAAGTATCAGAGAATTATATGCTGGACGCGGAGGCTGGTGGGGTGGTAGGTGAGGACAAGAGGAACCCTGTCCCTGGTAGGGTGGCAGGCGAATGGGGTAAGAGCAGTAATGCATGAAATGGAAGAGATGGGGTTGAGGGCAGCGTTGATGGTGAAGGAAGGGAAGCCCCTTTCTTTGAAAAAGGAGAACATCTCCTTTGTTCTAGAATGAAAAACTTCATCCTGAGAGCAGATGCACTGGAGATGGAGGAATTGAGAAGAGGATGGCGTTTTTACAAGTAGCCGGGTGGGACAAGGTATAGAGCTCCCTTTATTCCCACTCTTTTCCCCCTCTGAATCCGCCAAATGCTTGTATAGTACCTGTAGCACCATGGGCTTATAACTGTTTAGCAGCCTTACGTGTAGCAGCTTGTTAAAGGCCTTCTGAAAATCCAAGGACACAATGTGCAGGGATTGGAAATGTAGTGGTATTTAACTGTAAACAACAGGAATTCTGCAGATGCTGGAAATCCAAGCAACACACATCAAAGTTGCTGGTGAACGCAGCAGGCCAGGCAGCATCTCTAGGAAGAGGTGCAGTCGACGTTTCAGGCCGAGACCCTTCGTCAGGACTCAACTTTATTTAACTGTGTTATTTCTGTGTCACTCAGTTCATCACTCCCTCATGGGAGGAGTTCACATATTGTACAAGCAGAATAAAGTAGAATTCAATATCCTGCAGCCTGCTCTCTTCCGCTAATGCCCCACCTCCCCCTCATACCCCATCTGTTATTTATTTTTATACACACATCCTTTCTCTCTCTCTCCTTTTTCTCCCTCTGTCCCTCTCACTATACCCCTTGCCCATCCTCTGGGTCCCCCCCCCTTTTCCTTCTCCCTGGGCCTCCTGTCCCATGATCCTCTCGTATCCCCTTTTGCCAATCACCTGTCCAGCTCTTGGCTCCATCCCTCTCCCTCCTGTCTTCTCCTCTCATTTCGGATCTCCCCCTCCCTCTCCCATTTTCAAATCTCTTACTAGCTCTTCCTTCAGTTAGTCCTGACGAAGGGTCTCGGCCCGAAACGTCGACTGTACCTCTTCCTAGAGATGCTGCCTGGCCTGCTGTGTTCACCAGCAACTTTGATGTGTGTTGCTCTCTTGATGTGCTGTGTACTATCCCTCAATATCGAACACAACACCTGGAGAGGAATAAACAGTCAACATTTCGGGCTGAGACCCTTCACCATGCCTGGACTGTTTATTCCTCTGCTTAGATGCTGCCTGACCTGCTGAATTCCTCCAACACATTGTGTGTGTTGCTCTATATTTCCAGTACAGCATCCACAGAATCTCTTCCGTTTTATATCTGCGTTTGTAAGTGGGTCCGACTTGACAGTTCGCACACGGAATGCCCATTGATATTGAGTACATTGTTTGTGTGAGCTTGCTGCGTTTATACTGCTGAGTTTTCTACCCAGAAATGTTGACAGTGTTTGGGGCACGTGGCATTAAAGTGGTGTTTACAGGCACAGTTAATGGCACCTTGCTTACCCAGAAACCTCCGGGTTCCGGAATCCAGCTGCTCAGGCAGCACCTATGGAAAAGAATAAACAGCTGGCGTTTCCAGCCGAGACACTTCTTCAGCACTGAGCAAGAAGGGGGATTAAAAGGTGGCGGAAGGGGTCGATAAAAAAATCTGTAAATTGATAGACACCATGTTGTTTAATTTTTATGGAAAAACAAAGTTCATTATATAAAAAAATCTCATGAATAGTTATGGCAAGGGGGGGGTCTGAATTTTCTTGATTTTGACAGTCTTAATAATATTTTTTAAGAATAAATCTTATCAACATATAAGGGGAAAGTTATATATATAAGCCTGGGAAAGACTTTCTGCTTTATAAAGCAGAACCCGGCCTTTCAAAGATAAGCAACCCACATAAAGGTCGCTGGTGAACGCAGCAGGCCAGGCAGCATCTGTAGGAAGAGGTACAGTCGACGTTTCGGGCTGAGACCCTTCGTCAGGACTAACTGAAAGAAGAGCTAGTAAGAGATTTGAAAGTGGGAGAGGGAGGGGGAGTTCCAAAATGCTAGGAGAAGACAGGAGGGGGAGGGATGGAGCCAAGAGCTGGACAGGTGATTGGGGAGAGGCCATTCACTTGTTCAAGCTGAGGGAAGAGATTCAGTCACTCATCCGGTCTATGGAAACATCAGCGACTTCACACTGGAGAGAGGCTACTCACCTGCTCAGAATGTGGGAAGACGTTCACACTCATCCAGTTTACAGCCACACCAGCGAGTTCACACTGGAGAGCGGCCATTCAGCTGTTCCATTTGTGGAATGGCATTCATTCGATCATCTCACCTACTGGCACACCAGTCTGTTCACACTGGGGAGGGGCCATTCACCTGCTCAGACTGTGGGAGGGGATTTACTTGGTCATCTCAACCGAAGGTACATCAACGATTTCACACTGGGGAGAAACCGTTCACCTGTTCAGATGGTGGGAAGGAACTTACTCTGTCATCTGACTTGAAAGTACATCAGCGAGTTCACAGTGGGGAGAGGCCATTCACCTGCTCTGAATGTGGGAAGGGATTCACTCAGTCATCCCACCTTGAAAGGCACTAACAAGTTCACACTAGCAAAAAAAAATAATAATTTGCCTGCTGGATATTTAACCTTCACGGTTGCTAAATCCAGAGGCAAACTCAAAGTGACCATTGATGTCGAATTCTGCAATTATTGCTGCTGTTCTTCAAACCCAGTTCTGCACCTTGGTCACTGAGCATGGGAGGAGTTTATTCTGCTGGTGTTCACCTTTGTAGGGACCGGAGTTCAATATTCTGGATCTGTGATATAAATTTTAATTCTGCAATGGGACCAATGACACTAGTAGTTAACCACTTCACTCCCGTCTCATTTTCACCGCTTCTGAAGGACAGTGTGTAATACTGCTGAGTTGTTAGAGAACACCACTGTCCTCCAAAGTCTGAAAGGAGAATGGGGAACCAGAAGTTGGAAGTTCAGTGGAGCAGGGTTAGAAGCCAGAGGTGGGTTAGCACAGGGCAGAGTTAGGGGCTCTGGGCAGCAGTACGGGTAAGAGCACGTGACGAGGAGCAGGGAAACAGAGCAAAGGAGGAGTGACAATGAATGACCAAGCACCAACATGTGGAATGTGATTATTTGTGTTCTGGCTTCCTCCCTCTTCCTTTCCAGTCCGGATGAAAGATCTCAGCCCGAATCATCAACCATTTATTCCCCTCCATAGATGCTGCCTGACCTGCTGAGGTCCGACGCTTTGTGTGTGTTGCTCTGGGTTTCCAGCATCTCTTGTGTTCATGATTCTCCAAATGTGGCCTCAACCAGTCTCCTAAACAACTGCACCATAACCTCCGAACCTTTATACGCAGTGCCCTGATTTATTTAGTTGAGTGTGTCAAAAGCCTTTATCACCATCCTGTCAACCTTTGACTCCAGTTACAGTAAGTCATACGTGCTCTGTCCTGCAGCACTCCCCAGGGCCTTACAGTTCTCGATGAAACTCCAGCCCGAGTTTGACTTGACAAAATGCAACATCCCGGACTTATGCAGCGTAAACTCCACCTACCATCCCTCAGCCCACGTACTCAGCTGACCGAGATTGCCCTTTTCACTGCTCACTACGCCATCTGTTTCAGTGCCTCCTGCAAACTTACTGACCTTGCCTTGTACATTCTCATCCAGATCACTGCTGCAGTTGACAAACAACGTGTTCTGCGATAGTCTCCACAGCACAGCACTAGTTAGTCTCCAATAAGAGAAATAACCTTCCAACTTCACCATCTGCTTTCTACCATCAAGCCAAATGTGTATCAGATTAGTCAGCTATCCCCGATTCCTTGTGATCTGTACTTCCAGTGCAGTCTACCAAAGGTCAAAGTAAATTTACTATCAAACTGCGTATACTATATACAACCTTGTGATTTGTCTCTTCATAGGCAGTCACAAAACAAAGAAATCCAATCGAACCTATTTCAAAAGGAAGTCCATCAAACAACCAAATTGCAGGGGGAAAAAAAAACAAATTGAGCAAACAATAAAAGTAAGTAATTCCCATTCAGAACTGAAGTTCGCAGAAGTGAGTCCACAGACACGAAACCAGCATCTGATGAAGGAGCCCATTAGTCTCTCTGGGAAGAGGTACAGTCGACGTTTCGGGCCGAGACCCTTCGTCAGGACTAACTGAAGGAAGAGTTAGTAAGAGATTTGAAAGTGGGAGGGGGAGAGGGAGATCCAAAATGATAGGAGAAGACAGGAGGGGGAGGGATGGAGCCGAGAGCTGGGCAGGTGATTGGCAAAAGGGATATGAGAGGGTCATGGGACAGGAGGTCTAGGGAGAAGGAAAAGGGGGAGGGGGGAAAACCAGAGGATGGGCAAGGGGTATAGTCAGAGGGAGAAAAAGGAGAGAGAGAGAAAGAATGTGTGTATATAAATAAATAACGGATGGAATACGAGGGGGAGGTGGGGCATTAACGGAAGTTAGAGAAGTCAATGTTCATGCTATCAGGTTGGAGGCTACCCAGACGGAATATAAGGTGTTGTTCCTCCAACCTGAGTGTGGCTTCATCTTTACAGTAGAGGAGGTCGTGGATAGACATATCAGAATGGGGATGGGATGTGGAATTAAAATGTGTGTCTACTGGGAGATCCTGCTTTCTCTGGCGGACAGAGCGTAGGAGTTCAGCAAAACGATCTCCCAGTCTGCGTGATGGCATGAACATTGACTTCTCTCATTCTCACTTCTCTCAAGTGCAATCGTGAACAACAGCCAGATCAGAAATGCTGATCAAGTCAACTAGTTCCCAAAGAGAACTCTGACAGGCCAATCAGCTGCTCAGCGATAGAACGCAAAACAGGCCCAAGGGTCGCTAGCCCCTGTACTCCAGAAACACACCTGAGCAGTGCAGCAGAGGTACGTGCTATGCATGACCTGATCTGAAAGCATCATGTTGACTCATAACAGATCGTGTTCACAGTGAAACAGCTTAGTCAAGGATAGGGTGATCAGCACAGATGGACAAATTATACCTCCACTACCCCATAGTCACAGGCCACTGCCTTAGTACAGTGCGGAGGAGAGTAAAACTTGCAGGACAGCAAGCTGAACATTCCTCGCTCCTCCTATGGCCTCAACACCCTGACCTTTTCAATCTGGCCCGGCGCTTAAATCATCCAAACCTTGGATCATCCCCTGCTCCCAGACCTGTGCCACGCTGGTATGAGATGGTCTTGGGCTGAGATCCACCAGAGATCCACCACCCCAAACCTTCCAAATCTGGTGCACAGGTGAGATTCTAAATTGGAGAAAGGACCATTTTAATGCTACCACACAGGATCTGGCAAGAGTGGATTGGGACAGGCTGTCTTATTGCAAACATGCACTTGTTAAGTGGGAGGCCTTCAAAAGTGAAACTTTGAGAGAACAAAGCTTGTATGTGCCAGTCAGAATAAAAGGTAAAGAAAATAGGGTTAGGGATAATTGGTTTTCAACAGGTGTTGAGGCCCTAGTTAAGAAAAAAAGACGTGTCACAGGTATAGGCAGATAGATACAAATAAGGTTCGTACGGAGTATAAGAAATGCAAGAGAACAGTTAAAAATATACAGAAGGCTGGGCCGGCTGGTGATGCAATGACATCAGCACTAGACTCTGGAACGGAGGTTCCCGGGTTCGAATCCAGTCAGGGCCACTTCCGAGTACGCTTTCCATCCGTGCCAGGTTGAGTGTCGAGATCGCAACTCGACCTCGTAAAATAAAAAGGGAAAAAAATACTGTGAAATGTACGTGTGAGGAGTGGCGCACCACACAGTCTCTCTCTCGCTCTGCGCCTTGTAAAAGCCATGAAAAGACATCGTCCCGCCAACATCGCACACGCACGCAGGCACACACGCCAAAAAAAATATATAGAAGGCACGAGGTTGCCCAGTTGGGGCATACTCTGGATTGATAAGACCATAAGACATAGGAGCAGAATTAGGCTATTCAGCCCATCAAGGCTATCATTCTATTTGACTGAACCTGGATCCCACTCAACACCAATTTTGAGGCTGTGCCCTCTAGTTTTGGATACCCCCACCATATCCTCTCCACATCCACTTTAGACCTTTCAACATTCGGTAGGTTTCAGTGAGATCCCCCGCTTTCTTCTAAATTCCAGTGCGTACAAGCCCACAGCTGCCAAATGCGCCTGATATGTTAACCCCTTCAGTCCTGGACTCTCTCCAGTGACAACACATCCTTTCTGATATATGGGGCCCAAAGCATTATCTCCTTGTTTTTATATTCTATTCTCCTTGAAGTAAATGCTACCATTGCAATTGCCTTCTTTTCCACAGACTAAACCTGTTAATTAACTTTCTGGGAGTCTTGCATGAGGACTCTTAAGTTCCTTTGCACCTCTGATGTTCGAGCCTCCTCCCCATTTAGATAATAATCCGCACTTTTGTTCCTTTTACCAAAATGCATTATCATAAATTTCCCAACGCTGCATTCCATTTGCCAGTTTTTTGCCCATTCTTCCAATTTGTCTCAGCCCTCCTGCAATCACATTGCTTCCTCAGCACCACCTACCCTTCCACATATCTCTGTATCATCTGCAAAGTTTGCCACAAAGCCATCAATTGATGTATATTGCACATATTCATTTCAACAGCAACCAATCTTCAGACCTGAACTTGGATTGTAGTTGAGTTTAAAATATAGTCCAGAACTATGGTGTTCTTGGAGCTGCAGGCTGGTAGGTTGCAGGCAAAGAAATACTCTGTTGACCTGAGATGCCTGCATATGCACGATTGCAGCCCAGAGTCTGTGGGGATTAACATACATCTTGGGTGTATTGAGCGTTGGTGTGAAGATCGAAGTATTTGAAAATTATTTGTAATCCAGCTGAAGAGCTGTGGATACATTGTACTTGTAGAATACTCTTGCTGTTACCTTTGATCTTTGGTATATAAAACTGGTATGTAATATTGGATCAGGGAGGCCTCTACCTCCACGAGTGTCTTCAGTATGATGCCTGCTTCTTTTGCTAAATAAAAACTTCTACATTCACCAGCTTCACTGTCTCTTTGGGGACTTTGTCCATAATCACAGCAGTCCAAACTGAAAAGATGAATTCCACTGATATGTTAAGAGCAAAAGGGTTGCAAGGGACAGAATTGGAAAAGTGGAATGGTAATCCACGTGTGGAGCCAAAAGCGAAGGGGGAGATCTTGGATAGATTTTCTGCATCCGTATTTGCTCAGGAGACATTGAACATGGAAAAGGAGGAGTACAGCAGGTTGGAACAAGTAAGGTACTTGAGTTTAAGAGATGTAGGGGAGCACTCAGGAAATAAATCAGGAGGGTAATAGAAGGCATGCAGTTTGCCTGGGAGATAAGGTGAAGGGGAATCCTAAGGGTTTCTACAGGTATGTTCAGAACAAAAGGATTGCAAGGGACAGAATTGGTCCTCTGGAAGACCAGATGGGTAATCCATGTATGGAGTGAAATGAGTTGGGGAGACCTTCAATAGGCTTTTTGGCATCTGTATTTACTCAGGAGATGAACACATAGAGTCTATAAATGTTGGACAAAATGGTATCAATGATGTGGACCTTCTACAGATTACGGGAGAGGGTGGTGTTGTTTGCTATGTTAAGGGAAGGTTTGGGTGTACAAATCCCCTGGGACTGATAAGGTGTTCCCTTGGATCCTGTGGCAGAAATATTTACATCATAGGACAATACTTTATACTTTATACTTCATTGTCATCAAACAATTGATACTAGAACATACAATCATCACAGCAATATTTGATTCTGCGCTTCACACTCCCTGGATTACAAATATTAAATATTATAAATATTAAAAATAGTTAAAATTAGTAAATATTAAAAATTTAAATTATACATCATAAACAGAAAATAGAAAAATGGGAAGTAAAACCAAGAGGCAGGTCCGGATACTTGGAGGGTACGGCCCAGACCCGGGTCAGGATCCGTTCAGCAGTCTTATCACAGTTGGAAAGAAGCTGTTCCCAAATCTGGCCGTACGAGTCTTCAAGCTCCTGAGCCTTCTCCCGGAGGGAAGAGGGAGGAAAAGTGTGTTGGCTGGGTGGGTCGTGTCCTTGATTATCCCGGCAGCACTGCTCTGACAGCGTGTGGTGTAAAGTGAGTCCACGGACGGAAGATTGGTTTGTGTGATGTGCTGGGCTGTGTTCACGATCTTCTGCAGCTTCTTTTGGTCTTGGACAGAACAACTTCCATCCCAGGTTGTGATGCACCCTAGAAGAATGCTTTCTACGGTGCATCTATAAAGATTAGTGAGAGTTTTAGGGGACAGGCCAAATTTCTTTAGTTTTCTCAGGAAGTAAAGGAGCTGGTGGGCCTTCTTGGCAGTGAACTCTGCTTGGTTGGACCAAGTCAGGTCATTTGTGATATTGACCCCGAGGAACTTAAAGCTTTTGACCTGTTACACTTGCGCACCACCGATGTAAATTGGGTCGTGCGGTCCGCTACTCCTTCTGAAGTCAACAACCAATTCCTTCGTCTTGCTGACGTTGAGGGATAGGTTATTGTCTTCGCACTGTGCCACCAGGTTCTTAATTTCCTCTCTGTACTCAAACTCAGCATTACCCGAGATACGGCCTACAATTGTGGTGTCATCAGCAAACTGATATATTGAGTTTGATGGAAACTTGGCTACACAATCATGGGTGTACAGTGAGTACAATACAACACAGGAACGGACTATTTGGCCCACAATGTTGTGCCGAACGAGCTAAGTAGTGAAACACTAATACCATGTCCATAACCAAATCTTATGTATTTGCCTTTTATCAGCATTGCACCTACCCACTCTCACCTTCAATACATGCCCTCTGGCATTAGACATTTCAACCCTAGGAAACAGACACTCTCTGTCCACTCTATCTGTGCCTCTCATAACCTTGTAAAACCTTTTTATCAGATCTCCCCTCAGCCTCCAACGCTCCAGAGAAAACAACCCAAGGTTATGCAGCCTCTCCTGATAGCCCATGCCCTCTAAACCAGGCAGCATCCTGGTAAACCTCTTCTGCACCCTCTCCAAAGCCTCAGCATCCTTCCTATAGTGGGGTGACCAGAACTGTATGCAATACTACAGATGTGGCCTAAACAGAGTTTATATTATACTGTTACAACATAACCTCCTGAGTTTTGAACTTAATGACTTGTCTCATAAAAACAAGCATACCATCAACCTTCTTAACCACCTGATCGACCTGTGCAGCTACTTTCGAGGAGATATGAACTCTGATTCCAAGAACTCTCTGTTCAGCTACACTGTTAAGGATTTTGCCCTTAACAGGGTACTGTCTCCTTGTGTGCTGCCCTGGTTTGAGACCATGCTTTGCTTTGGTGGAGCAGTTGTGCTGTTCGGTATTTTATTTTCAGCAGATTCTCTAGAAATGCAGTAAGTGTTCATTTGATTGCATCGTACAATTCACTAAGAATAGTTCTCTGATAATGTATTCTGGAGGTCAACAGCATATGTATGGAGTTGGAATTACTTTAAACAAACAAATATCAAAATGTCTTATGGGATATTGGGTGATATCCGATCGGCTGCCTTTAGTTAAATTAAGGGGTAACCCTTTTAACATTAGCATAATCCAAGCCTACGCACCAACAAATGATGCAGATGAAGAGGATAGCAACATGTTTTATGAAGATCTTGACAGCGCTTATGAGCAATGTAAATCTCAGGATATAAAACTAGTCATGGGAGATTTTAACTCCAAAGTTGGACAGGAAAGGGTTAATAACATAATAGGACCTTCTGGATTAGGGGAGAAAAGTGAAAATGGAGAAAGGCTTACTGATTGGTATGTCAGAAACAACCAAGTGATCACCAATACTTGGTATAAAAACCATCCACGTAGATTGTGTACTTGGATTAGCCCTGGAGATAGAACAAGGAATCAAATAGATTTCATTACCATCAATGAACGCTTTAGAAATAATATCACAAATTCTAATGCCTACCCAGGAGCAGACTGTGGTTCAGATCACCATCCAGTAATAGCTATCATTAAAACAAAATTAAAGAAACTGAAATGTGGAAAAAAGAGAAAGTAGTATATGTTGGGAGAACTTTAAACAGATAGCATACTTAAGCAACATTTCAAGACAGCTGTAGAAGAACACCTCAACGAAAATGAAACAACACCTATTTGGGACAGATTTAAATATGCTATACAGCAATCAGCAGAGGAGATAATCCCAGGACAAGAAATTCAACACACCAACAAGGGGTGGATAACCCAAGAAATTCTAGATCTGATGGAACAAAGAAGGTTAGTGAAGAATAATGAAGTGTAATACAGAGAGCTGGACAAACAGATCAGACAATTGTGCGATATTGCAAAGGAAGAATGGCTGAATCAAAAATGCAATGAAGTAGAAGGCCATATTAACAACAGCACAGAAATGCGCAAGAAAATTAAGCAAATTACTGGAACTAAGAAAACCTCCTTTACAGGATGCATAAGATCAGCAGACGGATCCATACTAACAGATCCAGATAGAGTATGTGAGAGGTGGATTCAGTATATAGAGCAGCTTTTTGAAGATAATAGAGGGGAACCCCCAGATATTAAACACCCTAATTCTGGCCCACTTATTACCAAAGAAGAAATAACTAAAACATTGAAAAGCATGAAACATGGTAAAGCCACTGGACCTGATGAAATTTCAGTGGAAATGATACAAGCCCTAGAAGATCTGGGCATAGATATTCCTTTTGAACTGTTTAATGGCATATATGAGTCTGGTGTATTGCCTGACAATCTCTTGAAATCAGTACAGTATTTATAACTCTGCCAAAAATTCCTGGAACTATTGACTGCGAAAATTATAGAGTAATCAGTCTTACGAGTCATATAATAAAGATTTTGTTGAGAATTGTTCTGAGTCAAATTAAAAACAAGTTAAGACCAGAAACTTCTAAACTCCAATATGGGTTTATTGAGGATAGAGGAACTAGGAACGCAATTTTCATACTACAAATGCTTTCAGAAAGGGCAATTGAATATCAAAATGATGTCTTTATATGCATTATTGATTTCACTAAAGCATTTGACAAAGTGCAACATGAAAAATTATTTCAAATTCTCGCTAAACTAAACATAGACGGAAGGGACTAACAGCTGCTTCAAAATTTATATTGGAATCAAACGGCGGCGGTAAAAATTGATGATAATATAAGCAGTTGGACTAAAATTCAAAGAGGAGTTAGACAAGGACGTGTTGCCTCACCGGAATTATTTAATATCTATAGTGAAATGATTCTCAGAGAAATAGAAGACCTAGATGGGATAAAAATTGGAGGTGTCAACATCAACAATATAAGACATGCAGACGATACCACCCTAATAGCAAGTGCTGCAGAAGACCTACAAATCCTCCTAGACAAAGTGGTACAAACAAGTGCGGATTTTGGTCTAACCATCAGCTGTTAAAAAACCAAATGTATGGTAATATCAAAACAGCAGGATACTCCCAACTGCCAATTGTACATCTGTAACCAAGAGATTGAACAAAAGACCAGCTTTAATTACCTTGGTAGTTTTATATCACAAGATGCTAGAAGTAAAGTAGAAATAAAAAGAAGAATTGCCATTGCCAAAACCAACTTCCAAAAAATGAAACCCATTTTTACCAACAGACACATTTCTATGACAACAAGGCTTAGGCTACTAAAATGTTATATCTGGTCAATCTTGCTGTATGCTTCCGAAACACCAGAACTCCAAAGAAACATAGAAGCAACAGAAATGTGGTTTCTTAGAAGAATGCTGAAATTATCATATAGAGATAGGGTAACTAATGAGACAGTACTCCAACGTGCCCATACAAAAAGATCTTTAATGAGAACATTAAATGAGAGGAAACTTAAATTCCTGGGCCATGTTATCAGAAAGGGAGAAATAGAATGCTTTACACTACAAGACTGTATGTCTGGGAAACGCGGAAGAGGAAGGCAAAGAAGAAAATATATGGACACTGTGAAGGAACTAACAGATCTAAGTGTGCGAGATATCATTGATGCTGCGTGGGATCATTGGATGTGGAAAGCCATGATCGCCCAAGCATTTAACATGCAAGGCACATGAAGAAGAAGTACAATAGAGTTTTTCATTTTTGGTGTTTAAAATGAAAATTTAGTTGATTTGGTTTGGCCAATAGGATTTGTCTTGTTAGCATTTTTTTTGTGAGAGCATGTGATCAAAGAAGGAGGAACAGGGAGAAAGGAAACAGACAATGAGCATCCAAGAGGAACATTGTGAAAGGTTCACAGAATCCATTTGGTAGGCCAGAATCAGAATCAGGTTTATTATCACCGGCATGTGAAGTGAAATTTGTTAATTTAGCAGCAGCAGCTCAATGCAATACATAATCTAGCAGAGAGAGAGAGAAAAAAAGTAATAAATAAAATAAAACAATAATAAATAAACAAGTAAATCAATTAAATATATTGAATAGATTATTAAAAAAAATGTGCAAAAATAGAAATACAAAAAAGTGAGGTCATATCCAAAGCTTCAATGTCCATTTAGGAATCGGATGGCAGAGGGGAAGAAGCTGTTCCTGAATCACTGAATGTGTGTCTTCAGGCTTCTGTACCTCCTACCTGATGGTGACAGTGAGAAAAGGGCTGCCCTGGGTGCTGGAGGTCCTTAATAATGGACGCTGCCTTTCCGAGATACTGCTCCCTAACCCTCTGCTCTCAACCTTTCCTCATAATCAGGTCACTTCCTTAATATATAACTATGAAAGTAATCTCGACAGTCCTCTGAAAACCCTGGGTTCCTCTTATCCACTTTCCCCATTTTAATATCCTAATCTTGTTGATGGTTCAACTCAAAACTAGGATCCCACACCTCTATTCGTCTCTTCGTGCGCTCCCTGGGACGCCAAATGTGTTAACCATTCATCAGCTGAACTTGGTTAGGCAACACACAACGCAACACCAAATTAATCAAAGTTCACACTTTATTGTCTCTGCACAAACAAACAAACAATGTAACTATTTTGACCCCAGACTAATAAATTAAAAGGTGTATTCTACTGCTCCCTCTGTACCAATACTCACTCAGACTATACTGAAACAGGACATCTCCTGTTGTCCAAATGATCGACAGTCCCTGGCGTGGGGGGTTCTGCCTTGCGATGGTTAGTCTCTGGAAGTTATCACCTTGTTGCATTTGAATTTTTTTAACTTGATAAACACTTCTCATCAGTTCATATTATGCACCTCATGTTTGTTGGCTCAATGTCATCTGACAGACCAATAACATATTAGTCATAGTCATACTTTATTGATCCCGGGGGAAATTGGTTTTCGTTACAGTTGCACCATAAATAATAAATAGTAATAGAACCATAAATAGTTAAGTAGTAATATGTAAATTATGAAATAAATCCAGGACCAGCCTATTGGCTCAGGGTGTCTGACCCTCCAAGGGAGGAGTTGTATAGTTTGATGGCCACAGGCAGGAATGACTTCCTATGACGCTCAGTACTGCATCTCGGTGGAATGAGTCTCTGGATGAATGTACTCCTGTGCCCACCCAGTACATTATGTAGTGGATGGGACACATTGACCAAGATGGCATGCAACTTAGACAACATCCTCTTTTCAGACACCACCGTCAGAGAGTCCAGTTCCATCCCCACAACATCACTGGCCTTACGAATGAGATTGTTGATTCTGTTGGTGTCTGCCACCCTCAGCCTGCTGCCCCAGCACACAACAGCAAACATGATAGCACTGGCCACCACAGACTCATAGAACATCCTCAGCATCGTCCGGCAGATGTTAAAGGACCTCAGGCTCCTCAGGAAATAGAGACGGCTCTGACCCTTCTTGTAGACAGCCTCAGTGTTCTTTGACAAGTCCAGTTTATTGTCAATTCGTATCCCCAGGTATTTGTAATCCTCCACCATGTCCACACTGACCCCCTGGATGGAAACAGGGGTCACCGGTACCTTAGCTCTCCTCAGGTCTACCACCAGCTCCTTAGTCTTTTTCACATTAAGCTGCAGATAATTCTGCTCACACCATGTGACAAAGTTTCCTACCATAGCCCTGTACTCAGCCTCATCTCCCTTGCTGATGCATCCAACTATGGCAGAGTCACCCGAAAACTTCTGAAGATGACAAGACTCTGTTCCATTGGATGTAGTCCAAGGGCAATGCGACTTCATGTCTCAGGTGACTTATTTTCTTCTGTTCACTTCTGGTTCAAAACAGTCAAACCAGGTCACTCAGGCACTGGGCCGAGATAATGGGATCACTTCTGCAAACCTGACGATGTACATAATACACAGCGTATCTGAGAGAGATCTCAGATTTAGCTGTTAAATAGTACAAATGTTTGCAGAAACTCCATGTGTCCACATTCAATTGCTCTGATTAAGTTATCCCAGATGAAGTAACAGTTTAGCAAACAGTTCACAAGATGTAGGCTACAGAGCAGCTTCACAAACAGGCAGCCCCCATTCCTTCAACCTCATGGCAAGAACAAAGACAATTGGTTTCTTTACTTCCCCTGTCCTTGACCCATTTAAGTTTGATATTTTCTTCCATATTTTAATTTCTTCATGGACAACAGTGTATTCTAGCAACCCAGCAGTGTGACACACACACAAACAGCCCTTCAGAAGCAGTGAAAATGACCCATAACATTGAAATGACCAGGGAGTATGGAGGCTAACTGCCAATGTCATTCTTCCTTGGCCCAGAGATTTGATGAAAAAAGAGCTGGTCAGACATAACTGCAGTCAGATCGTCTTCTTCTTCAGACTGCAGAAAGTCATTCTAGAAATCCAAGGGAAAACTCTTCACCCACTGAATGGTGACTGCTTGGAACAGGTAGTTCGGAGCAGGCAGGTGACAATAAACTTGAGGATGGCGTCATCAGAAGCCCTCAATTGATCCACCGCTCGCTCCTGCCCCTCCTTTCCCTCTGCCTTCATGGTGATGGCAAACTGACACATGGCCTTCACCCCTGGGGTAGGAACGCTCTCCCACTCCTCGCCCCTGACCAGTCCCTCATGCACCCGTCGGGACAAAGCATCAGTATCAACGTTCCTGCTTTCTGGTCAGTACTTCAGGCTGAAATCATAAGCAGACAACGCTGCCAACCACCGAGGGCATGTGGCATCCAGTTTTGCCGAGGTCAGGATATCAGTTAGGGGGTTGTTGCCCGTCCTCACCTCAAACTTGGCCCCGTAGAGGTAGTCACTCAGCTTATCCACCTCCGCCCATTTCAACGCCAGAAATTCCAACTTGTGTGGATAGATTTTCTCGGAGGGCGACAGACTCCGGCTGACAAATGCAATGGGTCTCAACCTGGAGCCTTGATCCTGAAACAGGACGCCCCCAAGACCCTCTTGGCTGGCATCCGTGTGCAGGACATATGGCAATCAGGGGTCCGCAAAAGCCAGCCCCGGCGTCTGGGTCAGCAGCTCCTTCAGCGACTGAAAGGCCTCCTCACATTTTGCATCCCACCTCGGTGCAAAGGCTCCAATGGGTTTAGATATTCTCCACCCTCCTGTCCTTTTTTCCCCTCCCTTTCTTCCCCAAGGGAGGGTAACTGCACAGAAGCTGATTCAAACGGTGACTCACTTTCACGTAGCCTTTCACAACCCTCCAATAGTAACCACAGAACCTGAGGAACAAGCGCAAAGCGCTCAGAGTTTGGGGTCTTGGCCAAGTGGTAACCGTCTCGATCTTAGCTGGGTCTGTAGCTACCCCACCCGTGAGACTATGTGCCCAACATAGCTAACAGACGTTTGGCAGAACTGGCACTTGTCCAGGGAAAGTTTTAACCCTTCATCTTTCAGGTAGCACAGCACCTTCAGCAGCCTCGCTTCATGTTCTTCCAAGGTGGACCCAAACACAATGAGGTCATCCAGATATGTCAATATCTCAGTCACGTTCATATCCCCCACTGTCTTCTCTGTGACCCGCCGAAAGGTTGTAGGAGATCCCGAGATGTCCTGAGGCATCCTTTTGAACTGGAAAAATACCAGGGGACATCTAAATGCCGTTTTCTCTTTGTTGGCCTAACTCATGGGGACCTGGTAATATCCACTCCTCAAGTCTAGCACACTGAACTACTTTGCACCACTCAGACAGGCCAGTATGTCTTCAATCCTCAGGACTGTTTACTCATCAGGAATGGTGTGCCTGTTCAAAGTCTTATACTGCACACATATCCATCCCTTCCCATTCTTCTTTCTGGCCACTACTACTGGGGACATATAGGGGCTTCAGGACTCGGTGATGATCCCAGCTTCCTTCAACTTACACAAATGCTGTTGAAAGTCCTCCACCTCTGCAGGGGCCAGTCGCTGCAACTTTTCTCTGAACGGGGTATCCTCGGTCACCCAGATAGTGTGATGCGTGCTCTTGGAACAACCCACATCAAACTCGTCAGTGGAAAATACACCTTCCAGCTTCAACATCTTCTCTACAAACCTCCTCTTCCAACCTGCAGGAACCAGAGAGTCCACAAAGTTGAATGATTCAGATGTCAACTTTCCCCCTTTTCCAATAGTTTCTCCCCGGCGTGCCTCACAGGGGCACCAGACATTACCGTCACTGGGAACAAATGCACCAGGAGCATCCCCCGCTTGAAGGTGACCTCCCTCTTCATAATGTTCCTGACAATCACTGCCACCCTGTACAACTGAGGGCTTCTGAAATTCGGGCCTCACCAGTACCCCAGCCAGAAATCCTAACCCCGCCCCCAACCCCCCGTGGTCTTCCGGAGTGTCCACTAAGTGGGCTTCACCCTCAGGCACTCCGGGAAATTTTGGCGTCCCCATCACTCTCGCTACTTCCCCAGGCCATACCACCATTGGCTTTGACTGGGTGAACCACACAGTCCCTCGTCTAAATTCAGTATCTGGCCTGATGCAGCCCAAAACGCTGGGTGCACAGACAACGTCCCCAGAAAGCTCTCACCCGCCTTCTCCTTGCAGGCCCCCATGAGCCTCCTCACAAGAGGGGTGCTGGTCCCCACCAGAACTGAAACACCGCCCTTCTCAACAGGGTCTGGACAAACCAGCGCTAACGTATCACTGACCTCAGACACTCCCACATCGGCCTCCGAGAACTCCAACTTCACTGACAAATAACTGTCGTATGGATAATCACTAGCACGAAGCCCCCAGATCTCCAGTGCCCTGAATGGTGCCAATGGTAAATGCTTCACATACCGGTTGTAAAACGAACGGTACAACAACGTGACCCGCGACCCGATGTCGAGTATGGCTTTAGCATAAATACCCTCTATCTGTAGCGACACACTGGAGCGTGGTCCCACTAAGCCTTCAGGAATAGGGCCTTTCGCTCTGGGGGTTCCTTGGTACATTGCTGGGAACGTGTTCCCCCAGAGACACCAGGCCTGGGTCACTTTCCCAACGACTCTCCCTGCTGAGGTACCCGGGGGCTCACTCTCATTCTGGCGTGACACCTGCTGCCAGCAGCCCTCCGCATTGTTCGTCCCCTTGGGGAATCCGCCCCCCACATCAGCTCCATCATATGGGGGGGGTCACACCCACGGACAACAGCCGACATATCTCCGTTCTCAACTCTGCCACAATCTCCTCTACTGCTCCCCGGGGTAGGCTATCTGTGGTCACTTCACTGCAGGGGACACTACCGAGGACTGTACCCTGCTGACGGAGTCCTCCCACGCCTCCGCCGCGTTCTCATCCCCGTACCTCTCTGATCAGCTCTACAAAAGATGGGGGGGGAGGGCGCATCTTACGAGACTGTCAGAGACCCCGTGAAATCCGGTCATGGGACTGGGCGCCCCTGGCTACCTGGTCTATTCTTAACTGAACCACCTCAGCCGCCTGAATGACCCCTCTGCGCTGCGAGCAATTTAGCTGCCTCTCTAGCCGAGAAATAAAAGCAGAAAGCTTCTCCCCCTTCTCCTGACGCATGTTCTGAGACCCCAACAGGAGCTCCATTGGGCTTCCTGTCAGGCCAAAAGCATTGTCCAGATTGAAAACGCAAACACGAGGAAATCTGTAGATGCTGAAAATTCAAGCAACACATACAAAAAATGCTGGTGAACGCAGCAGGCCAGGCAGCATCTCTAGGAAGAGGTACAGTCGACGTTTCGGGCCTAGACCCTTCGTCAGGACTAACTGAAGGAAGAGCTAGTAAGAGATTTGAAAGTGGGAGGGGGAGGGGGAGATCCAAAATGATAGGATACCTTATTTATTCATTTATTATTATCTCCCCCCCCCCCACTTTTCTCTCTCTCTCTTTTTTCTCCCTCTGTCCCTCTCACTATAACTCCTTACCTGCTCTCCACCCTCTGGGCTCCCCTACCCCTTTCTTTCTCCCTAGGCTTTCCATCCCATGATCCTGTCCTTTCTCCAGCCTTGTATCCCCTTTGCCAATCACCTGTCCAGCTCTTGGCTCCATCCTTCCCCCTCCTGTCTTCTCCTATCATTTCGGATCTCCCCCTCCCCCTCCCACTTCCAAATCTCTTACTAACTCTTCTTTCAGTTAGTCCTGACGAAGGGTCTCGGCCTGAAACGTTGACTGTATCTCTTCCTAGAGATGCTGCCTGGCCTGCTGCGTTCACCAGCATGTTTTGTGAGCAGTGTCCAGTGCTTGCAGATATTTGACAGCTGTCACTACAGGAGACTGCAACCTGACAGCGCTCACAACATCAGCAGCCCGCCCATTCAAACTTTCAAACAATCTCTGTTGCTTCATATCATCAGAGCACTGCCACTCATCTAACGACTGGAGGTCCGCTCTGCCTAACTCTCATACTCCTGCTCCCCTTTAGGGGTGGGCGTTATTCCAGAGAATAGGTAGAGCCTGCCACAGCTGGGACTTTGGATCTGATTTTTCCATTTATTCACCAGAGAAGTAAGGGCGGATACTAACTCAGAATTCTCACTCTTCACTGGGGGACGTGGACTAATTAGACATTCCAAATCCGACCACTCTTTCCCCTCACTCCTCAGAAATGAGAGAACCCTGTCTTTGAAATCTCTGCCCCCAGCTACCGCTACCTCACCGCTGGTCTGCATTAAAATGAGAGCTGCGTCAGCCAATTTATCAAACCTCCCCCAACAATCGTAAGTTTAACAGTACGTAACAGGCGAATTAACAATTCATCCGGAGTACAAATATCCTGGTTCACTGCTCAGGGTAATCACACAGCCTCCAACGGAATCAATCCCAAACGTAGCCCCCACAGTTGTAACTCTCGCTTCAGCTAGCGGCTTAATATAGGGGCTGATAGTCCCCAGCCCGGCTAAATTTAAGAAATCTTTTTGGGTGGATGCCGCGCGATGTGTCCCGTTACAAATCAGTACCCCGAAATAACAAACAGTACACAATATGAAATAAAACAACTGAGCTTTATAATTCTCACTTTGACTATATAGTTAGTAAAGAAAACAAAAAGAAGAAAAAAGGCCCATTTTCATGAAACAGTCTGTTGCGCAAAGTTGGAGCTCACTGTTAAGCCGTTCGTCCACCATCGACCTCCTCCCATCGTCACTGACCTGCGGACCCTCGCTCCAAGTCCACCCCGTCCGGCCGTCTACCAACTTTATCCATTCACGTCTTCTCTCCTCATCTCTCCCAAGCAAAAGACTGCAAAGATTTCTCTTCCAGACTCACAAGAAAGAACATTTCTCTCATTGGATAGCCCCAGTATTCCAAACCCTGTTATCTCCAGTCATAACCCAAACATTGCTGTTACAGAGAAACCATTAGAGAGCGTGACAGAAACCCTGAATGCTAAAATGTGATGATGATGGTACTCTGTAATGAAGGCTGATTGCTGAAGGTAGGTGATTAGTTTAATAGCATAGAATAGGAAAGGTGTTGGAAAATAGATGGGGAGGGATTTTTAAGTTAAAGCAGTAACAGCAAATTCCACTGCTTCGATGGCATTTCAGACTACACATGGCATCTGAAGGCAGTCACCCCAGTCTGAATGAGGAGCTGGGCCCTTTCAGCAGTTGGGCCAGTGATCGACTGGACAGTTCGGAAGGGGGTGCCACAGAGGAGAGGTCCTTGCAGACATTGACATAGAGACCCCTTCCTGTGCATCGATGAGAGGTGTTGTGGGTGCTCCTGGACAGAAAGAGTTTCCGTGGCCAGAGAATGAAGGGGTGAAGACAAGGGGTGATTAAGCTGCAATCAACCTGCAGGGAAAGAGCCAACAGGCACAGGAAAAAAACCTGTTCAAATTTCTGGAACAACCTCTCTGCTTAACATTTGGTAGGTAGTGATTAGGGAATGCGAGGGTAGAGATCAGCACACAGAATTGGGGGGGGGGTGGATTTTAAGGCAGGACATTTTTGCTGCCCTATTGGAGTAGATCCTCCTAGGTTGGCCTTTCCTGGTACAAATTTATTTTTGTCCAGGAGGGCCAAGAGGAGGGACTGTTAGAGTGATTTTTAGGTTTAGGTCATTTACATTTGGCAAATGGATAATGTATTGTGGATTCTGTTTGAACAATGCGTTCCTGAAAGCTGTGGATCCCAGTCCAGACGCTGCTGGCGTCTGTGGTATGGATGCAAATCAGAAGGTGTGAAGTTTGCATGTAGTTTCAAAGAAAGCATTGTCTATACTTTGTAAATATGGAATTGTGTTTTGTGTTTTGCAGAGAACTATCGAGCCCCGCGTTGGGCCAGCAGACCTTTTCCACCGAAAGCATCTCCATATGAAGCCTGCTGTACCTTGTTTTGTCGAATAAAGAAGCTGCTTTGTATCTACCAGTAACTCTCTCCAGTGATTTCAACCATGCAACAACAGTCGTAAACAACATCAAACAGCCTTAGGGACCCCGGCTCCGGATTTCTTCCTCTGGATTTACTCCAGATGCCTTTCCCATGGGTGGGTATGGCCGCAAGACAGCGGAGGCTTAAAATCAGAGATTCCCTTCTCCTCGGTGGGCTGCCGTCCAAGGCTGACGAGCCCCACCTGCCTGAAGGGTCGAAATTACTGCCGTAATTTCACACTAGGGTTCTCAACACCAGTAGCCTCGATGCAGGCTTTGATTAAAGGAAGCAAGCCCCCTCTGGAGGAGGTAAGATGACGGCCAGATGAGGAAAAGGCTTTTACAGATGTCAAGAAAGGCTGGTCTCTCCACCCACGCTAGATTATCTGATGCGGCTCGCCCCTGTCACCAACACTGCGGCTATTGGGAGGGGGGTACTCGACGCAGTAGTGGCACAGGACCATGGGGACTCAAGAAGGCCAGTTCCATAATTATTCAACAAAACAGACACTCGCTGCAGGAGGACTTTCCAGTTGTGTAGCTTGGGCAGTGCGCGTATGCGAACCAGTTGTAATGATGGAAGTACTCGTACATGGGGAGAAAGGAGTCGTGGTCGCCCCACCCTGTGTTAGGTGATGATATATCATGGGATGATGAATCAGGGAAGGCAGAGCATGATCACCACCCTCCGGTAGAAACATAGAAACATAGAAACATAGAAAATAGGTGCAGGAGTAGGCCATTCGGCCCTTCGAGCCTGCACCACCATTCAGTATGATCATGGCTGATCATCCAACTCAGAACCCCGCCCCAGCCTTCCCTCCATACCCCCTGACCCCCGTAGCCACAAGGGCCATATCTAACTCCCTCTTAAATATAGCCAATGAACTGGCCTCAACTGTTTCCTGTGGCAGAGAATTCCACAGATTCACCACTCTCTGTGTGAAGAAGTTTTTCCTAATCTCGGTCCTAAAAGGCTTCCCCTCTATCCTCAAACTGTGACCCCTCATTCTGGACTTCCCCAACATCGGGAACAATCTTCCTGCATCTAACCTGTCCAATCCCTTTAGGATTTTATACGTTTCAATCAGATCCCCCCTCAATCTTCTAAATTCCAACGAGTACAAGCCCAGTTCATCCAGTCTTTCTTCATATGAAAGTCCTGCCACCCCAGGAATCAATCTGGTGAACCTTCTTTGTACTCCCTCTAAGGCAAGGATGTCTTTCCTCAGATTAGGGGACCAAAACTGCACACAATACTCCAGGTGTGGTCTCACCAAGGCCTTGTACAACTGCAGTAGTACCTCCCTGCTCATGTACTCGAATCCTCTCGCTATAAATGCCAGCATACCATTCGCCTTTTTCACCGCCTGCTGTACCTGCATGCCCACTTTCAATGACTGGTGTACAATGACACCCAGGTCTCGTGGCCTGGTGGTGGCCAGCAATGGGCTGGGATGTGGTTAAATTCTGCCACCGTTGCATCATTTGTGGCCAGCATAACCCTGGTAAGGGCACAAGGGTACAGCTGGCAGACCAGCCACGCCTGGTGGGGGGGGGGGGGGAAGCAGGGGAAAACATCCAGATGGACTTCGCAGGACAGCAGAGGACACACTACTGTCCGGTGATCATAGATCACTTCACCCAGTGGGCAGAGGCTTTCCCAACAAGCGACTGCACGGCTGCACGGATTCTCGTTCAGGAAATCGTCCCGATGTGGGGAACCCCTGTCTGGGTGGACTCGGACCACAGGGCACATTTCACAGGGGAAGTGATGCAGGAGATGTGTTAGGGATTCGACAACAATTTTATGTACTCTACCACCCTCGGAGTTCAGAAGTGGTGGAAAGGATTAACTGAACAATCAAGCATGCCTCAGCCAGAGCTATAACTGAGACGAGAAAGACATAGGTTGATGTATTACCAGGAATTCTGATGAGATGGCGAGCAACACCAAACCGCAAGCTGGCCCCTACAAATTATTGATGGGGAGGGCAACGCCACTCCACGGGGCAACTGCGGTTTGTGGTGAGCCTGGGGCTTACAGGGATAGAAACATAGAAAATAGGTGCAGGAGTAGGCCATTCGGCCCTTCGAGCCTACACTGCCATTCAGTATGATCATTGCTGATCATCCAACTGAGTACCCTGTACCTGCCTTCTCTCCACACCCCCTGATCCCTTTAGCCACAAGGGCCATATCTGACTCCCTCTTAAATATAGCCAATGAACTGGATAGAATGACGGAGTGTGTGAAAGACCTTTGTAATCAATTTAAAGTGTTGAAGGACTTGGCAAAACAATGGCAGCACATAGCTGATCAGAGAGAGAGAGGAGATCGTCCTCCCACAGCCCGGCGACCAGGTCATGGTGTGGGTATAGCTCCCAGACGGATAGATCACAGATGGCACTTCTAATAAACGATAGTTGATCCAATAAATCGATATGTCTGTGCGCAGACCTGGTGAGGTAACCCAGTGGAAACACTGGTCTCAGGACTCACCTTCTTGTCGTCCCCGCAGATGGAGATAGTACCCAGTAACAGCGTCATTTCAGACAACCCAAGTGATGAACACCAGCCCTGACAATAGAGAATGGAAGCAGACCCACAGCGGGCCGGCAGGTGGCGCAACGACATCGGCGCCGGACCCGGGAGCGGAGGTTCCCGGGTTCGAAACCAGTCGGGGTCCGCTCCGGAGTACGCTTTCCATCCATCTGTGTCGGGTTGAGATCGCAGCTCGTAAAATAAAGAGAAAATACTGTGAAAATGTCTCTCGCTCCGCGCCTTGTGAAAGCCATGAAAAAGACACACGCCCAAAAAAAAACCCATCATGACAGAAACCGTCAACAGCATGCTAAAGTGTAATAGTCACGGTACAGTACCCTGTAATGAAGCTCGTTGCTGAAGGAAGATGATTAGTCGTATGGCAGAGAATAGAAAAGCTAGTGGGGAAAATAGCTGGGGAGGGATTTAAATTAAAGCAGAGACAGCAGGTTTCACAACTTCGACAAGCATGGCAGACTGAGAAAGACTAAAGTCAGTCACCCCAGCCTGAATAGGAGTGAAGACAAATGAACTGGGCCCTTTCCGCGGTTGAGTTGGGCCAGTGATCGACTGGACGGTTCAGAAGTGGCTGCCGCCGGGGAGAGGCCCTTGCAGTCATTCAAACAGAGATCCCCACCCCACCTTTCCTGTAGGGTCTGACAGCCTGATACATTTACTTTGCTGGTGTCCCTAACCGGAGGGTAACCACTGCACAGTTTTAGGTCTCAGACAATGAAGGTGTGAAGCTAAAGAATGTGGTTAAACTGCAATCGGCCAACGGAAAGATGGAACAGACACACGAATAACGGAGGTGCATTTTTAAAAACTGTTCAAATTTCTGGAACAATCTCTCGGCTTAGCGTCTTGTAGGGAGCCATTAGGGATGATAGGGTAGATGCAAATGCACATAAGAGTAATTGGAAAGCGTTTCGAAACGGTATTTCTGCTGCCCGATGTGTGTAGATCCACTAAAGGCTGGCCTTGTCTGTTACACATTTATCTTTGCCCAGGAGGGCCAAGAGGAGAGACTGTGAGAGCATTTTGGGGTTAGCACATACAACAATTTACTTAATAGAAACATAGAAAACCTACAGCACAATACCAGGCCCTTCGGCCCACAAAGCTGTGCCGAACATGTCCTTATCTTAGAAATTACCCAGGGTTACCCCTAGTCCTCTATTTTTCTAAGCTCCATGTACCTATCCAGGAGTCTCTTAAAAGACCCTATCGTATCCACCTCCACCACTGCCGCCGGCAGCCCATTCCACGCACTCACCATTCTCTGCGTAAAAAAACTTACCCCCGACATCTCCTCTGTACCGACTTCCAACCACCTTAAAACTGTGCCCTCTTGTGTTAGTCATTTCAGACCCGGGGAAAAAGCCTCTGACTATCCACACAATCAATGCCTCTCATCATCTGAACTGGCAGGAGCGGACTGCCAAGGTGAAACAGAAACTGGGACTGTGGGGAGGGCGCTCCCTGTCGATAACGGGCAAGAACCTGGTCATCAGGTGTGAGGTGCTGTCAGGGCTGCTGTACTTGGCGCAGGTCTGGCCCATCCCCCGCTCCTACAGCTCGGAAATCACCCGGGCTGTCTTCAGATTCGTCTGGGGATCCAAGATGGAGCGGGTGAGACGGACCGTCATGCACAAGTCCCTGGACAACGGGGGCAAGAACGTCCCCAATGTCGCCCTCACCCTGATGGCCAGCTTCGTATGTGGCTGCATCAGGTTGTGTGTAGAGCCCAGGTATGTGGGCACCAAGTACCACTATGTGCCCAGGTTCTACTTGTCGCCCTGGCTACGAAGGATGGGTCTGGCCCCACTCCCGCGCAACGCCCCAGTCAGCTGGTCGTTGCCGGCATACCTCTCCTACGTAGCAAAGTTCTTCCAGGAGAACGCCTTTGACCACAGGGCCATCAGGCAGTGGTCGGCACGTAGTGTCCTGCAGGCACTGCAGGAGAAGGACGTGATGGACACAGTGGGGTGGTTCCCTGAGCAGACTGTCCAGTTCATCTGGCAAAATGCCTCATCGCCAGACCTCACCAACAGGCACCAGGACCTCGCCTGGCTGGCGGTGAGAGGGGCCCTCCCAGTCAGAGCCCTCCTGTACGCCTGGAATGTCGTCTCCGCACCCCACTGCCCACGGGAGGACTGCAGTGAGGAGGAGTCTGTGACCCACCTCTTTGCACACTGCCAGTTCACAACGAGGGTGTGGAGGAGGATGGACGGGCTAGTGTCACGTTTTATCCCCAGCAGCTGCGTAACAGAGGACTCTCTGATCTACGGCTGTTCCCGGGGACGCACACGGAGACCAGCATCCGGTGCTGCTGGCAGATCATCAACTCGGTGAAAGACGCTCTTTGGTCGGCCCGAAACTTGATGATCTACCAGCACATGGAGATGTCCGTGGGAGAATGCTGCCGACTGGCACATTCTCGGCTGCAGGAGTACGTGCTGAGGGACGCACTGAAACTCGGTGCAGCCACTGCAAGGGCCCGGTGGGGAAGGACCACAGTATAGGTTTCTCCACCCGTGGGAGTGGGAGGGGTCGGGGGGTGGGGAGTATACCCCTCAACAATGATATGCTAAGCTGAACTACTGGAATGCCACGTGGGTGGCTATAAATACGGATATGTACTGTGTATAATGGAAACGTATGTAAAGGATGAAAAGTTATTGAATGGTTTATTGTATATATTTATTTTTGAATAAAGTATATTTTGAAATAAAAAAAATACCCCCCTATCAGGTCACCTCTCATCCTCCGTCGCTCCAGGGAGAAAAGGCTGAGTTCACTCAACCTATTCTCATCAGGCATGCTCCCCAATCCAGGCAACATCCTTGTAAATCTCCTCTGCACCCTTTCAATAATTTCTACTTCCTTCCTGTAGTGAGGTGACCAGAAATGAACCTGGGGCGGGGGGGGGGGTGGAGTGCCTGACCAGGGTCCTATATAGCTGCAACATTACTTCTCAGCTCTTAAATCAGGCCTTTTAAGAGACTCCTGGATAGGTACATGGAGCTTAGAAAAATAGAGGGCTATGGGTAACTCTAGGTAATTTCTAAAGTAAGTACATGTCTGGCACGGCATTGTGTTTGCTTTATGTTGTTTTATAGATTTGCATTATATTCACGAATGAGAAGTTGACCGTATGAGGAATGTCTGGCAGCTCTTGGGCTGTATTCCCTGGAGTTCAAGAGAATGAGGGGAGATCTCATAGAAACATTCCGAATGTTAAAAGGCCTGAACAGATTAGATATGGCAAAGTTATTTCCCATGGTAGGGGATTCTAGGACAAGAGGGCATGACTTCAGGATTGAAGAGCGCCCTTTTAGAACTGAGATGCGGAGAAATTACTTTGGTCAGAGGGTGGTAAATCTGTGGAATTTGTTGCCACGTGTGGCTGTGGAGGTCAAGTCATTGAGGGTATTAAAGGAAGAGATAGATAGGTTCTTGATTAGCCAGGGCATCAAAGGGTATGGGGTGAAAGCAGGGGAGTGGGGATCAATGGATGAAGTGGATCGGCCCATGATTGAGTGGCGGAGCAGACTCGATGGGCCGAATGGCTTACTTCTACTCCTAAATCTTATGGTCTTATGGTCCTAATCTCAATCTTAGAGCTGACGAAGGCCGATGCACATAACTTCAGTATTAGCCAGGTAGTGCCTTACAAGGTGGGATGACTGAGTGAATCCCTTCCCACAGCCTACCTAGGTGAACGACCTCACCCCAGTGTGAATTCACTGATGTACCCTCAATTTAGATGACCATGTAAACCCCTTCCCACAGTCTGAAGAGGTGTATGCCATCTCCCAGGTAGGAACTCACTGGTGTGTGTGTGTTGGCTGGATGAACGAGTGAATCCCTTCACACAGTCTAAGCAGGTGAACAAACTTCCCTCAGTGTGAACTCACTAGTGTGTCTGCAGGTGGGTTGAGTGTGGGAATCCATTCCCACAGCTTTCAATCAATTCCCTCTCAATCCATTGTCAGGTGTAGTGAATGCCTCATACAAACAATGCAGTTGAAGAACTGATCTCCAGTGAACAAATGCTGGTGTGTTCTCAGCACCTGGGGCTCTCGTGGATTTTACTGAGTTACAACAGAAAACCTCATTTCAGAGACAAAACACATCTGCAGCTGGGATGAGATCATTCTTCATCTCCCAGGATCAACAACTGATATATTGGTGTTACAGTGCAAATAACTGTTCACTCCTTAAATATCTGGACGGACAGAGACAGCAAAACTGATGTGTCATTGTGTTTGAGAATCCCTAAGACATTTTTTTGCTATCTCTAACCAGTAAAAATATTTACAAAATACATCAATGGGTGAAGGACAGCATTTCGTGAATAGTATGTTCATACACTTTGGTAGGAGAAATAAAAGTAGACGATTTTCGAAATGGAGAGAAAGTTCAAAGGTCTGAGTGCAAAGAGACTTGGAAGACCTCATGCAGGATTCCCTAAAGGTTAATTTTCAGGCTGAGTCAGTGGTGAGGAAGGCAAATGTGATGATAGCATTTATTTCAAGAGGACAAGAATATAAAAACAAATGTTGAGGCTTAATAAATCACTTGGGATATTGTGAGCAGTTTTGGGCCCCTCATCGAGACAGGATGTGTGACATTGAAAGGGGCTCAAAGGAGGTTCACAAAAATGATTCAGGGATTAAGGCTTTTCATACGAGGAGTGTTTGATGGCTCTGGGCCTCTACTGACTAGAATTTAGTAGAATGCAACAGGACCTTAATGAAACCTAGAGAATGTTGAAAGAGTGAACATGGAGAGGATGTTTCCTATGGTCGGACATTCGAAGACCAAAGGACACCACATTCAAAATAGATGGATGTCCTTTTAGAATGGATAAGGAATTTTTCAAGCCAGTCTGTGGTGAATCTGTGGAACTTGTTACCACCGGCAGCTGTGGAGGTCAAGTGATTGGGTATATTTACGGCAGAGGGTGATTGATTCTTGATTAGTCAAGCCATGAGGTGATACGGGAAGAAGGCAGGTGACTGATGCTGAGGGAAAATGGATCGGCTATCAGGAAATGCCGGAGCCAAATGGCCTAACTCTTCTCCTATATCTTATACGATAATTTTCTCATCCTATATCTTGGTGTACCCCACCCCCCAACCCCAGCAAGTCTCAGGGTCGCTCAGGTCGCTGTTGTCTAGGGAAACAGCCCTCGACCCCGCCAAACTGGGTAATTAGTTTGTGAGGATGCTGTGTGATGTACCCCACCCTGCCTAAATAACAGACAATACACCAGATACGATTAAGTGAATTACAGTTTATAGATATTACTGGAACTATATAATTAATAGAGAATAAAATATAAAAGTCGCCACACTTATCAAAGTTCAATCTCTTTGTGCACAAACAGTTGGATCTCTAGTAATGATCCCCTCTTCACCACTCGATCCTCTCTGACCACCTCGACCCGCCACCTGGGACCAACCACGGTGGTCGACCAGACGCTCCACACGAGTCTGTCTCCGTCTCCTCTCCTCGCCGAAGACCCAGGACCTCGGACTCCTGCTCGGGGTCCGACCCCATTGGCAGGCTCACATCACCTTATCGATCCTCTCTCTCTCTCCATCACGCCTTCTGCCCAAAAACCCGCGCATCACAATAACTTACAGACACACAAGAAAGAATAACATCGATCCCAATTGGTTCATTTGCTCAATTATCAATAATATAACCCAAACAAGCTGCTAGTGAGAGGACTCTCTCAGCATTTAACATAACAAAGAAGCCATTTTAATTAGCCTACGCAGTAACATAAAAGAAGAAACGCCTTACATTGGTTGTAGACATAGAAGAGTACAGCACAGGAACAGGCCATTCGGCCCACAAAAACAACTAAACATTAATCTCTCCTACCCACATCATGTCCACATTCCTCCACTTCCTTACATTTATCTGCCTTTCCAAACATCTCTTAAAAGCCTCTAATGTGTTTGCCTCGACAAACACATCAGGCAACGCATTCCAAGCACCCATGACTCTCAGAGTAAAGAAACGTATTCCTCACATCCCCCTTGAACCTACCCCTCTCATCTTCAATGCATGCCTTCTGGTATAAGACATTTCAACCCTGGGAAACAGATTCTCTCTGCCTACTCTCTCTATGCTTCTTGTAAGCCTCCATTAGATCTCCCCTCAGCCTCTGACACTCCAAAGAAAACAACCCGTTTATCCAGCCTCTTGTGTGATGGTATTCATAGTATTCATAGTCATAGTCATACTTTATTGATCCCGGGGGAAATTGCTTTTCGTTACAGTTGCACCATAAATAATATAGTAATAGAACCATAAATAGTTAAATAGTAATATGTAAATTATGCCAGGAAATTATGAAATAAATCCAGGACCAGCCTATTGGCTCAGGGTGTCTGACCCTCCAAGGGAGGAGTTGTAAAGTTTGATGGCCACAGGCAGGAATGACTTCCTATGACGCTCTGTGTTGCATCTCGGTGGAACGAGTCTCTGGCTGAATGTACTCCTGTGCCCACCCAGTACATTATGTAGTGGATGGGAGACATTGTCCAAGATGGCATGCAACTTGGACAGCATCCTCTTTTCAGACACCACCGTCAGAGAGTCCAGTTCCATCCCCACAACATCACTGGCCTTACGAATGAGTTTGTTGATTCTGTTGGTGTCTGCTACCCTCAGCCTGCTGCCCCAGCACACAACAGCAAACATGATAGCACTGGCCACCACAGACTCATAGAACATCCTCAGCATCGTCCAGCAGATGTTAAAGGACCTCAGGCTCCTTAGGAAGTAGAGACGGCTCTGACCCTTCTTGTAGACAGCCTCAGTGTTCTTAGACCAGTCCAGTTTGTTGTCAATTCGTATCCCCAGGTATTTGTAATCCTCCACCATGTCCACACTGACCCCCTGGATGGAAACAGGGGTCGCCAGTACCTTAGCTCTCCTCAGGTCTACCACCAGCTCCTTAGTCTTTTTCACATTAAGCTGCTGATAATTCTGCTCACACCATGTGACAAAGTTTCCTACCATAGCCCTGTACTCAGCCTCATCTCCCTTGCTGATGCATCCAACTATGGCTGAGTCATCAGAAAACTTCTGAAGATGACAAGTTTTCGGATGACTCTGCCATAGTTGGATGCAGTAGTTGAAGTCCGAGGTGTAAATGGTGAAGAGAAAGGGAGACAAGACAGTCCCCTGTGGAGCCCCAGTGCTGCTGATCACTCTGTCTGACACACAGTGTTGCAAGCACACGTACTGTGGTCTGCCAGTCAGGTAATCAAGAATCCATGACACCAGGGAAGTATCCACCTGCATCGCTGTCAGCTTCTCCCCCAGCAGAGCAGGGCAGATGGTGTTGAACGCACTGGAGAAGTCAAAAAACATGACCCTCCCAGCGCTCGCTGGCTTGTCCAATTGGGCGTAGACACGGTTCAGCAGGGAGACGATGGCATCCTCAACTCCTAGTTGGGGCTGGTAGGTGAACTGGAGGGGATCTAAGTGTGGCCTGACCATAGGCCGGAGCAGCTCCAGAACAAGTCTCTCCAGGGTCTTCATGATGTGGGAGGTCAACGTCACCAGTCTGTAGTCATTGAGGCCGCTGGGGCGCGGCGACTTCGGTACAGGGACGAGGCAGGACATCTTCCACAGCACAGGAACCCTCCAGGGCCTCAGGCTCAGGTTGAATACATAACGAAGTACTCCACATAGCTGAGGGGCACAGGCTTTGAGCACCCTGGTACTGACACCATCCGGTCCTGCAGCCTTGCTTGGGTTGAGACGTTTCAGCTGTCTTCTCACCTGTTCAGCTGTGAAGCCCACCGTAGTGGTTTTGTGTGGGGAAGGGGTATGGTCATGAGAGCAGGGTGGGGGACTGTGAGGAGGGGTAGGAGGGGAGAGTGGAATATGTGTTGGTTGGGGGCCGACAACAGGTGGCTCATGTGGGGGATGGGCAGGGGTCACAATGTCAAATCTGTTAAAGAACAGGTTAAGTTCATTGACCCTGTCCACACCGCATTCAGCTCCTCTGTTGCTAGTTTGCCGGAACCCAGTGATGGTCCTCATCCCCCTCCAGACCTCTCTCATGTTGTTCTGCTGGAGTTTCCACTCAAGCTTCCTCCTGTACCTGTCTTTAGCCTCCCTGATCCTGGTGATAGCACATGCCCTCTAAACCAGGCAGCGTCCTGATGAACCTCTCAGTGTTTAGACCGGCTTTGACTCATCAGGCTTAAGCCAGACAATGCTTCTGTGAGGTAGGTTGTCTTGTACGTTACTCTCTCTCTCACCCTGTTCTTATTTCTTCAGTCCTTATCTACTAGTGCACAGTGAGAATGGTTCCAGAGGCAGTGTTTTGTATTCTGTGCGGGATGTGGGAAGTCTGGGAGATCTCCAGTCTCCCACAGCAGCACATCTGCACTGAGCTGCAGCTCCTGAGAGAACGTATTGAGGAACTGGAGCGGCTGCTTGATAACCTTTGACTCAAATGGGAGAACGAGGAGGTGATAGACCGCAGCTACAGAAAGGTACCTCGCAGGAGACAGGTAACTGGGCGACTGTCAGGAGGAGGAGGGGGAAATGTACACCCGTGACCGCTCCCCGCAATAACAATTGTACAACTTTAGATGCTGCTGAGGGCAGTGACACACCAGAGGGGAGCAGGTCACAGTGACCAGGTCACTGGCTCTGTGGCTCCGAGGAACACAGAGATGAAGAGGAATACAGTGCTAATAGGAGATTCCCTCATTGGGGGAGCAGAGACGAGGTTCTGTGGGTGCGATAGGGACACCTGAATGGTACATTGCCTCCCAGGTACCAGGATCAGGGATGTCTCAGAATGAAATTGGGGCTGAGAGGAAAACTGTATCAGCCATGATAAGATGATGAAATGCACTAGTCTTGTACATATTGGCACCAATGACAGATGTAGACAAAGTGAGGAGGTCCTGAAGAGAGATTTTAGGGAGCTAGGTAGAAACCAGGGAAACAGGACATCTAGGGTACTAATCTCTGGATTCCAGCCGGTGCCGTGCATTTCTAAGGGTCAGAACAGGATAACTTGGCACGTGAACGCGTGACTGAAGAGCTGGAGCAGGGGGCAGCGGTTCAGATTTACGGATCATAGGGATCTCTTATGGGGAAAGTATGCCCTATATAAAAGGGAAACGCGAGGAAATCTGCAGATGCTGGAATTTCAAGCAACACACATAAAGGTTGCTGGTGAACGCAGCAGGCCAGGCAGCATCTCTAGGAAGAGGTACGGTCGACGTTTCAGGCGACGTTTTGGAAGGGCCTTGGCCTGAAATGTCAACTGTACCTCTTCCTAGAGATGCTGCCTGGCCTGCTGCGTTCACCAGCAACTTTGATGTGTGTTGCCTATATGAAAGGGACAAGTTTCACCTGAACCTGGGGTGGCGGCGGGTGGCAATATCCTCGTAGGCAATTTGGCTCGAGTTGTTCCGGTGGATTTAACCTAACTTGGCAGGGGATGGGAACCGGAATGACAGTGCTGAAAGCAGTTGGTTTACAAACAGAGGCAATGTGTAGTGAGACATATTGAACACGGGACTGAAGTATATGGAATAAGATGGATTAATTTGTGGCACGGTTACAGATTGGCATGTATGATGTAGGCATAACTGAATCACGGCTGAAAGAAGATTATAGCTGGGAGATTAATGTCCGAGTATACACATTGTATTAAAAGGACAGGCAGGAAGGCAGAGGGGGTGACGTGGTTCTGTTGGTAAAAAATGAAATTATATCATAAGGAAGGGGTGGCATTGGGTCAGAAGGCATTGAATTGTTGTGGATGGAACTAGTGAGCTGCAAGGGTAAAAAGACCCAGATGGGAGATATACACAGACCCCCAAACCGTAGTAAGGATGTGGCCTGCAAGTTACAATTAGAGCTAGAAAATGCATGCCAGAAGGTCAATGTTTCAGCAGTCACGGGGGATTTCAATATACTGTACAGGTAGATTGGGAAAATCTAAATTGGAAGCATGCCTTATGAGAATAGGGTGAGTGTACTTGGCCTTTTCTCCCTGGAGTGGCAGCGGATGGAGGTGTACACGATAATGACAGGCATTGATTGTGTGGATAGTCAGAGGCTTTTTCCCAGGGCTGAAACGACTAGCACGAGAGGGCACAGTTTTAAGGTGCTTGGAAATAGGTACAGAGGAGATGTCAGGGGTAAGTTTTTTACGCAGAGGGTGGTGAGTGCGTGGAATGGGCTGCCGGCGATGGGAGTGGAGGCGGATACAATAGGGTCTTTTAAGAGACTCCTGGGCAAGTACATGGAGCTCAGAAAAATAGGGGGCTATGGGTAACCCTAGGTAATTTCTAAAGTAAGGACATGTTCGGCACAGCATTGTGGGTCGAGGGGCCTGTATTGTGCTGTGGGTTTTCTATGTTTCTATCTGTCAGGCGTGATTTCCCCTTAAGGCAAACATGGTGAGTTTGACTGATCTTAATGTGTGCTTTTAAGTACCCCAAAAACCTGTTCCTCCAAAATGGACAGCAAAGGTGTCCTGAGGTGCAGGATTGCCCAGCGATGATCTTATTCTGTGCTCGGAGATCTCTGGGCCTGAACACCTGGGCGGATAGTTCTTCCTCCAGCTCTGGAGCTTGTCTCTGGCTTCAACGGCTGAGACTCTGACCGTCAACCGTCAACCCATTCTGCTTTGGACACTTTTAACTTGCACTGGACACTTATAACTTGATTTTAACTGACATGTGGTTGTTGTGTTTTACTATTTGTTGTTATGTTTATTATTTAGTGTTGCGTTTGTTATGTTATGATTGCACTGCTCCTGGGAAACGCTGTCTCATTCTGCCCTGCTGAGCTGATGTACGGTTAGAATGACAATAAAGTTTTTTGAATCTTGAATCTTGAATCTGAGTTGGTTAAAGTTTTGGCAAAACATTGTGGGCCGAAGGGCCGGTACTGTGTTTCATTCCCGGAATCGTCCCCCGAAGGAAACTAAGCTGACTTTGGCCCATTTTATCATCTGCTTCCAAGTACACCAAAAACTCACTCCGAATAATGGTATCCAACGTCTTCCCAATGACTGAAATCAGGCTAAAACCGGTCTGTAATTTCCTGCTCGTTCCTCCTCCTCCCCACACCCCGTTAATGTGGAGGGTTTAAAAGGAGTTGGCAGGGCTAGGGGAACCATGTGACAGTGCTGAGGATGGGCAGGCGGTGTAGAAACAGAGCCAGTGTAGTTGCATTGTCAGGAAGGGCAGACAAATGATAGGGCAAAATTTCAATCAATGCGATCAGTCATAGTCATAGTTTATTGATCCCAGGGCAAATTGGTTTTCGTTACAGTTGCACCACAAATAATAAATAGTAGTATGTAAATTATGCCAGATGGAAATAAGTCCAGGACCAGCCTATTGGCTCAGGGTGTCTGACCCTCCAAGGGAGGAGTTGTAAAGTTTGATGGCCACAGGCAGGAATGACTTCCTATGACGCTCTGTGTTGCATCTTGGTGGAATGAGTCTCTGGCTGAATGTACTCCTGTGCCCACCCAGTACATTATGTAGTGGATGGGAGACATTGTCCAAGATGGCATGCAACTTGGACAGCATCCTCTTTTCAGACACCACCGTCAGAGAGTCCAGTTCCATCCCCACATCATCACTGGCCTTACGAATGAGTTTGTTGATTCTGTTGGCGTCTGCTACCCGCAGCCTGCTGCCCCAGCACACAACAGCAAACATGATCGCACTGGCCACCACAGACTCGTAGAACATCCTCAGCATCGTCCGGCAGATGTTAAAGGACCTCAGGCTCCTCAGGAAATAGAGACGGCTCTGACCCTTCTTGTAGACAGCCTTGACCAGTCCAGTTTATTGTCAATTCGTATCCCCAGGTATTTGTTGAAGTGCAACAGTGCAATAAAATCGAAAATGGTGACAAATAGAGGACTGAATGTGTTCTATTTGAATGCGGAATGAGACCTTGTAACGCAGTTAGAGATTGTCAGACATATGTTGTGGAAGTTGAGGCTGGAGGAACCCACGGCGCTTGTCTGGCTTGTGGGATTGTTTGCCACCTCCCTAATTGTCAAGTATTGCTCTCTGCACGGCACCCACAGCAATTGGCGGTGAGCGCAACCGATTCCCAACAACCCTTTTGTTCTCACACACCTCACAGTCACTCCGTGTCACTTCACAGGTAGGTGTCCATCGCATGTGAATCTCCTCCAGCATCTCATCTGAAGGCAGCACCTCACCCCAACTCACCGTGAAGTTCGGAGTTGTGAGGGGGGGGGGCACTGTATGAGCGCGTACTGCGCTGTTCACTCCGCGTCCCAAAACTTCTTCGCTTCCTTCGAACAGGAAGTCAGACTCCATGGGTAAGAGGATGTGGAAAGCTGTGTAGTGAGTTAAATGAACCTGACGCACTGTATTATCGTGCTACTGGAGGGGTGAGAGTGGTTCGGCACTAACAGATGGAAGACCTTCTCCACATGTGGAAATCCAAATGGAAGGAACGGTGCAAACGGCTACCCTCAGCTCCAGTAGCAAATATCCGATTCTGGTGTGGTCACGGAGCCCCGAACTGCATCCTTCTGATCGTCAAGGATTCCTGACAAATTTTCAATCCCAGATCTCCTTGAATAAAAACTGTCCTGAAATATACTGCAAACAGAACAGAGAAAACTGAAGAGGAGGACCGGCCCTTTGGACCACAATGTTTTGCCAAAACTTTAACCAACTCTAAGGACATTCTAAGATTCTCCCTACGCAACCCTCCATTTTTCTATCATCCATGTGCCTATGTAAGTTTCTTAAATGTCCCTAATGTATCTGCCTCTACCAACACTCTGTCAGCCCTTACCACACACTCACCATTCTCTCTGGAAAAGAAACATGCCATACTCAACAACTCAAACAGATTGCGTGTCAAATTTGAGGGATCTATGGACGTGGATCTCTGGCCTTCCACACTTCTAAGAAACCTGTCATTAGCCCTGCGTTCTGCCTTCACATTTGTCCTTACAACGTGAACCACTTTGCTCTTTTAGAGCACAAGATATATGATCAGAATTAGGCCATTTGTCCCATCGAGTCTTCTCTACCATTTCATCATGGCTGATCCATTTTTCCTCCCAGCACTAATCGCCTCCCTTCAAGCCCTAACTAATCAAGAATCTATCAACCTCTGCCTTACCTATATCTAATCACGTGGCCTCCTCAGCTTTCTGTTGCAACCAGTTCTACAGATTCACCACTATTTGGTGAAAGAAATTCCACCTCTGTACTAAAAGGACATCCCTCTATTCCGAGGCTGTTTCTCTAGTCTTAGATTCCCACACCATAGGAAACATCCTATTCACATCCACTCTTTCAAGGCTTTCACCATTTGATATGTTTCAATGAAGTCCCCCCTCATTCTTCTGGATTCCAGTGGGAAGAGGCACAGAGCCATCAAACACTTCACATACGATAAGCCTTTCAATCCCTGAATCATTTCTGTGCATCTCTTTTCAACACTCTCCAATGTCAGCACATCCTCTCTTAGATAAGAGGCCCAAAACTGCTCACAATACTCCAAGTGACACCTCACCGTTGCTTTATAAAGCGTCAATATTACATTACTGATTTTATATTCCAGTCGTCATAAAATGAATGTCAACATCGGATTTGCCTTTCTCACCAATGACTCAATTGTAATTTAACCTTTAGGTTAACCTTTGGGGACTCCCAAGTCTTTTTGCATCTCAGGTTTTTGAATGACCTCTCTATTTAGAAAATAGTCTACATTTTTATTTCTTCTATCAAAGTGCATGACCATGCACTTCCCAACACTGTATTCCACCTGCTATTTATTTTCTCATTCTCCTAATCTCTCTGTCCTTCTGTTCTCTGCCTACTCAAAAATACATGCCCCACCACACAGGCATAAAGCCATCAATTCTGTCATCCACATCATTGGCATATAACAAAAAAAGTGATCCCATGTAGATCACGCCAAGTCACTGGCACAACCAGAAAAAGGCTCTCTTTATTCACATTCTTTGCGTCCTGCCAAACAGCCAATGCTCTATCCATGTCATCATCTTTTCTGTAATACCATGTGCACTTAACTCGTTAGGCACCTCATGTGTGGCATCTTGTGAAAGGCCTTTTGAAAGTCCAAGTGCACAACATCTACCAAATCTTCTTTGTCTATCCTGCTTGTTATTTCTTCGAAGAATTCCAACAGATTTTTCAGGCAAGATTTTCCCTGAAGGAAACTACGCAGACTACGGCCTATTTTATCATGTGCCTCCAAGAACTCAGAAACCACTGTTTTAGATTATGAGGACACACAGCCCTCTTTTATTGTCATTTAGTAATGCATGCATTAAGAAATGAGACAATATTCCTCCAGTGTGATATCACAGAAACACATGACAATACCATAACTTGATGGAGAGCAGACCATGGGCACGGTAAAAAAAAAAGTCTCAAAGTCCCGATTGACTCCCAAGTCCCCAAAAGCAGGTGGCAAAAGGGAGAAACTCCCTGCCATAAACCTCCAGGCACTGACAACTGCCGATGCATTGGAAGCACCCGACAACAGCCAACACTGAGTCCGTCCGTCCGAAAACTTCAAGCCTCCGAACAGCCCCTCTGATACAACTTCCTGAGCACCATCCTCTGCCAAGCGCCTTCGACCTCACCCCGGCCGCCAGAATAAGCAAAGCCGAGGATTCGGGGCCTTCCCCTCCGGAGACTCTGGACCACACAATAGCAGTGGCAGTGAAGCGGGCATTTCAGAAGTTTCTCCAGATGTTCCTCCGTACTCTCACGTCTGTCTCCATCAAATCAGACTTGTGCACGGTACCCTACTTGACAGATAACAGATATCATTCACCGGAGTGGCCACGCGCGCTGCGTCGTGGCGCCATCTTCTCCTCCTCCTCTTTGTGTATACTAAGAATCTTCCCCAACAGTGAGACCCGGTGTTATCCCTATTACATTCCTTGAACAAACCTACAACGTTTGTCACCCTCTAATCCCCTGGTACTACTGAAGAAGGCAATAGGAATGCAAAGTTCATCACCAAAAGTGCAGAACTATCTTCCCATAAAAAGCTGGGGCATATCTCCTCTGGGACAAGGGACTTATCCATTCTGATGATTTTGAAAAGTTCCAGCTAATCCTTCTTCTCTATCCCACTGTAACCTTAGACAACCCTCACTTTCACCACACACCGTTTTGGTGTTGTCCACAACCTCACTAATTGTTTGACCTACGTTCTCCTCCAAATCATTAACACACGTGACTCCTGGTCTGCAGCTGGACATTGGGCACCATTTTCAGACAGGTCCAGTTGGTGCAGCTCACAGCCTCTATTGTCATCACCTCGACAGCAGCTTAGTAAAGCGACAGAAAGAGATGATGGTAGAGCTCAGCTCAAACAAAACAGACAAGCAAAACAAAGAGCAGGTAAAATGTCCAACTGCAGGAGATACGGCAAATCTCCATCCGATGTCAATGAGCTCTATCCCAGTGAACATAGCGAACATAGTCGGTCATTATAAAAGCCAGTGTCACTCGAATCCAGTCCTACAGCAGATCAAAAGAGCACGATTCATACAAAGCGCAAGCTTTCCTTGGGGCTCTAGATTTAAATAGACAAGGCTGCAGTACTACGGTTCAGTTCACCATACTGATAGGTCCCTCATCAATCATGGGACCACTTCGTCAAGCACCTCTGCGCCATTCTCCACAAGCAGGAATTCCCGGTGCTCAAACATTTTAATTCACCATTAGCCTCCTCTTGAGCCAAGATGTGGCACCTTCAGAGTGCACGGGCAACACCTTATATTCCATTTGGGTAGCCTCCAAACTGATGGCATGAATATTGATTTCCCCTTCCAGTAAAGAAATCCCAAATCCGCCCCCCCCACCACTGCCTCTATTCCCCACTCTGAGGGTTTAGCTCTCAGCAGCCCATTACTTTCCCCAGGGTCACCTCCTGCGATGGTCCACTCTCCTCTCCGATCAGATTCTTTCCTCACCAGCCCTTGACCCGCCTTCACTTAGCACCTTCCAGCTAGCCTCTTTCCCTTCCTCCCACTTTTTCATTCTGGCATCTTCCCCCCTTGCTTCTCAATCCTCAAGATGCTGCCTGAGGGGCTGAGCTCCTGCAGTATTTTGTGTGAGTTGTTTTGGACTTCCAGCATCTGCAGACTGCATCGTATCAGGTGCAGAATTCACCGTCCCTGACCAGGCGACCAAACGCGCATGCGTAAGGGCAACAGGCTGGTTCGGAAACTCGCGCATGCGCTCAGAGGACAAAAGGCTCGGCGATCGACAGCAGGTAGGACCGGGCTCCAGGTTGGGTTTGGGCTCTCACTGGCGCCGGTGGCCGAACTGCGACCGGAGGAGAGTTATTGTGAGCTCTAGGCA
The DNA here is from genome assembly GCF_963921235.1 of Mobula hypostoma. Taxonomy (NCBI): domain Eukaryota; kingdom Metazoa; phylum Chordata; class Chondrichthyes; order Myliobatiformes; family Myliobatidae; genus Mobula; species Mobula hypostoma. Next base: position 33,831,085 of record NC_086124.1, read on the forward strand.
CACCGTGGCTCCGCATTGCGTGCCAGTTCCAGCCCTTTCCCTCTCTCTGAGCCCCAGAGTCCGTAGCCGTGCCCCGCTGATCGCCGACTGAGCTGGCGCCATCGCCGTGGCGCATGCGCATCGCTGGTACCGCGGCGGATAGACGGGGCTCTCTTTCGTGGGGATCACTGGGTAAAAAGGCAGCCATTGCTGACACTTTATATACCAGTTCATTGTACGTGTTTGAAAGGGCAGGGGGCGGGAATGAGAGCAGATGGATCTTCCAGCTGCTTCAGAGCTCCAGCTATCCAAGTCCAAGGGTTAAGAACTTGGAACAAAAATATAGCTCCTAGTTAATCTCGGATGAAGAGTTTACTTTCCAATCAATGAAAATGTCAATTAGTACTGCATGTGAGAAAAGAACAAAACCATTCATCTGGTTTAGTTCTTGACAAAATCACCTTTGTTCTAAATACTCATGTGTTCTGCCCGTGAGAACCATAACACACAAGAGCAGAATTAGGCCATTTAGTCCATCAAGTCTGTTCCGCCATTCCATCATCAGTGATCCTGGATCCCACTCAGCCTCATACAGCTGCCATCTCACCATATCATTTGATGCCCTGACCGTTCAGGAAACTATCAAATTCTGACTTTGGTACATAGAGCTTAGAAAAATAGAGGGCTATGGGTAACCTTAGGTAATTTCTGAAGTACATGTTCGGCACAGCATTGTGGGCCGAATGGCCTGTATTGCGCTGTAGGTTTTCTATCTTTCTAAATATATTCACAGACTTGGCCTCCATTGCCACATAGGCAGAGCATTCCACAGATACAGTACTCTATGCCTAAAAAAAAATCCTCCTTACCTTTGTTCTAAAAGGTCACCCCTCAGTTTTGAGGCTGTGCCCTCTAGTTCTGAATATCCCCACTAGAGGAAACATCCTCTGCACATCCACCCTATCTGGTCCTTTCAAAATTTGGTAGGTTTCACTGAGATCCCCATACATCCTTCTTAATTCCAGTGAGTACAGGCCCAAAACTGCCAAACGCTCCATGTATGTTAACCCTTTCATGCCCAGAATCAACCTCGTGAACCTCCTCTGGACTCTCTCCAATGACATCACATCTTTTCTGAGATATGGGACCCAAAACTGTCGACAGTACTCCAAGTGCGGCCTGACTGGTGTCTTATAAAGGCTCAGTGTTATCTCCTTGCTTTAATATTCTATTCCCCTTGAAATAAATGCCAACATTGAATTTGCCTCCTTTACCACAGACTCAACCTGTAAATTAACCTTCTGGGAGTCTTGCACGAGGACTCCTTAGACCCCCTGCACCTTTGTAGTTTAAACTTTCTCCCCATTTAGATAATAGTCTGCACTATTGTTCCTTTTACCAAAATGCATTATAACATATTTCCCAACACTGTTCCATCTTGTAATGTTTTGCCCATTCTTCCAATTTGTCTAAATCCTGCTGCAATCACATTGCTTCCTTAGCACTACCTATCTTTGCATCATCTGCAAACTTCGCCACAAAGTCATCAATTCCATTTTCTAAATCATTGACAAACAATGTGAAATGTTGCGGGCCCAATACTGACCCCTGAGGAACACCGCTAGTCACCGGCAGCCAACCAGAAAAGGTCTCTTTTATTCCCAGTTGCTGCCTCCTGCCTGCCAGCCATTCCTCTATCCATGCCTGTTTCTTTTCTGTAACACCATAGAATTTTAGCCTCATGTGTGGCACTTATCAAATGCTTTCTGAAAATCCAAGTCAATGACCTCCACTGCATCTCCTTTTTCCAGTCAGCTTCTTACTTGCTCAAAGAACTCTAATGGATTTGTCAGGCAACATTTCCCTTTACAGAAATCATGCTAACTTTGTCATTAGTCTCCAAGTACCCCAAAACCTCACTCTAATTGGCCTATAATTTCCTTTCTTTTGACTTCCTCCCTTAAAGAGTGGAGTGACATTTGCAATCTTTCAGTCTTCTGGGACCATGCCAGAATCAAGTGATTCTTGACAGATCATGACCAATGCATCCATTATCTCTTCAGCAACCTCTCTCAGGACTCTGGGATGGAGTCCACCTGGCCCAGATGACTAAGACTTTTGAGTTTGCCCGGCATTTTTTCCTTTGTAACAGCAATGACACTCACAGACCTCTGGCACACTTTGTCTTCCACAGTAAAGATTTAATAAGTTCGGTCTGCCTTAGCAGTGAGCTGTGCATTGGTGCAGTTGCTGGACTGGCCGCAGACCGTGTCGCTGCCTGTAACAGGAAGGCATCAAAGACACTGGAGTCGGTGTACAAAGGGGGTGTGCTGTGTAATGGGGGTGGGGGTTAACTGTCTTGATGTTCTTGTGTTCACAAAACTGATTAATTCACACTGACACAATTGCAATTCTAAGCTATATTGACTGTTCTGTTGTATACCTGACAGTACATACTATAGTCGACCTCCTGTAATCCGGTTCCTTCGATAACCCGGCACTGATTTCAAATTTTCTGCGCAACTGTAATTTCAAATTTCCCGGGCCACCGTACCATTCTGCTGCGCGTTGTTTTGGTTGCACTAGATCTGTTCACATGTTGGCGCACTCTCGTAAGCACAGACAGGCAGTTCCTGCTTGTTTTCCCGCATCTATTAATATCATCGGCTCCTTTTAGCCCCAGTGAGTAAAGGAAATGCACCTCGTGCTGTGAAGCGGAAACACTGCACGTTATCCATTAAAGATAAGGTTGAACTCTTGAAAAAACTGGACAGTGGTGTGTCGGTGAAAAGCTTGTGCGAGTGTTACAACATTGCCTCTTCCACAGTGTACGATATAAAGAAACAGAAAGAAAAACTGCTACATTTTTTTGCTGATAGTGGCTCAAAGAAACAGATGTGTGTAAGAAAAACAGTGAAAGACGGAAGAAGTTCGGAACTAGATAAAGTGCTGATAACGTGGTTTAACCTTCGTGTAAGTGAAGGTGTTGAACTATCTGGAGATATGGTGAAGGAACAAGCAAAAGCGCTTCATAAGGAACTAGGGCTAGGTTATGAGTGTGGCTGTAGTGAAGGCTGGTTTCACCATTTCAGGCAGCGTTATGGCTTACAGTTTCGTGCAGTGACTGGTGAAAAACGTTCAGCAGAGAAGGAAACAGCAGCAGAGTTTGTTGACGAGTTCACCAAGTTAGTTTCCGATGAAACAGAGCTAACTAATCCTGCTGCCAAGGATCTTGCATCAAGGTTCAGTGATGACAATGTTGAGGAATGGATGAATATCGACGAGGATGAGCCTACTGTTCATCATTATACTGACTCGGAAATTGTGCAGATGGTTGTACATCCAGAGAAGGAAGATATTGGAGGAGTAAGCAGTGATGAAGATGAGGAATTTGTCGCAGACTTTCTATTGACAGGTGAATTGCTGAAAGGATTAGAGCAACTATGTTTTATAACTGAGCAAGAAATAATGAGTGTTTATATGCTGCAGGATAAGCTAATCAGAGAGAGAGACCAAAATATATGAAACAGCTTACCTTGGAAGATAGGTTCAAAAAAATTGCTAGAAAAAGTGCAATAGGGGAGCGAACACTTCAAAACGCAGTCATCAACTTCTGCTCAGCCAGATGCGCTGCCTCCAACATCAGCAGTTTGTGAAGAAACTGTTGTGCCAGTTTCAGCACCAGTTCCTGATGCTTCACTCATTTTTCAAGATGAAAATGTTGATGATCCTGACAACCCCACGCTTGCAGACATGTAACTTTGCCTGAAGGTGTATTAAACGTCTCACTTTAGAAGCGGAAGTGCTCAACTTTTCTGTACAAGTTAATCCCTGTACATTTACCTGTACCCTTTATTTTATCTGTGCCTGTGCAGTATACTACTTCATTAAAATTTCACTTACTACTCATTAATATTTCTGTTTCATTATTATCTAACTTGTATTGATTTACATGATATTTTTAAAGTATGATGAGGCGGTTAGCTATTGCTTCATGTGATCCTTCTGTAATTCGGCATTTTCACTAATCCGGCACTCCTCAGGTCCCAATGGTGCCGGATTAGTGAAGGTCGACCTGTGTTACAAATTACTATAATTTGCACACTGCACATTCAGACGGAGACATCATGTAAAGATTGTGACTCTGCGTGTAAGTGATAAAGGCAATTCCATTCAACAGAGTTAACAGTGGAACCATGCTCACTGACAGTGTAACTTGCCAGATGAACCCTCATGAGTGCTAACTGACAGTGGCACAAGTACAGAATGGATCACTCATTCCCGTCTTAAAATCAGGAGAAGAAAATAAAGTTTTTCGACCGCAAGGTTCCGCTTTAGGGATAATTTGTGGGTGGATCGTCATCAGTTCAGGATAGGTAGAGACTTACAGGATGCTATATAAGACCAGAAAGCACAGGAGGGCCATTTAGCCCAACGAATCCGCTCCAGCATTAAATCGTGATTGGTCCTTTTTTCCTCTCCTCAACCCCATTCCCCAGCCTTCTCCCTGTAACCTTTGATGACGTGTCCAATCAAGGACCTAATGACCAGTTTTCCACAGCAGTCTGTGGTAATAAATTCCACAAATTCAGCGCCCTCTGGCTAAAGAGCGCATGGTGCATAGAGTTATCAAACCAGCACAGGCAATTTAGGTTGATATTTTTAGGTTTCTGGATATTTTTCATAAATATATGTGAACCAGAATAGTCTTACTGTAAACTCTTCCTTCTTGTAGATCTCACTGGGTCTGTAGCGCCAATTGGTCAACAATCATCCGCTTCTGACACCATCACAAACAGGAGGAAATGGGCAGATGCTGGAAATCGGAGCAACACACAGAAAATGCTGGAGGAACTCAGCAGGGCAGGCAGCGTCTGTGCAAAAGAGTACAGTTGAAATTTTGGGCCAAGACCCTTCAGCAGGGCTGGAGGGAAAAAAAGATGAAGAGGAGATTGAAAAGGCAGGGTGAGGGGAGGGGGGAACACCAGGTGATCATTGAAACTGGGAGGGGGGAGGGATGAAATAAGGAGCTGGGAAGTTGATGAAAGAGAAACAGGGCTGGAGAAGGGGGAATGGGATAGGAGAGGACAGAAAGCCTTGGAGGAAAGAAAAAGGAGAGGAGCACCAGAGGGAGGCGATGGGCAGGCAAGAAGATAAGGTGAGAGAGGGAAGAGGGAATGGTGAAGGGGGGCCATTACCAGAAGTTCGAGAAATCAGGTTGGAGGCTACCCAGGTGGAATGTAAGGTGTTCCTTCAATCTCAGTGTGGCCTCATCACAACAGTAGAGGAGGCCATGAATAGACATATCAGAATAGGAATGGGAAGTGGAATTAGAATGGGTGGCCACTGGGAGATCCCGATTATTCCGGTGGATGGAGCGTAGGTGCTCTGCGAAACAGTCTCCCAATCTACGTCAGGTCTCACTGATATAAAGGAGGCCACACCGGGAGCATCAGACACAATATTTGACCCCAACAGACACACAGGTGAAGTGTCGCCTCCCCTGGAAGGCCTGCCCATCGCCTCCCTCTGGTACTTCTCCCCTTTTCCTTCTTTCATGGCCGCCTGTCTTCTATTAGATTCCCCCTTCTCCAGTCCTGTATCTCTTTTACCAACTTCCCAGCTCTTTACCTCATCCCTCTCCCTCCCCGTTCCACCTATCATCTTGTGTTTTTCACTCCCCTCCCCCCAACTTTTAAATCTACTCTTCATCTTTTTCTTTCTCCACTCCTGCTGAAGGGTCTCGTCGCAAAACATGGACGGTACTTTTTTCCACAGATGCTGCCTGGTGTGCCGAGTTCTGCCAGCATTTTGTGTGTGTCGCTTCTGAAGCCATGTTGTGTTTGTTACTGAGGGAGGGTGCAGAGCAGCATGTGGGATGCTCCACTGACCCTTACAGATAATCACGCTGGTGCAGTATGTGAATTCTTTTGCTGGATGGGTGCCTAACCGAGTGGAATAGAAATAACACTATTAACAACAACTTACATCTCCCCTTCTTGAAAGAAAAAGAAAAACTGGGTGTATACTTCTTGTCTATAGAGACTAAAATTATTTCATCTGGAATGCTGGCCTTCACCCATTGATGTCTTCTGTAAATAATTTTTCAGGTTCCAAGGACCAAGCATTTGTGAATGGGAATCACAAAAAAACGACACATCAGTTTGCCTGTCTCTGACTGGATATTTAAGGAATGATCAGATATTTCCATCGTGACACCAGTATATCAGTTGCTGATCCTTGGAGATGACAAATGATCTCATCCCAGCTGGAAACGTGCTTTGTGTCTGAAATTTTCTGTTATAATTCAGTGAAATCTACTGGAACCAGGGTCTCAGTTCAGTGTGGATTGGGATTTTTTCATTCAGCCGAACCGCAGACACATTAGTGATTTCACAGTGGGGAGAGGCATTAGGGTATGGGACAGTACGCGACTCTGTGTACGGGACAGGATCTACTCAGTCATCCAGCCTGAAGATACATCAGGAAACTCACAGCAGCAGGAGGCCGTTCACGTGTTCTGTGTGGGAACAGACTCACTCACCCACTCAGCCCACCCAAAGAAGCACCAATGAGTCAGTCAGTTCTCACTGGGGAGACACCGTTCAGTTGCTCAGACTGTGGGAAGAGGTTTACTCAGTCATCTGAACTGAACGTACATCAGCGAATTCACACCGGGAAGAGACCGTTCACTTGCTCAGACTGTGGGAAAGGATTCAGTCAGTCATCCAACCTACTGGCACACCAGTCAGTTCACACTGGGGAGTGGCCATTCACCTGCTCAAAATGTGGGAAGGGATTCACTCAGTCATCCAAACTACAAGCACACCAGAGAATTCACACGGGAGAGAGACCATTCACTTGCTTAGAATGTGGGAAGGGATTCACTCGATCATCTGACCTACTGGCACACCAGCGAGTTCACACTGGGGAGAGGCCGTTCACATGCTCAGACTGTGGGAAGGGATTCACTCGATCATCTGACCTGCTGGCGCACCAGCGAGTTCACACTGGGGAGAGACCATTCACATGCTCAGACTGTGGGAAGGGATTCACTCAGTCATGCAACTTACAGACACACCAGCGAGTTCACACTGGGGAGAGACCGTTCATCTGCTCAGTTTGTGGGAAGGGATTCACTCAGTCATCCAAACTACTGGCACACCAGCGAGTTCACACTGGGGAGAGGCCGTTCACCTGCTCAGACTGTGGGAAGGGATTCAGTCGATCATCTGACCTGGTGGCGCACCAGCGAGTTCACACTGGGGAGAGACCATTCACTTGCTCAGACTGTGGGAAGGGATTCAATCACTCATCAAATCTACAGAAACACCAGCGAGTTCACACTGGGGAGAGACCATTTACTTGCTCAGACTGTGGGAAGGGATTCACTCGATCGTCAAACCTGCTGGCACACCAAAAAGCCCACACTGGGGAGAGGCCATTCACCTGCTCTGTATGTGGGAAGGGATTCACTCGGTCATCTAACCTACAGACACACCAGTCAGTTCACACTGGGGAGAGGCCATTCACCTGCTCAAATTGTGGGAAGGGATTCACTCACTCATCCAAACTACAAGCACACCAGCGTGTTCACACAGGAGAGAGACCGTTCCACTGTTCTGTGTGTGGGAAGGGATTTACTCGGTCATCCCACCTTGTGGCACACTACAGAGTTCACATTGCCAAAGAAGTTTAAACAAGATGCATGCGGGATATTTAACCTTTACAGATGTAGAATGCAGAATTAAGTCAAAAGTGACTGTTTTTGCTAAACTCTGTAATTATTGCTGTTCTTATAAAACCCAGTTCTGCACGCTGGTCACTGGGCATATGAGAAGTTTCTTCTGATATTCACCTTTAATGGGACTGGAGTTTACTCTTCTGAATCTGTTACAAATAAATCAGTTTTATTTTAGACTCTGTCTCAGGTATTTACTGAACCTACAACACAGCCAATGTACAGTCGGGAGTCACCTCAGTTCAGCTGGTCCCTGCCAGTGAATTTGTTCAACGATAGTTCTTTTATAGACAGTTATTTTATTAGCCTGACTTATGTGGTTGAAAGGATGTTGGAGTCAATTGTTAAGTATAAGGCTATGGAGTACTTGGTGACACAGGACAAGATAGGACAAAGTCAGCATAGTTTCCTTAAGGGGAAATCTGACAAACCTGTTGGAATGTTTTGAGGAGATTACAAGTAGGATAGATAAAGGGGATGCAGTGGATGATGTATATTTGGACTTTCAGAAGGCCTTTGACAAGGTGCCACACATGAGGCGAGGTTGCTTACCAAGTAAAGACCCCGTGGTATTGCAGGAAAGTTACTTACAATGGTTAGAGCATTGGCTGGTTAGTAGGAGGCAGTGAGTGGGAATAAAAGGATCCTATTCTGGTTGGCTGTCAGTGACTAGTGGTGTTCCGCAGGGGTCGGTGTTGGGACTGCGTGCTTCTTATGCTGTATATCAGTGATTCAGATGATAGAATAGATGGCTTTGTTGCCAAGTTTGCAGATGATATGAAGATTAGTGGAGGGGCAGGTAGTGTTGAGGAAACAGGATGCAGAAGGACTTAGACAGATTAGGAGAAGGGCAAGAAAGTGCAAATGAAATACAGTGTTGTCATGCACTTTGGTAGTAGAAATAAATGTATGGACTATTTTTGAAACAGAAAATCCAAAAATCTGAGATGCCAAGGGACTTGTGCAGAACACCCAAAATGTTAACTTGCAGGTAGAGTTGGTGGTGAGAAAGGTAAATACAATGTTAGCATTCATTTCGAGAGGTGTAGGATACAAGAGCAGGGCTGTGATGCTGAGGCTTTATAATGAACTGGGGAGGCCTCACCTTGAGTATTGTGAACAGTTTTGGGTTCCTCATCAACAAAAAGATGTGCTGGCATTGGAGGGGGTTCAGAGGACATTCACAAGGATGATTCTGGAATGGAAGGGTTATCATACGAGGAACGTTTGATGGCTCTGGGTCTGTACTCCCTGGAATTTAGAAGGATGAGGGGGAATCTCATTGAAACCTTTCAAATGTTGAAAAGCCTAGACAGGGTAGATGTGAAAAGGATATGTCCCATGGTGGGGAAGTATCGGACAAGGGGGCACAGCCTCAGCATAGAGGTGTGTCCATTCAACACAGAATGTGGAAAGATTTCTTTAGCCAAATGGTGGTGAATTTGTGGAATTTGTTACCACAGGCAGCTATGGAGGCCAGTTTGTGAGTGTATTTAAAGCAGAACTTGCTATTATCTTGATTCGACATGGAATTAAAGTTACAGGGAGAAGGCCAGGGAATAAGGCTGGGGGGGGGGGGTGGTAGTAAAGGATGACTGAATGGCAAAGCAGACTCGATGGGCCAAATGGCCTAATTCTGCTCCTATGTCTTATGGTCTTAAATCCATCCCTGTGTTCACTTCTCACTCTTCCTATGGTGATGGGTTGCAATCACCACTCTATAGGTGAAGAGTTTTGTCTTGAACTTCCTGCATGACTTTCTACAGGCTGAAGAAGATGATGAGCTGACTGGGGTTATGTCTGACATGATCTTTGTCTGTCAAATCTCTGGGTGGAGAAAGAATGACATCGGTAGTTAACCTCATTATTTCCTGCTCGTTTCAATGTTGTAGGTCATTTTAACTGCTTGCAGCTGGATTGTTAGAATACACCACTGTCCTCTAAAGTCTGAAAGCAGAATGGGGAACCATTAGTTGGATGTACAGTGGAGCATGGTTGGAACCAGAGACTTTGGGGCTCTGGTCAGTGGTAAAGCATATGACAAGGAGCAGAGAAACAGAGCCGGAGGGTGGCGGGGGGGGGGGTGTATGTGCAGGCGTGGTAATGAATGACAGGATGGCAACATTTGGAAGCTGATTGGCAGTAAAATTCAGATAATTTTGACTTGACACACACAATGCCTGTTGAGTATATTGCTTGTGGGAGCTTGCTGTTCAACTGGCTTCTGAGTTGTCATAAAAATATTGATTGGATTGGTGCCATTTGGCAGAGGGAAAGGAATGTTTAAAATTATTTCAGTGGCATTGTTCTTACCCAGAAGCCGTTGAGCTTCAGAATGTACATGCGTTCAGTGGACAGAAGTTACGTAATGAGTGCACTGGACCTCCCATACACAGCTGAAATCCTGCTGTCTAAACCTGAGGATTTGGAACTGGAATGAAAAAGTTTCTGCAAGTTCATCTTGCACGAAAACGTATACTGTATCTTTCACATATTACCGATTTTCTACCAGTTGAAGTGAATATTGAGATCAGGTTGGAAGGCCAAAATCAGCTGACGTCTAGATCTTGGTAATCAATGGGAATAGTTGAGACTGAGGCCTAAAAGGAAGAGCTGTGTCCAACTTCCAGTGCATTAAAATGTCAATTATAGCCGCAAGGGTTAAACAAACTTGGCACTTTTGGTTCTTTAGCAGATCACATTTGTTGAACGTCATCTGGTTCTGGATCCTTCTGCCAAGTAAGACCATTGTTTCTTAGAGTCATAGAAAAATACAGCACAGAAACAGACCCTTTGGTCCATTTAGTCAGTGCTGAACATTTAACTTGCCTAGTCTTATTAATCCACACTGGCCCTCCATGTCCCTGCCATTCATGTACCTACTCAAACTTCCCTTAACCGCTGAAATGAAGCTCACATGCACCACTTGCATTGGCAGCATGTCCCATGCTCTCACCACCAGAACTGTTCAGCTATAGTAATGGACAGAGACATGCTGAGGGAAATCACAGACAGATGATGGGCAGGATTTTCCCTTTGTGATACAGACAGGTAGAGTCCAGATGCCTGAACCGTGATCAGATCGAAGTTGAAGATTTGTTCTCTTAACTTGTGTGGAGTCTTATTGTCACCGTATGATGTCACAGGTCACCTTGGAGACTAAAACTATCTCATCTGAAATGCTGTTATTCACCCATTATTAAGTTCTATAAACCTTTGAACAGGGTAGAAAAGGAAAAGGATTTGTGTCCAGCAATCTCAAACACAACACCTTATCAGTTCTGCTTTGACTGTCAGTTCACCAGTACCATCCATCCATCTTTGAATGTGGAGGTGCTCGATAGCATCTGGATAGTACCATACCAGTCACTGCTACATGTGTCCGTATACGGGTAACACTTGCATGAAACAACATGAAAATAAACCTTGTAAGTTGTTTTCAAGTTACTGAAGAAGTGAACAGATATTCCTTTGTAATACCAGTATATCAGTTTTAAGTCCTTGCGGGGGGAGGTGTTGGAAAGGCATATCACATCACAGCTCAAGACGTCTGAAATGAAGTTTTCTGTTTTAATTTCTCTTTGAAAATCCCTTTGGATCCGGACACTCCAGCATATCCTCACTCGAGATCAGGTGCTCAACAACTTGTATGGGAGGGATTCACTACATTATCTGACCTGAAGGTGTACTAAGGAGCTCATAGCAAGGAAAAATCACTCCCCCATTCTGAGTGTGGGAAGAGATTCAGTCAACTATCCAGCCTGTGGACACACCAGCGAGTTAACAGTAGGGAAAGGTCATTCATCTGCTGTGTGTGTTGGAAGGGATTCACTTACTCATCCAACCTACTGTTAGAAACCACTGCAACACACATCAAAGTTGCTGGTGAACGCAGCAGGCCAGGCAGCATCTCTAGGAAGAGGTACAGTCGACGTACAACATCCTAGAGATGCTGCCTGGCCTGCTGCGTTTGAAACGTCGACTGTACCTCTTCCTAGAGATGCTGCCTGACCTGCTGCGTTCACCAGCAACTTTGATGTGTGTTGCTTGAATTTCCAGCATCTGCAGAATTCCTGTTGTTTGCGTTAGAAACCACTGATTCTTTTACTAATACTTTTAGCAAACTCATGCATTTTTCACACACACTGGCAGAAAGCAGTAGAGCAGCTAAACTAACAGTTTTTCTTTGGCTGAGGAATAGCTCATTACCCACATGATGTAATTGTTTTAATTATGTAATCTATTAACCAGTTCATTCCTGCCTATAGAATTGTCCTTAGCTTATTATGGGATAGATTTTTTCAGAAGTATCATGTTTATTCCTTTGTCTTCATATACATACGCTTAGCATCGATTCTCGGCTCGTTATTTAGTCTCTATATTTGTTTGTTTGTTTGTACCATACAATAAATGATTGTTGGAATTAAGACCATAAACAATAGGAGCAGATTGATGCCATTTGGTCCATTGAGTCTGCTCTGCCATTTCATCATGGCTGAATTAAGACTGGTCATCATTCCTGACTTCTGGATGAACCCTAAGGATCAGGTAATAAACAGAGATCCACCACCCTGAACTATCAGGATTTTGAAGCAAAGGGGGTAATTTCACTCAACTTCACTAACCCCGTTATTGAATAGTTCCCAGAACCAATGATCTCAGAGTTCCAACACCCTGAGCGATTCGGCTTTTGAAGCAAAGAAGATAACTTCATGAACCCCATCACTGCCCGGTTCCCAGAACCAATGATCTCAAAGCTCCAACACCCTGAGCCACCCGGCTTTTGAAGCAAAGAAGATAACTTCACGAACCCCATCACTGCCGGTTCCCAGAGCCAATGATCTCAGAGATCCAACACCCTGAGCCACCCGGCTTTTGAAGCAAAGAAGATAACTTCACAAACCCCATCACTGCCCGGTTCCCAGAGCCAATGATCTCAGAGATCCAACACCCTGAGCCACCCGGCTTTTGAACCAAAGAAGATAACTTCACAAACCCCATCACTGCCCGGTTCCCAGAAGACGCTGGTGGGAGTTGTGTACAGGCCACCTAACAGTAGTAGTGAGGTCGGAGATGGTATTAAACAGGAAATTAGAAATGTGTGCAATAAAGGAACAGCAGTTACAATGGGTGACTTCAATCTACATGTAGACTGGGTGAACCAAATTGGTAAAGGTGCTGAGGAAGAGGATTTCTTGGAATGTATGCGGGATGGTTTTTTGAACCAACATGTCGAGGAACCAACTAGAGAGCAGGCTATTCTGGACTGGGTTTTGAGCAATGAGGAAGGGTTAATTAGCGATCTTGTCGTGAGAGGCCCCTTGGGTAAGAGTGACCATAATATGGTGGAATTCTTCATTAATATGGAGAGTGACATAGTTAATTCAGAAACAAAGGTTCTGAACTTAAACTCATCCCAGTTTGGCAAAAGAATAAATCAAGGAAGGTAATGCACCCGTGGCTGGCAAGAGAAATTAGGGATAGTATCAATTCCAAAGAAGTAGCATACAAATTAGCCAGAGAAAGTGGCTCACCTGAGGACTGGGAGAAATTCAGAGTTCAGCAGAGGAGGACAAAGGGCTTAATTAGGAAGGGGAAAAAAGATTATGAGAGAAAACTGGCAGAGAACATAAAAACGGACTGTAAAAGCTTTTATAGATATGTAAAAAGGAAAAGACTGGTAAAGACAAATGTAGGTCCCCTGCAGACAGAAACAGGTGAATTGATTATGGGGAGCAAGGACATGGCAGACCAATTGAATAATTACTTTGGTTCTGTCTTCACTAAGGAGGACATAAATAATCTTCCAGAAATAGTAAGGGACAGAGGGTCCAGTGAGATGGAGGAACTGAGTGAAATACATGTTAGTAGGGAAGTGGTGTTAGGTAAATTGAAGGGATTGAAGGCAGATAAATCCCCAGGGCCAGATGGTCTGCATCCTAGAGTGCTTAAGGAAGTAGCCCAAGAAATAGTGGATGCATTAGTGATAATTTTTCAAAACTCGTTAGATTCTGGACTAGTTCCTGAGGATTGGAGGGTGGCTAATGTAACCCCAATTTTTAAAAAAGGAGGGAGAGAGAAACCGGGGAATTATAGACCGGTTAGCCTAACGTCGGTGGTGGGGAAACTGCTGGAGTCAGTTATCAAGGATGTGATAACAGCACATTTGGAAAGCGGAGAAATGATCGGACAAAGTCAGCATGGATTTGTGAAAGGAAAATCATGTCTGACGAATCTCATAGAATTTTTTGAGGATGTAACTAGTCGAGTGGATAGGGGAGAACCAGTGGATGTGGTATATTTGGATTTTCAAAAGGCTTTTGACAAGGTCCCACACAGGAGATTAGTGTGCAAACTTAAAGCACACGGTATTGGGGGTAAGGTACTGGTGTGGGTGGAGAATTGGTTAGCAGACAGGAAGCAAAGAGTGGGAATAAACGGGACCTTTTCAGAATGGCAGGCGGTGACTAGTGGGGTACCGCAAGGCTCAGTGCTGGGACCCCAGTTGTTTACAATATATATTAATGACTTGGATGAGGGAATTAAATGCAGCATCTCCAAGTTTGCGGATGACACGAAGCTGGGCGGCAGTGTTAGCAGTGAGGAGGATGCTAAGAGGATGCAGGGTGACTTGGATAGGTTGGGTGAGTGGGCAAACTCATGGCAGATGCAATTTAATGTGGATAAATGTGAAGTTATCCACTTTGGTGGCAAAAATTATTATTATCTGAATTATTATCTGAATGGTGGCCGATTAGGAAAAGGGGAGGTGCAACGAGACCTGGGTGTCATTATACACCAGTCATTGAAAGTGGGCATGCAGGTACAGCAGGCGGTGAAAAAGGCGAATGGTATGCTGGCATTTATAGCGAGAGGATTCGAGTACAGGAGCAGGGAGGTACTACTGCAGTTGTACAAGGCCTTGGTGAGACCACACCTGGAGTATTGTGTGCAGTTTTGGTCCCCTAATCTGAGGAAAGACATCTTTGCCATAGAGGGAGTACAAAGGAGGTTCACCAGATTGATTCCTGGGATGGCAGGACTTTCATATGAAGAAAGACTGGATGAACTGGGCTTGTACTCGTTGGAATTTAGAAGATTGAGGGGGGATCTGATTGAAACGTATAAGATCCTAAAGGGATTGGACAGGCTAGATGTAGGAAGATTGTTCCCGATGTTGGGGAAGTCCAGAACGAGGGGTCACAGGTTGAGGATAGAGGGGAAGCCTTTTAGGACCGAGATTAGGAAAAACTTCTTCACACAGAGAGTGGTGAATCTGTGGAATTCTCTGCCACAGCAAACTGTTGAGGCCAGTTCATTGGCTATGTTTAAGAGAGAGTTAGAGATGGCCCTTGTGGCTACAGGGGTCAGGGGGTATGGAGGGAAGGCTGGGGTGGGGTTCTGAGTTGGATGATCAGCCATGATCATAATAAATGGCGGTGCAGGCTCGAAGGGCCGAATGGCCTACTCCTGCACCTATTTTCTATGTTTCTATGTTTCTATCTCAGAGATCCAACACCCTGAGCCACCCGGCTTTTGAAGCAAAGAAGATAACTTCATGAACCCCATCACTGCCCGGTTCCCAGAACCAATGATCTCAAAGCTCCAACACCCTGAGCCACCCGGCTTTTGAACCAAAGAAGATAACTTCACGAACCCCATCACTGCCCGGTTCCCAGAACCAATGATCTCAGAGATCCAACACCCTGAGCCACCCGGCTTTTGAACCAAAAGGGGTAACTTCCGATTTAAGTTGCCACTACCGAAGACATGGCACAGCTTACATGTGGTTCGAAAGCAAAGGAATTTGACTAAAAACATTCTTAATAATGGTTTTTAAAGTAAATTGTGGAAAACTATCACTGCAAACAATGACAAGGCGAGTGAAGTCGAAGCAAACTTGAGAGGTATGCGCTGCAAGATTGATGCATGGAGTTGGAGCTGTGCTGGTCGGGGTGGAGGATTTGGAGGGGAGAAGACAGATCAGAGGAATTCCGATGCATGTCCAGCTAACCCGGGTAGATCGATTTGGAGAGATTGAGAACGGCTTCTTCGACAGCAAAATCCAGGTCTGTAGTGGTTCCCCACGGTGAGGCCCGGGTCCGAATGTGAGGTGCAATATGCTGTTTGGACAATCTAAACGCTGGCCCAGTTAGACTGGAAAGGCTGGGTGTTGAGAGTCACGCGAGGTTGGCTTGCTCTGGGTGCCGAGCTGATTTGGAGAGGATCGTAAGGGGTTTCTTCTTTTATGTAACTGCTAAGACTAATAAAATGGCTTCTTTGTGATGTTAACTGCTGAGCAAGTGGTTCTCTCTCTAGCAGCTTATTTGGGTTATAATTACTGATAATGAGAATTGTAATCATTTGCTAACCAATTGGGAGAGATGTTACTCTTTCTTGTGCGTGAGCTATTGTTTTCGCGGGTTTTGGGCAGAAGGCGCGATGGGGACAGAGAGAGGAGACGCGATGCTGTAAGCTGGCTGATGGAATGGACCCCGAGCAGGAGTCTGAGGCCCAGGGTCTTTGGCGAGGAGGGGAGACAAGGACAGACTCGTGTGGAGTGTCTGGTGGACCACCGTGGTTGGTCCCAGCCGGCGGGTCGAGGAGGTCGGAGGGGATCGAATGGAGGAAAGAAGACTCCATTAATTGAGCTCCAACGGTTGTGCACGAAGTGGTTGAACTTTGATAAGTTTGGCACCTTTTACTTTCCTTTTATATTTTATCTCTATTAATTACATAGTTCCAGTAATATCTATAAATTGTAATCATTTAATCGCATATGGTGTACTGTCTGTTATTTGGCGTGGTGGGGTACATCACACAGCATCCACACAAACTCGATTACAGAGTTTGGCGGGGCCAAAGGCTGCTCCCCCAGACGGAAATGAGCTGAGTGAGCCTGTGGTTTACCAGGAGGCTACAGGATGAGGACAGCTTCTTCTGGAGTGAAATCTAGGTCTGGAGCGATTCGCTGAGTGGCGAGATTTATGTCCTGAGTGCTTCGCCGTAGAGGGCCCCAGGGTTCTAGTGAGAAGTACAATCTGCTTTAATATAAACGCCTGCTGAGATAGTCTGGCGGCTCCTCCCTCTGTGACACTAAGGCCATGAGTCTGCCCCCGGCCGCTGTGCTTTGTGTCTGAAAACTTTGCGGTGATTTGCCCTGCTAATATGATGACCTGAATACCGAAGCTTTGGGCCTACGCTGGGATTTGGTTCGGAATGCTTTTGTTGCTCGCTTCTATTGTTTGCTTGATCTGTTTTGTTTTTTCTCTTTCTCTGTGGGCACTAGGGGTTGGTCTTTTTTAAATGTTAGGGTTCCTTGCTTTGCGACTGCCTGTTTAGCAAACAAATCTCAAGGTTGTATAATTTATACATTCGTTGATATTAAATACTCTTTAAATCTTTGAATCTAACTTCACTAGCCCCACCATTGAACGGTTCCCATAACCAATGAACTCAGAGATCCAACACTCTAACCCTAACCCCGATGTGAAGTGTCTCGGTTCAAAATGTCAACTGTTTACTCTTTCCCATTGATGTTGATTTGGATTTACAGCATCTGCAGATTACCTTGCGTTTGAGATAATATCGAAGACCATCAAGTCAGCAATGGATGATTTGAAATTAGATGTTGCCAACATGGTGAAGCTAACAAGAGAAATTTCGAGCCCCTGCTGAACATGTGGAATGGGATTTTGACGTCCAAATAAGATCAGTACAGATCTTACAGGTCTCCACCTGCTAACCAACAGAACAAGTGGATTGGATGCAAATTATGTGGTAGAGGAGGACATTGGACTAGATCTTGTTGGCATAAGAAATCAACTTCACCACAGGATCAACAACAAACTCGACACCAAGCTCAATCCCCTATCTCACAAGGAAAGAAAAATGTTGATTGGATGGCACAACTTTGGCTGTAATTGCAGATGTAACGGCGATGTTGTCAAAATTGCAAAAGTGACTCTGTCCAGCACCATAGCCTTTGTCTGCAGTGGAAGAACAAAAACCAGACGGCATAAATACACAGTCAGTGAACATGAAAGTCTAGAAGGATCGGGACAATAACATGCCAAGAAGGTGCAAGTTGTCAAAAAGAAGCGCCTTTGTTGGGCCTGGACCTGGTTCCTCACAGTGATGACTCTTCAACCATTGAGGGAGGAATTTGAATGGCTGGTTGGGCTGTTGTCTCAGAAAATGGGAAACATGGTTCTGGTACCTCTGCACAATGGGCAGAACTGGAAGCTTTAATTGAAGCCTGTAAGCTGGGCGAAGGAAGATCGGCTAATATCTCAATATGCTTTGGAGTCGTTCATGACTTTGGAAATTTATGGAGAAAAGAGAATTTCTTACAGCTGTGAGAACTCCAATCAGGAATGGCGAACCAGTACAAAAATTCATGGAAGTCATGTGACTACCATCAGAAGTTGCAGTAATAAAATGTAAAGGTCACTCTCAAATGACCACATGGAAAGCTGTGGAAAAGCTTTTGCAGACAAAACTGCAAAGAGGACAGCCAAAGAAGGAATGGAGAAAATTCCCGACAACTGAAACTAAGAAAGGTGACCATGCGAGATATTCACGAAATACAAGATCAGTGCTCACATGATGGAAAACGGTGGGTGCTTAAATTATGATGGAGTAAGGAGATACGGCACTAGTCATTAGTAGCCACAGCTCAGTTGCTTCCTCACCTGGCACAGCAGACACATTGGAATGTAAAAGATGGTTGACATATTCCCCCAGCGGTGGTGGAATCCAAAGTTCAGGATGGAAGCTCGACAAACAGTTGACAGATGTATGACGTGCCAGGAAACAAGCCACAGATCAATAGAACGGCCACCTCAACTAAGTACTCCTGCCCCAACTAGTGCATTCTTACATCTACAAGTGGACTATATTACTTTACTGAAGTGCCAAGGATATTCAGATGTGTTAGTGACAGCGGACTAACAGTGGACAAATTTTCAAGATGGTTGGAAGCCAGCCCAGCAAGAAAAGCTACTGCCACACACACAGCTAAGACTCTGATTAAGGACCATATTCTTCAATGGGGATTGCCATGCCACATTGACTCTGACCAAGGCATACATTTCACTGGAAATGTTTGACAATAATTATGTCGACTGATGAACACTGAATGGTCTTTTCATTGTCCACATCTTCCAGAGTCATCAGGACAAGCTGAAAGAATGAATGACATTCTTTTTTTTTTTAATTTTATATATATCAATGGAAAAAAAAAGAAAAAAAACCCCCAAAAAAAACCCACCGTGCAACTAACTAAAAGCAAAGCAATGGGCTAGAATGACATTCTAACAATGGCTGACTAATTATCTTGAGGAAGGTGTACTGTGGCCTACAGCTCTTCCTTTGGTTTTATGTGGCATCAGAACAACCCCAAACAAAATGGAGTCCATTTGAAGTGATGATGGGGCATCCTATATCACTACTGGGAGCTTTTGATCTCAAAGAGGCTGATATATGGTATATGTTATTGCAAGTATGTTTATTATCAAAGAATATATAAATTATACAAGGATGCACAAAAATGCAAAATGCATTTTACACAAAAATTAGATTAGACTATGAGGACACGCAGTCCTCGTTTATTGTCATTTAGTAATGCATGCATTAAGAAATGATACAATGTTTCTCCAGAATGATATCACAGAAACACAAGACAAACCGACTGGAAAACTGACAAAAACCACATAATTATAACATATAGTTACAGCAGTGTAAAGCAATACTGTATTTGATAAAGAACAGACCATGGGCATGGTAAAAAAAGTCTCAAAGTCTCTCGAAAGTCCCAACATCTCACGCAGACAGTAGAAGGAAGAAAAACTCTCCCTGCCATGAGCTTCCAGTGCCGTAAACTTGCTGATGCAGCACCCTGGAAGCACCCGACCACAGCCGACTCTTGAGTCCGTCCGAAAACTTCGAGCCTCCGGCCAGCCCTCCAACACCCAACACCCAACACCGAGCACCGAGCACCATCTCTGCCAAGCGCTTCGACCCAGCCCCGGCAACAGGCAATAGGCAAAGCCGAGGATTTGGGGCCTTCCCCTCCGGAGATTCTCGATTGCACAGTAGCAGCAGCAGCGAAGCGGGCATTTCAGAAGTTTCTCCAGATGTTCCTCCGTGTTTCTCACGTCTGTCTCCATCAAATCAAGATTGTGCACGGCCCCTAGTTAACACATACGATATCATGTAACTATATGTAACTATATCTGAGGAAGACTGGACAATAATATGGAGGTATCAATGGAAATGTACCAGTTCACAGAAATGGAGGGAGTTTGGTTGGAAAAACCTGATAAGATGTTTTATTACACCCTCTCAGAAATCCCATTATGACAGTAATCTCCCTGTTTGCTGGAGAAATTGTGGAAATCAAAATGCAAACCATTACCATATTTTCTGGGAATGCCCCATTATCAAAGACTATTGGAGTGGGATACACAATGCCCTACAAGACATTTTTAAGTGTGAAATGCCCTTAGAAAGTAAGACCATATATTTTGGGTATATACCTCAAGAAAGGTTGAAAAGAGATAAATATTTAATGAATATACTGCTGGTGGCTGGTAAAAAGACTCTTACCAGGAAATGGTTATCACAGGAGAGCCCAACTTTAAACGCGTGGATGGAAATTACAATGGACATTTATAACATGGAGAAGATAACAGCATCTGTCAATCATAAATTGGAAATAATTTGATTCATACTGGGAAAAATGGTTTAATTACATAACACCCCATAGGCCTGATTTTATTCTCACAAATCAATGATAATGTTGTTAAAAAAAATCACTCCCTATTCGTACATAGTTTTCCTTTTGTTTGTTCTTTCTTTTCTTTTCTGTAAGGGTATACCTCAGATAAATACTATATGGAGATTTGTGGCAAACATGAATATATGATATATACATACAGTATCTGAAATACATCTTATGGAAATGTTTGTATGATGCTGAATTTCAATAAAAAATAAATTACAAAAAAAAACTCCATATTCCTGCCTTCTCGCCATATCCTTTGATGCCCTGACCGATCAGGAAACGTACCCATGGAATTGGCCTCCACCGCAGTCTGTGGCTGAGCACTCCATAGATTTACTACTCGCTAGCTAAAAAAGAATTCCTCCTTACTTAATTCTAAAATGTCACCCCTCAATTCTGAGGCTGTGTTCCCTAGTTCTAGATACCCCCACCATAGGAAACATCCTCTCCACATCCACCCCATCTAGTCCCTTCAACATTCAATGAGATTCCCCAAGCCCAATTCTTCTTAATTCCAGTGAGTACAGGCCCAAAGCTGCCAAATGCTCATCTTAACCCCTTCTTTCCCGGAATAATCTTTGTGAACCTCCTCTGGACTCCCTCCAATGACAACACATATTTTCTGAGATATGGGGCCCAAAACCGTTGACAATCTCCATGTGGCCTGACAAGTGTCTTAAAAATGCTGAGAATTATCTCCTTGCTTTCATATTCTATTCCCCTTGAAATAAATGCCGACATTACATTTGCTTTCTTTACCACAGACTCAACCTGTAAATTAATCTTCTGGGAGTCTTGTACAAGGTCTCTCTGTACCTCTGATGTTTGAATTTTCTCCCCATTTGGATAACACTATACTATTATCTCTTTTACCAAAATGAACATTCCCACATTTCCCAACACTATATTCCACCTGCCACTTTTTTGCACATTCTTCCAATTTGTCTAAGTCAGGGGTCCCCAACCTTTATCACACTGCGGACCGGTTTCATATTGACAATATTCTTGCGGACCGGCCGACCGGGGTGGTGGTGGGCGGGGGGGGGGGGGGGAGAGTAGGGTAGGGTTGCCAACGGACGAGAGTAGCAGTCAAATACGCTGTGTTTACTCCGAGAAAGACTACAATGACCATGAAGCCTTGCGCGGGCACCAGCGCGCATGCGTGTACGGTTTTTTTTCTACAAATCGTTTTTGGCGATTCTGTTCGGGGGATCTTAATCACGACCGGAATATCGGTGATAAGTGGCTAATACACTCAATTTCCTTTCTAAAAGGGTTTATCTAACGAATTTAATATTAAACACACAGCGCATATTTTCCTCGCATGAATATAGTGATAAGTCAATTTTCAGGGGAGGACAGGGAAGCTTGAAGTAAGTTTTGAACGAACTTCCAGTAGTAGTGGTAGAGGCAGGTTCGATATTATCATTTAAAGAAAAATTGGATAGGTATATGGACAGGAAAGGAATGGAGGGTTATGGGCTGAGTGCAGGTCGTTGGGACTAGGTGAGAGTAGCGTTCGGCACGGACTAGAAGGGCCGAGATGGCCTGTTTCCGTGCTGTAATTGTTAAATGGTTATATAAATCAATAGCATCATTACATTTTAAGTAACGTTTGGATATTAAACACGCAGCGCATATTTTCCCCGTATGAACATATAAAATCATTGCAACGCACCAATATCGCTGAATCAGTGGGAGCCCTGGGCTTGTTTCCCTGCAACAAGACGGTCCTATCGAGGGGTGACGGGAGACAGCGATACTCGAAGGGGGTTCCTTGTGTCCAGTCTATTCTGCAATTTAGTTTTCGTTGCATTCATTGCAGAGATATGTTGGAAATGGAAGCAACGTTTTCAGTGCCTTCGTGGCTATCTCAGGATATTCAGCCTTGACTTTTATCGATAATGCCGGCAGAGATGTTATGTCAAACATACTTTTCAGCTCGCCGTCATTTGCAAGCTCGAGGAGTTGATCTCCTTCCCGCGCTGACATGGCTGACGCGCGGGTAATGACCTCGCGTGTGTAATGGCTCAACAGTGTGTGTGACAGGGAATGAGGAAAGGTG
Source organism: Mobula hypostoma (assembly GCF_963921235.1). Lineage (NCBI taxonomy): Eukaryota > Metazoa > Chordata > Chondrichthyes > Myliobatiformes > Myliobatidae > Mobula > Mobula hypostoma. The sequence continues at coordinate 33,853,657 of NC_086124.1, forward strand.
CGGCTGACTCCTATCGCCAAATCATATCGCTTCCTCACGGCCCGGTAGCGCACGCTTTGCGGCCCGGTGGTTGGGGACCGCTGGTCTAAGTCCTGCTGCAATCCCACTGTCTATTCAGCACTACATAGCCCTCCACCTATCTTTGTATCATCCACAAACTTTGCCACAAAGCCATCAATTCCACTATCTAAATCACTGACAATGTGAAAAGTAGCGGTCCCAATACTGATCCCTGAGGAACACCTTTTCTGGGGCAGGTATGACCTGTACCAAAAGGGTGGGAGGGTTGCACTTGAATCTGTGGGGGACCAATATCCTGGCAGGAAGGTTTGCTAATGCTGTTAGGGAGGGTTTAAACTAGATTCGCAGGGGGTGGGATCTGAAGTGAAGAGAATGGGGAGGTGGAGCACAAGTAGAGACAGCTTGTAGAGAGTTTGTGAGGAAGATAGGCAGATGTTAGAGCAAAGAAACACTCAGCCTGATGGTTTGAGATGTGTCTATTTTAATGCAAGGAGTACCATAAACAAGGTGGATGAACTTCGAGCGTGGATCAATACGTGGAACTGTGACATTGTGGCCATTACAGAGACTTGGATGTCTCAGGAACAGGAATGGCTGCTGAATATGCCAGGCTTCAGATAATTCAAAAAGAACAGAGAGAGAGGAAAAGAGATGGGGGTGTGGTATTGCTAATTAGAGATAGTGTCACAGCTGCAGAAAAGGAGGAAGTCATGGAGGGATGGTCCACTGAGTCATTGTGGGTGGAAGTCAGAAATAGCAAAGGGACAATAACTCTGCTGGATATTTTTTACAGACCACCCTGCCCCCCCCCAATAGTAACAGGGACATCAAGGAGCAGGTAGGGAGGCAGATTCTGGAACGGTGCAATAATAATAGGGTTGTTGTGATGGGTGATTTTAACTTTCCTAATATTGACTGGCATCTCCTTAGTGCGGGGGATTAAGGAGGAGGGAGTTTGTTAGGTGTGTTCAGGAAGGTTTCCTGACGCAGTATGTAGCTAAGCCACTAGAGGAGAGGCTGTACTTGAAACTGGTCCACAGCAGAGGTGATTGATAAGTTCGTGGCCTAGGGTAGAAGGAGATGCGTTATTAACTTCAAACTTTCTGCATAATCACTCAGAGTTGAACTGCACGTGCATGCAAGGAGAGCTGTATAACTCATCTCCTTCCACCTTAGGCCACAAACTTATCAATCACCCCTGCTGTGCACCACTTTCTGGAGGTCCAAGACGCCGACTTCTACAAAGAAGGGATCCATATGCTCCATGACCGCTGGACTAAGTGTGTAAATGTAGCAGGGGACTATGTTGAAAAATAAATGTGCTAGGTTTTCTAGAATTGACTCCTTCTACTGTAGGCCACAAACTTATCAATCACCCCTTGTATCTACTGCCAAGTGTCTCAACTCCCATCAAGCTCGTTGGTCCCTGTTTTTCTCAAGATTCAGCTTTACTCTGTCCTTCTGCCCTGGTTCCAAGCATGGAAAACCTGATGCCCTCTCCCAAAGACTTCCTTCCTCTGAGACCCCTGAGGTCCCCGATGTCATTCTCCCTGCTCACTGTCTCGTGGGTACAGCACAATGGGACATTGAATCTATTGTGCAAGCTGCCCAACAGAGCGACGCAGCCCCTAGACAATGCCCCACTCATCGTGTTTATGTTCCCAGCTCTGTCCGCTCACAGGTATTGCAGTGGGGTTATTCTTTCCCAGTTATCCTGTCACCCTGGAACTAAGCGTACTCAGGCCTTCATCAGTCGGCGGTTCTGGTGGCCCTCCATGGGAGATGACATCCGCAACTTCGTCTCAGCCTGATCGGCCTGTGCTCAAGGCAAGAACTCTAATCGGTCACCCGCTGGTCTGTTACAACCCCTCTATCCCCAAGAGACCCTGGTCCCACACTGCCCTGGATTTTGTCACCGGTCTTCCCCCATCAGATGGTAACACCACCATTCTCACGGTAGGTGATCGTTTCTCCAAGTCTGTACACTTCATTCCCTAACCTGAACTCCCCTCTGCCAAAGAAACAGCCAGATTACTAGTACTGTATGTTTTTAAATTACATGGTTTACCTGTAGATGTTGTGTCAGACAGGGGCTGTCAATTCACATCCAGCTTCTGGAGGGCATTCTGTAATCCTGTGGATGCCTCTGTGAGTCTGTCTTCAGGATTCCACCCACAGACCAATGGCCAGACCGAGCGGTCCAACCAACAGCTAGAGACAGCATTGTGGTGTCTGGTCTCCCAGAACCTCTCTGCGTGGAGTCAGCAGCTACTCGAGATACTAGACACGAGAATACTACAGCACAGTACAGGCCCTTCGGACTTCGATGTTGTGCCAACCCATATTCCTAAAAACAAAATGTACTAAACCCACACTACCCTGTAACCCTCTATTTTTCTTTCAAGCATGTGCCTGTCCAAGAGGCTCTTAAATACCCCTAATGTTTTAGCCTCCACCACCATCCCTGGCAAGTCATTCCAGGCACCCACAACCCTGTGTAAAAAACTTACCCCTGATGTCTCCCCTAAACTTCCCTCCCTTAACTGTGTACATATGCCCTCTGGTGTTTGCTGTTCGTGCCCTGGGAAACAGGTAACTGGCTATCCACCCTATCTACGCCTCTCATAATCTTGTAGACCTCTATCAAGTCCCCACTCATCCTTCTACACTCCAAAGAGAAAAGTCCCAGCTCTGCTAACCTTGCCTCATAAGACTTGTTTTCCAATCCAGGCAACATCCTGGTAAATCTCCTCTGCACCCTCTCCATAACTTCCACATCCTTCCTATAATGAGGTGACCAGAACTGAACACAATACTGTAAGTGTGGTCTCACTAGAGATTTGTAGATTTGCAACAATCTCTCTACTCTTGAACACAACCCCCCTAATAATGAAGCCTAGCATCCTAAAGGCCTTCTTAACTGTTCATCCACACTCTTAAGTAACCCTGTACTCAGCCTTCTGGTTTGTCCTTCCAAAATGCATCACCTCACACTTATCCCAATTGAACTCCATCTGCCACTTTTCTGCCCAACCCTGCATCCTGTCTATATCCTCTTGTAACCTTCAACAACCTACAGCTCCATCCACAACTCCTCCAATCTTCGTGTCATCTGCAAACTTACTCACCCATCCTTCTGCCTCTCCATCCAGGTCATTTATAAAAATCACAAAGAGCAGGGGTCCCAGGACAGATCCTTGTGGCACTCCACTAGTCACCGACCTCCAGGCAGAATACTTTCCTTCCACTACTACCCTCTGCTTTCTTCCTGTAAGCCAATTTTTTATCCAAACAGCCAAGGTTCCACTGATCCCGTGCCTCATGACTTTCTGGATGAGTCTCTCATGGGGGACCTTGTCAAATGCCTTGCTAAAATCCATGTAGACCACATCTACCGCCCTACCCTCATCAATTTCTTTTGTTACCTCTTCAAAAAACTCGATTAGGCTTGAGAGGCACGACCTTCCCTTCAGAAAGCCATGTTGACTATCCTTGAGTAGACTGTACTTCTCCAAATGCTCGTAGATCTTATCCTTAAGAATCCTTTCCAATAGTTTGCAGACTACTGACGTAAGACTCACCAGTCTATAGTTCCCAGGATTCTCCCTATTACCTTTTTTAAACAAGGGAACTACATTCACCATTCTCCAATCCTCCTGCAGCCAAAGAGGATTCAAAGATCATAGCTACTGCTCCAGCGATCTCTTCTCTCACTTCCCACAGCAACCTGGGGTATATCGCATCCAGCCCTGGGGACTTATCAATCTTGCTATTTTTAAGAAGATCCAACATTCCTTCCTTAATCTCCACATTGTCCAGCACACAGGCCTGTTCTATTTCAACCTCACCCTGATCAAGGTCCTTTTCTCTTGTGAATACTGAAGCAAAGTATTCATTTAGGACCTCCCCAACCTCCTCCACCTCCAGGCACATGTTGCCTTCTTTATCCTTTAGTGGCCCCACCTTCATTCTTGTCATCCTTCTGTTCTTCACATACGCATAGAACGCCTTGGGGTTCTCCTTAATCCTACATGCCAAGGCCTTCTCATGCCCCTTTGAGCTCTCCTAAGTCCTTTCTTATGCTCCTTCCTGGCTACCCTATATTTCTCATGAGCTCCTCCTGTTTCCTGCTTCTTATATCTAACATATGCTTCCTCCTTCCTCTTGACGAGTTGCCTCACGTGTTTCATCAGCCACAGTTCCCTTTTCCTACCATTCTTTCCTTGTCTCAGTAGGACCTATTCTGAACCCAGCACAACTGGTCTCTAAACTTCCTCCACGTTACTTCTGTGCATTCACCCTTGAACATCTGTTTCCAATTTACTCTCTTTTTTTAATCTTTTTATTAATTTTCAAGTTCATAAATGTAATAACGATAGTGATACAGAGATTGGAATTACCTTATTGTTAATAAACATATACAAAAAAAGACTACAAATAGTACAAGTGTAATAGACTTCCAAACTCTTCATTTAGTTGATCATGGAGAAAAAAGAAATAAAAAGAAAACGATATTGCAAAGAAAACCCCCCAAAAAAACAGGAAAAAAATATAAAACTAATGGCTAAACCCAAAAATAAACCAGAACTAAACAAGGCTGAACCAATATATTAGATCGAATACATTCATTAATGTCGTCAACTCTGCTCCTCTATTCATATATTCTAAGTTAATAAAAAGGATTCGGAAAAGGTCAAACTATATCATATGAAAATGTTGAATAAATGGCTTCCAAGTCTCTTCAAATTTAACCGAAGGATCAAAAATGACACTTCTGAGTTTTTCTAAATTTAAACATGATATAGTTTGGGAAAATCATTGAAATGTAGTAGGGGGCTTGGTCTCTTTCCAATTCAATAAAATGGAGCTTCTGGCCCTTAATGTAACAAATGCAATCATCCGACAGTCTGAAGAGGATAAAGATCTATGTTCTGTCATTGGCAAACCAAAAATTGCTGTAATAGGATGAGGTTGTAAATCAAAATGCAAAACTGTTGAAATAATATCAAAAATATCTTTCCAAAATTTTTCCAAGAGAGGGCAGGACCAGAACACATGAGTCAAAGAAGCCACCTCAGAGTGACATCTGTCACAAATAGGATTCATATGGGAGTAAAACTCCAATTTACTCCCGCTAGTTCCTGCCTCATCCCTTCATAGTTAGCCCTTCCTCAGTTAAGCACTTTCCCATTTTGTCACTAAGGGAGTTGTGGCCACTCTCACCAAAATGCTCCCCCACCCAGAGGTCTGCCACCTGACCAGGTTCATTACCCAGAACTAGATCCAGTATGGCCTCTCCTCTCGTCGGCCGGTCCACATACTGTGTCAGGAATCCTTCTTGAACACACCCGTCAAATTCAGCCCCATCTATCCCCCTTGCAGTCAGGAGATGCCAGTCAATATGAGGGAAGTTGAAATCATTCATAACTACAACCCTGTATTTCCTGCACCATTCTAAAATCAGCCTTCTTATCTGCTCCTCAGTGTCCCGAGGGCTATTTGGGGGCCTATAGACTACTCCCAGCACAGTGATTGATCTCTTCCTATTTCTGACTTCCACCCACACCGACTCAGTGGACACTCCCTCTGCAGCGTCCTCCCTTTCTACAGCCGTGATACTATCCCTGACTAGTAATGGTACTCTCCCCCCCCACCCCCGCCTTCTCTACCTCCCATCCTATTCCTTTTAAAACACCTAAACCCCGGTACCTGCATCAGCCAATCCCGCCCTTCCTCCAGCCAAGTTTCAGTAACGGCCACAACATCATAGTTCCACGTACTGATCCATGCTCTATGTTCATCCCCTTTATTCCTAATACTCCTAGCATTGAAATAGACGCACTTCAACCCCTCTAACTGGCTACATTTATGTTTTGTCCCCCACCTGTCCTTCCTCACCAACTCAGAGCACATAGCATCGTGCCCTTGTCCTTCTACCTTAATCTCTGCACTCACATTCTGATTCCCACCCCGCTGCCAAACTAGTTTAAACCCTCCCCAACAGCTCTAGCAAACCTGCCCGCCAGGATATTGGTCCCTTTCCAGTTCAGGTGCAGCCCGTCCTTTTTGTACAGGTCAGACCTTCCCCAGAAGAGATCCCAATGATCCAGAAATCTGAACCCCTGCCCCCTGTACCATCTCTTCAGCCACACATTCATCTGCCATGACTTCCTGTTCCTACCCTCTCTGTCTCGTGGCACAGGCAGCAATCCCGAGATTACCACCCTTGAGGTCCTGCTTTTTAACTCCTTTCCTAACTCCCTATATTCCTTCTTCAGGCCCTCATCCCTACTCCTATTTATGTCATTGATCCCCACGTGGACCACGACATCTGGCTGCTCACCCTCTCTCCTGAGAATACCGAGAACTCGATTCGAGATATCGCGGACCCTGGCACCAGGGAGGCAACAGACCATCCGGGATTCTCGATCTCTCCCACAGAACCTCTTACCTGCCCCCTAACTATCGAACCCCCTATCACTACTGCTCTCCTCTTTCCTCTCCTTCCTTTCTGAGCTGAGGATCCAGTCTCGGCGCCAGAGACGCGACCACTACAACTGGGCCGAGTACGCCATGAACTCTCATCCGTCCTCATCCACCAGTCTGTTCCCCTTTGAGTGCTGCCTTGGCTACCAACCTCCACTGTTCCCTGCCCAGGAGGAGGAGGTTGGTGTTCCATCTGCCGAGGTATTCTTCCGCCGTTGTCAGCGGACGTGGAGGCGCACTTGCTCTGCCCTTCTCCGTGCCTCTGCTAGGATCAAGCGTCAAGCTGACCGCCATCACTCCGAGGCCCTACGTTACTGCCAGGGACAGCGTGTGTGGCTTTCAACCTGAGACCTGCCCCTCTAGGTGGATTCCTACAAGCTCGGCCACCCCCCCCCCCCCCACACTTCATCGAACCTATTCCCATTGCTAAAGTCATCAGCCCTGCTGCCGCCCATCTCAAGCTCCCCTCCCCTCCCCGTCGCATTCATCCCGCCTTCTGTGTCCCGCATCAAGCCTTTCATGATCCACCCCCTCTGTCCCATCCCCAACACCCCCCCTCCCCCACGGCTCATCGATGGGTCAGAGGCCTTCACAGTGCGTCAACTGCTGGACGTTCGTCACTAGGGACGTGGTCTCCAGTACCTTGTGGACTGGGAGGGCTACAGTCCTGTGGAGAGGCGCTGAGTCCCCGTGACATCCTGGACTTTCATCGCCAGCACCCGGCTCTAGCTGCCGTGACGCCAGGAGGCGTCCTTGGGTGGGCTGGGGGGAGTTTACTGTCAGTACCTCCAGTTGAACTGTCTTTTTGTGTGTTTGCCCCGAGCTGTCAGTCTGTGGTTTTGTATTGCCATGTGCTCCTGTCCCCGCTCCTGCTCTACTCCAGCCCCTGTATTACTGAGTACTCCGTCTCTCACCTGTTTCTCATTGTTACCTGTATCGCTGCCACCTGGGTCTCATTGTGCTCCACCTATCATCTGCCTCTCTGTGTATTGTCAGTGTGTTTCAGTCCTGTGTTTTCACCTGTTTGTTGTCAGATTGTGTCAGTGAATTTTCCTGAGCCTTCCCAGCATTCGTATCTGTGCTCTGTCTGTCTGAATATCGACTCTGCCTGTTTCCCGATTCTGGTTTTTGGATTTCTCTGGATGTTTTGATCTCTGCCTGAACTTTGACACCAACTTTTTTTGCACCTCAGGATTTGTTACTCAATTAATATCAGTGTGTGCACAGTACAGGGTCTGTGATTGGATCCCTGCTCCAGTGTCCTGACAGGGTTATACTGGGCACAAATCAAACAATTCTTACCATATTGTTCTACATATCTTTGACATTTTGGCACTAACACAGATTATTTAACTGTTTCATGGTTCTATCTGTGCCCAAAATGCCACATTATCAATACATCATTTGGTTTCTTCCACCTTCTGGCACCACAATCTACCATAATTAAGTACAATTCCAATGTGTATCAATACTCCTGGATATTTCCCATACTCTTCAGAATGCTTTCCTTTCCTAACTCCTGACCATGTTGCTGTACCTTGACTAACTCTATAGGTATACTGTTTGCTGGTTTCTGTGTCACCCTTCCCTCTACATCTGTATTCCATTTCACCCTGCATCTTACTCCTAGTTTGGCTGGGTCGTCTGCCATCCTTCAAATGAGACTTCACCATTTTTACTCCATAAATGTTTCATAGAAACATAGAAAACCTACAGCACAATACAGGCCCTTTGGCCCATAAAGCTGTGCCAAACATGTCCTTACCTTAGAACTACCTAGGGTTACCCATAGCCCTCTATTTTTCTAAGCTCCATGTACCTATCCAGGAGTCTCTTAAAAGACCCCATCGTATCCACCTCCACTGCCATCGCCAACAGCCCATTCCACACACTCACCATTCTGTTTTTTTTATAAAATAAACTTACCCCTGACTCTCCTCTGCACCTACTTCCAAGCATCTTAAAACTATGTCCTCTCATGCTAGCCATTTCAGCCCTGGGGAAAAGCCTCTGACTATCCACACGATCAATACCTCTCATTATCTTGTACACTTCTATCAGGTCACCTCTCATTCTTCGCTGCTCCAACCTATTCTCATAAGGCATGCTTCCCAATCCAGGCACCATCCTTGTAAATCTCCTCTGCACCCTTTCTATGGTTTCCACATCCTTCCTGTAGTGAGGTGACCAGAAATGAGCACAGTACTCCAAGTGGGTTCTGACCAGGGTCCTATATAGCTGCAACATTACCTCTCAGCTCTTAAACTCAGTCTCACCATTGATGAAGGCCAATGCACCGTATGCCTTAACCACAGAGTCAACCTGTAGACTCGGACCCCCAGATCCCTCTGATCCTCCACACTGCCAAGAGTCTTACCATTAATGCTTTATTCTGCCATCATATTTGACCTACCAAAATGAACCACTTCACACTTATCTGGGTTGAACTCCATCTGCCACTTCTCTTGCCTTCTCAAATATCTATTTCAACAATAGTTTACCACCTGCTGAGACATAACCTCTAGCTTCCCATTATAGTAAATATTCAGTCAAACTACCACAGACATACAGACTAGCTGAGTATATGGTTGCTCCTGAGGATAGCAGTCTGGATGACTAACAACAAAAGCTGGAGCAGCAAGCACTCCCACTTGAGCACTCATTGTTGTGGGTAACATGATTTCAATACTTTCCATCTCTACTCTTGCCTCATCTGCTGCATTGATACCACATCCTGTAAGTCTCTCGCCATCCTGCAGTGATGATGATCTGTCAACAAATATCCCTAAAGAGGAACTTCCTGGTCAAAAAACTTCATTTTCAATAGACAATAGGTGCAGGAGTAGGCCATTCGGCCCTTCGAGCCAGCACTGCCATTCACTGTGATCATGGCTGATCATCCACAATCAGTATCCAGTTCCTGCCTTCTCCCCATAACCTTTGATGCTGCTATCTTTAAGAGCTCTATCCATCTCTTTCTTGAAAGCATCCAGAGAGTTGGCCTCCACAGCCTTCTGGGGCAGAGCATTCCATATATCCACCACTCTCTGGGTGAAAAAGTTTTTCCTCAATTCCGTTCTAAATGGACTACCCCTAATTCTTAAACTGTGGCCTCTGGTTCTGGACTCACCCATCAGCGGGAACATGCTTCCTGCCTCCAGCGTGTCCAATCCCTTAATAATCTTATACGTTTCAATAAGATCCCCTCTCAGCCTTCTAAATTCCAGAGTATACAAGCCCAGTCGCTCCAATCTTTCGACATATGACAGTCCCGCCATCCCGGGAATTAACCTTGTGAACCTACTCTCCATAGCAAGAATGTCCTTCCTCAAATTTGGAGACCAAAACTGCACACAATACTCCAGGTGTGGTCTCACCAGGGCCCTGTATAGCTGCAGAAGGACCTCTTTACTCTTATACTCAATTCCCTGATTTTAGGATGGGAATGAATGGTCCATTCTGTATGTTCTACAGTCACCTAAAGCTCATGAGGTTCACCCAGTAAGTTAAATTGTCAGCGAACATGGTTTACTGTTAACAGCAACATCACGATCCTGTAATAACAATGTCCATTGGACTAGTCAATTGTGACTGGCTGTTCCATCCTTGATACAACCATCCAGTATAAGCTGAATTGGAGCGTGTTGGATGTCTGTTATTTCTGACGATGAGGTAAGGAGGAGTTTTACAGTGAAAAAGGCACTGCCCTGGGACTGTTCCACTCTCTCGGCCTCAGAAATTTTGGTTCAATGGTATGAAAAATCATCACAACCGGAGACTTCCTCAGCTGAACTGGAATATGCTCTGTTAAAATGGTTAGAGCATTGAGACCCACAATATTAGTGAGGTGCTTATCTACCCAAAACAGTGCTAACAGATGACGCTCACATTTCCTATATTCTTGTCCTTCTGGAGAAAGCATTCAAGATGCATCACTGGCTCCAGTCGGCCATGCGTCTCCTTGAATAACACAGCTGACATCCTGTTACTGGTGGCACTGGTCTCCAAAGACAATGGCTGGGAAGGATTCGGGGTCTTAAGAGCAGATTCTACTGCAAGGCTAATTTTCAGATCTGCCGCTGTGTGTTCTGGCTTCCATTCCCATGAAACATCTTCCTTCAGGGGCTCTGTAAGTGGGTAAGCTTTAGTGGCAAAACCAACTACAATCCTCCACCAAACCTAGAAATGACCTCAACCCCCCATGTCATTGGGGAGAGGTAGTTTTACCACCACATCCACACGCTATTTATCAATCTCTCCTCTCCCAGGAATTATGACCATTCCCAGGTAACTAACCTGCTGCTTCATGACTCAAACCTTTTTAGGGTGTCACTCCACTCTAAGAAGGGAGGAAGACAAAAGGAAGGAAATTATAGACCAGTTAGCCTAACCTCAGTGCTTGGGAAAGTGATAAAGTCCATTATTAAGGATGTGGTTTTGGGGTACTTGGAATCTAGAGATAAAATAACTCAAAGTCAGCATGGTTTCTGCAAAAGGAAATATTGCCTGACAAATCTGTTGGAGGAAGTAAAGAAGAGGCAGTAGATGTAATTTACTTCGATGTTCAGAAGGCATTTGATAAGGTGCCTCACATGAGGTTGCTTAACAAGATAAAATCTTTAGTTACAGGAAACATACTTGCATGGACATAGGAATGGCTGGCAGGCATGAGGCAGTGAGTGGAAATAAAAGGGACGTTGAAGGTAAAATAAAAGTAGCCAGCAAGTTGGAATAAAGGTGGTGTTTTCTGTTTGGCTGCCGGTGGCTATGGTGTTCCTCGGGGGTTAGCATTGGGACTGCGACTTTTCACATTGTTTGTCCATGATTTGGATAATGGAATTGATGGCTTTGTGGCAAAGTTTGCGGATGATAGGAAGATAGGTGGAGGGGTAGGTGGTGCTGAGGTAGCAATGTGATTGCAGCAGGACTTGGGCAAATTGAAAGAATGGACAAAAAAGTGGCAGATGAAATAAAATGTTGAGAAATATACAGAAACATAGAAAACCTACAGCACAATACAGGCCCTTCGGCCCACAAAGCTGTGCCGAACATGTACTTACTTTAGAAATCACCTGGGGTTACCCATAGCTCTCTATTTTTCTAAGCTCCATGTACCTATTCAGGAGACTCTTAAAAGACCCTATCGTATCCGCCTCCACCTCTGCCGCCGGCAGCCCATTCCACGCATTCACCACTCTCTATGTAAAAAACTTACCCCCGACATCTCCTCTGTACCTGCTTCCAAGCACCTTAAAACTGTGCCCTCTTGTGTTAGCCATTTCAGCCCTGGGGAAAAGCCTTTGACTATCCACACGATTGATGCCTCTCATCATCTTATACACCTCTATCAGTTCACTTCTCATCCTCCATCACTCCAAGGAGAAAAGGCTGGGTTCACTCAACAGTAGTGCAGACTATTATCTAAATGGGGAGAAAATTCTCTGCACAAAGCACTGAATCAAATATCTCTGTGATGATTGTACGCTCTACTATCAATTGTTTGGCGACAATAAAGTAAACCAAAGTAATTCAAAAATCAGAGGTGCAGAGGGACTTGGGTGTCCTCATGTAAGACTCTCAAAAGGTTAATTTACAGGTTAAATAGACAATAGACAATAGGTGCAGGTGTAGGCCATTTGGTCCTTCGAGCCAGCACCGCCATTCACTGTGATCATGGCTGATCATCCACAATCAGTATCCAGTTCCTGCCTTATCCCCATAACCTTTGATTCCGCTATCTTTAAGAGTTCTATCCATCTCTTTCTTGAAAGCATCCAGAGACTTGGCCTCCACAGCCTTCTGGGGCAGAGCATTCCATATATCCACCACTCTCTGGGTGAAAAAGTTTTTCCTCAACTCCGTTCTAAATGGCCTACCCCTTATTCTTAAACTGTGGCCTCTGGTTCTGGACTCACCCATCAGCAGGAACATGCTTCCTGCCTCCAGCATGTCCAATCCCTTAATAATCTTATATGTTTCAATAAGATCCCCTCTCAGCCTTCTAAATTCCAGAGTATACAAACTCAGTCGCTCCAATCTTTCGACATATGACAGTCCCGCCATCCTGGGAATTAACCCAGTGAACCTACGCTGCACTCCCTCAATAGCAAGAATGTCCTTCCTCAAATTTGGAGACCAAAACTGCACACAGTACTCCAGGTGTGGTCTCACCAGGGCCCAGTACAGCTGCAGAAGGACCTCTTTGCTCCTATACTTAATTCCCCTTGTTATGAAGGCCAGCATGCCATTAGCTTTCTTCACTGCCTGCTGTACTTGCATGCTTGCTTTCAGTGACTGATGTACAAGAACACCTAGATCTCATTGTACTTCCCCTTTTCCTAACTTGACCCCATTTAGATAATAATCTGCCTTCCTGTTCTTACCACCAAAGTGGATAACCTCACATTTATCCACATTAAACTGCATCTGCCCACTTCACCCAGCCTGTCCAAGTCACCCTGCATTCTCATAACATCCTCCTCACATTTCACACTGCCACCCAGCTTTGTGTCATCGGCAAATTTGCTAATGTTACTTTTAATTCTCTCATCTAAATCATTACTATATATTGTAAACAGCTGCGGTCCCAGCACTGAACCCTATGGTACCCCACTGGTCAATGCCTGCCATTCTGAAAGGGACCCGTTAATCGCTACTCTTTGTTTTCTGTCAGCCAGCCAATTTTCAATCCATGTCAGTGTTCTGCCCCCAATACCATGTGCCCTAATTTTGCCCACTAATCTCCTATGTGGGACTTTATCAAAGACTTTCTGAAAGTTCAGGTACACTACATCCACTGGCTCTCCCTTGTCCATTTTCATAGTTACATCCTCAAAAAATTCCCGAAGATTAGTCAAGCACGATTTCCCCTTCGTAAATCCATGCTGACTCGGACCAATCCTGTTACTGCTACCCAGATGTGTTGTAATTTCATCTTCTATAATTGACTCCAGCATCTTTCCCACCACTGACATCAGGCTAACCAGTCTATAATTCCCTGTTTTCTCTCTTCCTCCCTTCTTGAAGAGAGGGACAACATTAGCCACCCTCCAATCCACAGGAACTGATCCTGAATCTATAGAACATTGGAAAATGATTATCAATGCATCCACGATTTCTAAAGCCACCTCCTTAAGTACCCTGGGATGCAGACCATCAGGTCCCGGGGACTTATCAGCCTTCAGACCCAACAGCCTATCCAACACCATTTCCTGCCTAATATAAATTTCCTTCAATTCATCCATTTCCCTAGGTCCTTTGGCCACTATTACATCTGGGAGATTGTTTGTGTCTTCCCTAGTGAAGACGGATCCAAACTACCTGTTCAACTCGTCTGCCATTTCCTCGTTCCCCATAATAAATTCACCCGCTTCCGTCTTCAAGGGCCCAATTTTGGTCTTAACTATTTTTTGCCTTTTCACATACCTAAAGAAGCTTTTACTATCCTCCTTTATATTCTTGGCTAGCTTACCTTCGTACCTCATTTTTTCTCCGCGTATTGCCTTTTTGGTTACCTTCTGTTGCTCTTTCAGGCACAAAAAACAGCCACACCAATATTCCCTAACCTCCAAATATGATTCCAAACATCATCTCAAGAGCATTGACAGTCATATGTCCAATCATATAATAACATATATCATTCTTTCCCGTAGATGTCTGACCTGCATTAATAATAGTCTTCTTAAACTCTCACAATGTGAAGTTTATATCAGTGATACTATCGTTGCTGCAGCTCACTTCCAACGCATCAGGGTATCACTGAGAACATTACCCCCACATTGTTTAACATCTTCACTTAAATGATCTTGATTATGAATCGCGGCCAGTAACACAACCTTTACTATTTCACTAACAATCATTTTACCCTCACCAATCAATACTGGAATATTATGATCCCTACGAACCTCCCTCCCCCCACCCCCCACACACACACTTTCTTTACCACGGTCTGTGCTGTTTTACACTTAATAAGATCACTCGGAGACTGATAGTCCTTAACTTTCCTGAGTGCCTCACTTCTCTCCCCAATTGCCTGCATACACACATCAGTCCACCATGGTTCAGACTTTCCTCTATTAATGCACTTTTTAATAGGAATCACTTCCAATGCAATTTAATGCATCCTGTGACATAACCTTCCATTACAAAAATCCACATTCAGCCCTGATAAACCTTCAGCCCTATCAGACGTTCATCATACAAAAGCTTAAACTTCTCCCAATTTGCTTTACTGAAATTCCAGCTCCTCAAAGTGGCTGCTTGTCCCCTATGTAAATCCAAACCCAAGTTTATAAATATAGGAACATGATCACCATCCCCACCCCAGGTCTCATCTCCCATACCATCCTACACACTCACCCGAGCCAGTGTCCAAAACTAAAATTTAATCTGTAGCGGTTTCAGAACTATTATGTTCCACCCCATCATTCAGACACACAAGATGAGAAATATCGAACATCTCTTCCACAACCAAACCATTATCATTCCACAAACGACCCCAGTGAACTATGTGCGTAAAAAATCCCCAAACCATACAACCCTCAGTGAGATGGAACTTTATATATTAATAGAAAGTTTTCCATAAGGATTGTAAAAACTAAGCAACTTAATACTCCTATCTGTTGAATCAAATATTTCCACAAGTGCCTGATTCATTTAATTTACATTCACACCTGTATACCCTGCTTCTTTCCTTATTAAACTGGTAACACCACCCCATCTACCAACTAACCTATCACACCTAATGACAATATAATCCTGCCAAGAAAAGAACTTGAATGTAGTAACAACAGGATTCTCAAAGCCAAATAACATCGGGAGGATCTGACAAATCAGAAGTAAACTTTTTAAAGTCTTGACCATTAGAAATCAGGCTTCTTGCATTCCACTGCAATATTTTAATCCCAGTCTGTACCTTCACAAGTGGACTGGTACACAGATATGTCACCAATCAGAGCTTCATTTACAGCTTCCCACATAACACCGTTATATGAAGATACTCTTCCGCAGCTTTCACAATAATTTTAATTTCCTCAATACGACTAGATGTCTGAGCAGTACGATTCATCACATCCATTATAAACATCACAAACTTTATTTTATGCACCAGTAAATTATCCTTTATAAAGTACTGTGATGCCAACACATATCTACTGACTTCACCCTCTGTTCTCTGACTGGTAATGCTTTATCAACATTCGGCTTAACTTTTTGCAAGGCCTTTGCAGAAAACACACCCAGACTGTACTTTAACCTGTTGAACTGCAGCTGCCTTCTTAAGCACTTCACATTCTCTATAAGCTGCACTATGTTCTCCTCCACAATTACAACAGTTAAACATTACACCTTCTCCACAATCTTCAGACCACTTAGTTTCCCATGACTTACTGCTGCAACATGCCCAAAACACTGACATTTATAACATCTAAGTGGTGGTGGATTATACCTAACATACCCTAAACCTACTTTATCAAGGGGCTTCACCTCATCAAAATAAATCAATACAGATAAACTATCCGTCTTTCCCTCATTTGTAATCACTTGCAATCTGCTTACATCATTAACCTTACCACCAATGAATGAGATTGAACCTCTTCTATTGAAATCTCCACCGGAACACCCATTATAACACCCCTAATACTCTATTTTCTTAAATCAGCATAGATACTAGCTTATTACCAAGCAAAGTCTTCAGACGTAATGCCTTCTTACTCTGTTTCTTATCCTTACAAATGATTAACACATTCTCTCCTCTCAAAGTACGACCACAATCTATATCCCTTATAGCAGATTTCAACACTCTTGTTAACTTAATGGGATTGGATGAAGAAGGCTGATTTGGGTCAAATTTAATACCTTAAAGTCTTCCTTTGTTTCCCCAAAAATCCAACCCTTTCTCTCTATCACCAGAAATCACTCCAATATTATGTTTCTTAGTCTGTTTTCCACATCTAGATTCAACTTCATTCAGACCTCCTCCCACCAATTTGTGCTCATTCCCATTCTAATATGTCTATCCACGGCCTCCTCTACTGTAAAGGTGAAGCCACACTCAGGTTGGAGGAACAACACCTTATATTCCGTCTGGGTAGCCTCCAACCTGATGGCATGAACATTGACTTCTCTAACTTCCGCTAATGCCCCACCTCCCCCTCGTACCCCATCCATTATTTATTTATATACACACATTCTTTCTCTCTCTCCTTTTTTTTCCCTCTGTCCCTCTCACTATACCCCTTGCCATCCTCTGGGAATTTTCCCCCCTCCCCCTTTTTCTGCTCCCTGGGTCTCCTGTCCCATGATCCTCTCATATCCCTTTTGCCAATCACCTGTCCAGCTCTCGGCTCCATCCCTCCCCCTCCTGTCTTCTCCTATCATTTTGGATCTCCCCCTCCCCCTCCCACTTTCAGATCTCTTACTAGCTCTTCCTTCAGTTAGTCCTGACGAAGGGTCTCGGCCCGAAACGTCGACTGTACCTCTTCCTAGAGATGCTGCCTGGCCTGCTGCGTTCACCAGCAACTTTGATGTGCGTTGCTCTCCTCTAGCCTACTCTTCCACATGAACCTCCCCACCACATGAACCTACACCACCACTTCGCAAACATCCCCCACCCTTCACAGTCCAGCGCCACCAACCGCCTTGGACTTCTCCAGCAAGAGAAGGATTTGCAGATGCTGGGAATCCAAAGCAAAACACACAGAATGCTGGAGGAGCCCATCAGGCCAGGCGGGAGCTATGGAGAAGAGCAGCAGTCAATTGTTTCTGGCCGAGACACTTCTTCAGAACTGAGAACGAAGGGGAGAAGTCAGAGTAAGAAGGTGGGGGGGGGGCGGGTGGCAGAAGTGCACGGTGGCAGGTGAGAGGTGAAACTGGGAGAGAGGGGAGGGGGGAAGTGGAGAGCTGGGAAGTTGATAGGAGAGGATAGGACACCATGGAAGAAAGGGAAGGCGGAGGAACACCAGAGGGAGGTGATGGGCAGGAAGAGAGAGAAGGTGAGAGAGGGAAACAGAAATGGGGAGTGGTGAAGGGGGTGTGGTGTGCAATTACCGGACGTTGGAGAAATGGGTGTTCACGCTATCAGGTTGAAGGCTAGCTGGACAGAATATCAGCTGTTGCTCCTCTAAGCTGAGTGTGGTCTCATCACAGAGGCTGTGGACTGACATATCGGAATGGGAATGGGAATGGGAAGTGGAATTAAAATGGGTGGCCACTGGGAGATCCCACTTCTTCTGGCGGGCAGAGCGTAGGCGCTCGGCGAAGCGGTCTCCCAATCCGCGTCAGGTCTCACTGATATACAGGAGGCCACGCCAGGAGCATCGATCACAGTATATGACCCCAACAGACTCACAGGTGAACTGTTGCCTGGGGTGGAAGGACTGTTTATGGCCCTGAATGGTAGTGAGAAAGGAGCTGTGGAGGCAGGTGTAACACTTGTTCCGCTTGCAAGGATAAGTGCCAGGAGGGAGGTCGGTGGGGAGGGACGAATGGACAAGGGAATCGTGTAGGGAGTGATCCCTGCGGAAAGCAGAGGGTGGGTGGGGGGAGAGTGGGGGAAATCTCCGATACACTGCCGAGCTTCAGCTATCTAAATCTAAGGATCAGGACCTTGGAACAGAAATATAGTTCAAAAGTTCAAAGTAAAATTTATTATCAGAGTACATGCATGTCACATACAGTCCTGAGATTCTCTTCCCTGCGGCCATACTCAGCAAATCTATAGAACAGTAACAGTAAACAGGATCGATGAACGAGCACGGGCACAGAAGACAAGAAGTTGTTGAGTGCAACGGTAAATAGATAGCAATAAATATCAAGGGCATGAAATAACAAGATTAAGAGTCTGCAAAGTGAGATCCTTGGTTGTGGGAACATCTGAATTGATGAAAGTAATTATCTACTTTTGTTCAAGGGCCTGATGTTTGAGGGATAATAACTGCTTTTGAAGCTGGTGGTGTGAGTCCTGAGGTTCGTGTACCTTCTGCCTGATAGTAGAGGTGAGAAAAGAGAATGGCCTGGGTGGTGAGGATCTTTGATGATGGATGCTGCTTTCCTAGGACAGTGTTTCATGTAGATGCGCTTAATGGTTGTGAGGGCCTCATCCGTCACATACTGAACCAAGTCCATTACCTTTGGTTGGATTTTCCATTGAAAGGCATTGGTGTTCCCATACCAGGCTATAACCTCTGTGGAAGTTTGTCAACGTTTTTGATGACACGCCGAATCTCCTAAGCAAGTGGAAGTGCTGCCGTGCTTTCTTTCCAATTACATTTATATAATCGATCCAGGACAGGCCCTCCGAGATAGTGACATCCAGAAGGTTAAAGTTACTGACCCTCTCTACCTCCAGACCTCCAATCAGAACTGGCTAATGGACCTTTGGTTTCCCTCTTCTGAAGTCAATAATCAGCTCCTTGGCCTTGTAGATAACGAGAGAGTTTGTTGTTATGACACCACTCAGCCAAATTTTCAATGTCCCTCCTGTAAGCTGACTCATCACCACCTGGTGGTGCCATCTGCAAACTTGAATATAGAAACAGAAATCTACAGTTTAAATTTAGAAAAAAAATAGAAGTGATATTTTTGATCCTTCGGTTAAATTTGAAGAAACTTGGAAACCTTTCATGCAACATTTTCATATGATGTAATTTGACCTTTCCGAATCTTCTTTATTAACTCAAAATATATGACTAGAGGAGCGGAGTTGACGACATTACTGAACGTGTTCGATTCAAGATATCGGTCTAGCCCTGTTTTGTTCTGTTTGCTTTTTTTGGGTTTAGTATTTAGTTCTTTTTTTGGGGGGGTTTTCTTTGTATATTTTTTTTTCTTTTTATTTCTTTTTCTTCTTTATGATTAATTTCATCATGAGTTTGGAAGTCTATGTTATTTGAAATCTTTTTTGTATATGTTTATTAACAATAAGATTATTCCAATCTCTTTGTATCAACATTGTTATTGTGTTTATAATTCTGAAAATTAATAAAAAGATTTAAAAAGAAAGAAATCTACAGCAGGTTACAGGCCCTTCGGCCCACAATGTTGTGCTGACCATGTAACCTACTCTAGAAGCTGCCGAGAGTTTCCCTACTGCATAGCCCTCAGAGAGAGTCAAACTGATTGAAAACAGGCAGAAATGTCCCATTCTTATACAGACAGGAAAACTGATGGAAGACTTTGATAGTCAGTTCAGATGCCTGCACCGTGCCCAGCAGGAAAGAAGGTTTCTTCCCCCAGCTTGGGTTGAACCTCGCTGTAATAGTGTGATGTCATGTGTCAGATCTCCCGATGGGAGAGTATTTTGGAGTTAGTGATCACAACTCTATCTCCTTTGCCATAGAGCCTGCTGTGTACATACATCTATCGAAGCTTCTGGACACATCTTCAGTGATGTTCCTGGAACCATCAAGTGTTTCGGGTCTTTCAACATCATACAACCTCCTCCAGGTGACCCAGCCGGGGCTGATCAGACCCCAGCTTGTGTCCAGATGGCTAGCTACTTATGACTCCATGGCTCCCCTCTTTTGAGCCACAGCCATCTTGAGGCCCTCTCTGCCGCATCGGTGGTTCTGCGGATGGCTCTCCTC
The DNA here is from genome assembly GCF_963921235.1 of Mobula hypostoma. Taxonomy (NCBI): domain Eukaryota; kingdom Metazoa; phylum Chordata; class Chondrichthyes; order Myliobatiformes; family Myliobatidae; genus Mobula; species Mobula hypostoma. The sequence goes on from NC_086124.1 coordinate 33,873,747, forward strand.
TTCCTCTCTCCTTCGATGTCCAAAATGCTGAAGGCTCTAACTAAACAACGGGCTATGAATCCCCCTACAACCAACCTCCACTGGGAGACGCCCCGCTCTCCATCCAGCCTGCTGACAGTTGCTGAGCAGTCCTGCGTACTTGGAGAGCTTCCTTTCAAAGGCCTCTTCCAAGCTGTCTTCCCATGGGACTGTCAGCTCCAGCAGCACCACTTGCTTAGTAGACTCAGACACTAGGACAATGTCTGGTCGCAGGGTGGTGGCTGCGATATGGTTGGGGAACTTCAGCTGCCGTTCGAGGTCCACCAACAGCTGCCAGTCCCTTGCAGAGGTCAGAATGCCTGCAGATGTTCTTTTGGCAGGTATTGGCTGCTCCCCAGCTCTGACAAAGGCAATGGTCTGCTTGGAGGATCGGGACCGCTTCGCCCACTCAACTCCTGCACTGACAGCTTCAGCGATGGTCTTCAGGACCTGATCATGCCTCCACCTGTACCATCCCTCACCAAGTGCCCTTGCACAGCCACTGAGGATGTGCTCCAGGGTTCCTCGCTTGAGAGGGATAAGAGCAGACAATTTGGGAAAACATTTATTCGAGGAAGAGGGGAAATACCATGCAGGAACTTGGGAGCAGATGTTCTCATGGAAATGCATGTTAGAAATGTGGCAAATGTTCTGGGAACATTCACACGGCGGTTTGCATAGGTATGTTCCATTGAGACAGGGAAAGGACGTTAGAGCAGAGGAACCATGGAGTACAAAGGATGTAGAAAATCTAGTTAAGAAGAAAAGTTTAGGGACCACATTAGGGAACTGGAGATGCAGCTCGATGACCTTCGTCTGGTCAGGGAAAGTGAGGAGGTGATAGAGAGGAGCTATAGGCAAGTGGTCACACCGGGGCCTCGGGAGACGGATACGTGAGTAACAGTCAGGAGTCAGATACTAGCGATGTACCTCTGTGGCTGTCCCCCTTAGCAAGAAGTACTCCTCTTTGAGTACTGTTGGGGGTGGGGGAAGCAACAGTGGCTGTGCCTCTGGCACAGAGTCTGGCCCTGTGGCTCAGGAGGGTAGGGGAAGGAAGAGGATGGCAGCAGTAATAGGGGACTCTGTAGTTAGGGGGTCAGACAGGCGATTCCGTGGACGCAGGAAAGAAACACGGATGGTAGTTTGCCTCCCAGGTGCCAGGGTCCAGGATGTTTCTGATCGCATCCACAATATCCCTCAGTGGGAAGGTGAACAGCCAGAGGTCGTGGTACATATTGATACCAACAACATAGGTGGGAAAAGGGAAGAGGTCCTGAAAACAGACTACAGGGAGTTAGGAAGGAAGTTGAGAAGCAGGACCTCAAAGGTAGTCATCTCGGGATTACTGCCTGTGCCTCGTGACAGTGAGTATAGGAATCGAGTGAGGTGGAGGATAAATGCGTGGCTGAGGGATTGGAGCAGGGGGCAGGGTTTCAGATTTCTGGACCTCTTTTGGGGCAGGTGCGACCTGTACACAAAGGACAGGTTGCACTTGAATCTGAGGGGGCCCAACATACTGACTGGGAGGTTTGCTAAGGCTATTGGGGAGAGTTTAAACTAGAATTGCTGGCCGGTGGGAACCGAACTGAAAAGATGGAGGAAGGGGTGGTTGGCTCACAAATATAGAAAGCTTGGAGATAGTGCGAGAAGGAGGATAGGCAGGTGATAGAGAAGGGAAATGCTCAGACCGATGGTTTGAGATGTTTCTATTTTAATGCAAGAAGCATCATGAACAAAGTGGATAAGCTTAGAGTGTGGATCAGTACTTGGAGCTATGATGTTGTGGCCATTACAGAGACTTGGATGACTCAGGGGCAGGAATGGTTACTTAGAGTGTCAGGCTTTAGATGTTTCAGAAAGGACAGGGAGGGAGGCAAAAGAGGTGGGGGTGTGGCACTGCTGATCAGAGATAGTGTCATGGCTGTAGAAAAGGAGGAAGTCACGGAGGGATTGTCTACTGAGTTTCTGTGGGTGCAAGTTAGAAACAAAAAGGGGTCAATAACTCTACTGGGTGTTTTTTATAGACCACCCAATAGTAACAGGGACATTGAGGTGCAGATAGGGATACAGTTTCTGGAAAGGTGTAATAATAATGATGAGAGGCATTGATTGTGTGGATAGTCAGAGGCTTTTTCCCAGAGCTGAAATGGCTAACACGAGAGGCCACAGTTTTAAAGTGCTTGGAAGAAGGTACAGAGGGGATGTCAGGGGTAAGTTTGTTTTTTTTTTCTTTTACACAGAGTGGTGAGTGTGTGGAATGGGCTGCTGGTGACGGTGGTGGAGGCGGATACGATAGGGTCTTTTAAGAGACTCCTGGATAGGTACATGGAGCTTAGAGAAATAGAGGGCTATGGGTAACCCTCTGTAATTTCTAAAGTCAGTACATGTTCGGCACAGTTTTGTGGGCCAAAGGGCCTGTATTGTGCTGTAGGTTTTCTATGTTCTATAACAGGGTTGTTGTGGTGGGAGATTTTAATTTCCCAAATATTGATTGGCATCTTCCTAGAGCAAGGGGTTTAGATGGGGTGGAGTTTGTTAGGTATGTTCAGGAAGGTTTCCTGACACAGTATGTAGATAAGCCTACAAGACGAGAGGCCGTACTTGATCTGGTATTGAACCTGGTCAGGTGTCAGGTCTCTCAGTGGGAGAGCATTTTGGAGATGGTGATCACAATTCTATCTCCTTTACCAATAGCATTGGTGAGGAATAGGAACAGACAAGTTAGGAAAGTGTTTAATTGGAGTAAGGGGAAACATGAGGCTATCAGGCAGGAACTTGGAAGCCTAAATTGGGAACAGATGTTCTCAGGAAAATGCACGGCAGAAATGTGGCAAATGTTTAGGCGATATACGCATGGAGTTCTGCATAGGTACGTTCCAATGAGACACGGGAAGGATGGTAGGATGCAGGAACTGTGGTGTACAAAAGCTGTTGAAAATCTAGTCAAGAAGAACAGAAAAGCTTGCAAAAGGTTCAAAAAACCAGGTAATGGTAGAGATCTAGAAGATTATAAAGCTAGCTGGATTAAAGAAGACCCCAAGGCATTCTACAAGTATGTGAAGAGCAAGAGGGTAAGACACGAGCGAATAGGACCAATCAAGTGTGACAGTGGAAAAGTGTGTATGGAACCAGAGGAGATAGCTGATGTACTTAATGAATATTTTGCTTCAGTATTCACCACGGAAAAGGATATTGGCACTTGTAGGGATGACCTACAGCAGCTTGAAAAGCTTGAGCATGTAGACATTAAGAAAGAGGATGTGCTGGAGCTTTTGGAAAGCATCAAGTTGGATAAGTCACCGGGTCTGGACAAGATAGAAAACATAAAACATAGAAAACCTACAGCACAATACAGGCCCTTCGGCCCACAAAGTTGTGCCGAACATGTCCCTACCTGAGAAATTACGAGGCTTACCCATAGCTCTCTATTTTTCTAAGCTCCATGTACCTATTCAAAAGTCTCCTAAAAGACCCTATCGTATCCACCTCCACCACCGTTGCCGGCAGCTCATTCCACGCACTCACCACTCTCTGAGTAAAAAACTTACCCCTGACATCTCCTCTGTACCTACCCCCCAGCACCTTAAATCTGTGTCCTCTTGTGGCAACAATTTTAGCCCTGGGAAAAAGCCTCTGACTATCCACACAATCAATGACTCTCATCATCTTATATACCTCTCATCCTCCATCACTCCAAGGAGAAAAGGCCGAGTTCACTCAACCTGTTTTCAGATGTACCCCAGGCTGCTGTGGGAGGTGAGGGAGGAGATTGCTGAGTCTCTGGAAATGATCTTTGCATCATCAAAGGGGATGGGAGAGGTTCCAGAGGATTGGAGGGTTGCAGATGTTGTTCCCTTATTCAAGGAAGGGAGTAGAGATAGCCCAGGAAATTATAGACCAGTGAGTCTTACTTCAGTGGTTGGTAAGTTGATGGAGAAGATCCTGAGAGGCAGGATTTATGAACATTTGGAGAGGCATAATATGATTAGGAATAGTCAGCATGGCTTTGTCAAATACAGGTCCTGCCTTATGAGCCTGATTGAATTTTCTGAGGATGTGACATTGATGAAGGTAGAGTAGTAGATGTAGTATACAGTCGGCCCTCTGCATCCGCGGATTCAACCAAATCGAAAAGATTCGAAAAAAAATTCCAGAAAGTTCCAAAAAGCAAAATTTGAATTTTCCGCGTGCCGAGCACTACGCTGAATCCACGCGAATGAAGTGATGTGTAGGCATACCCTGCTGTAGCCTCCCGCCATTTCACAGATCCTCAGTCTCTCTCCCACTCGTTGTTTGAGCACTGTTCCCCTCACGTCTTGTTCGTTCGCTACTTGTGTTCTGAGCGAGAGGAAGGAGTTTAAGGCTAGTAAGGGATGGCTGGCTAGCTGTGTAAAGCGCTACGGCCTCAAGAACTTGAAAGATCACGGGAGAATCAGCATCGGATGATGCCGAGGCAGGATCAGCGTTCCCAGAAGAGCTACGATGGTCGCGTCTGTACTGAACATGTACAGACTTTTTTTTCTTGTCATTATTCCCTAAACAACACAGTATAACAACGATTTACATAGCATTTACATTGTATTAGGTATTATAAGTAATCTAGAAATGATTTAAAGTATACGGGAGGATGTGCGTAGGTTATATGCAAATACTACGCCATTTTATATAAGAGACTTAAGCATCCGCGGATCTTGGTATCCGCGGGGGGTCCCGGAACCAATCCCTGTGGATTCCAAGGGACGACTTTATATGGATTTCAGCAAGGCATTTGATAAGTACCCCATGCAAGGCTTATTGAGAAAGTGAGAAGGCATAGGATCCAAGGGGACATTGCTTTGTGGATCCAGAACTGGTTTGCCCACAGAAGGCAAAGAGTAGTTGTAGACAGGTCATATTCTGCATGGAGGTCAGTGACCAGAGGTGTACCTCAGGGATCTGTTCTGGGACCCCTGCTCTTCATGATTTTTATAAATGACCTGGATGAGGAAGTGGAGGGATGGGTTAGTAGATTTGCTGATGACACAAAGGTTGGGGGTGTTGTGGATAGTGTGGAGGGCTGCCAGAGGTTACAGCGGGACATTGATAGGATGAAAAACTGGGCTGAGAAGTGGCAGATGGAGTTCAACCCTGATAAGTGTGAAGTGGTTCATTTTGGTAGGTCAAATATGATGGCAGAATATAGTATTAATGGTAAACTCTTGGCAGTATGGAGGACCAGAGGGATCTTGGGGTTTGAGTCCATCGGACACTCAAAGCTGCTGCGCAGGTTGACTCTGTGGTTAAGAAGGCATACGGTGCATTGGACTTCATCAACCGTGGGACTGAGTTTAGGAGCCAAGAGGTAATGTTACAGCTATATAGGACCTTGGTCAGACCCCACTTGGAGGACTGTGCTCAGTTCTGGTCGCCTCACTACAGGAAGGGTGTGGAAACCATTGAAAGGGTGCAGAGGAGATTTACAAGGATGTTGCCTGGATTGGGGAGCATGCCTTATGAGTCAGCCTTTTCTCCTTGGGGTGACGGAGGATGAGAGGTGAGCTGACAGGGGTGACAGCAGGGTGAAAAGGGAAATGGGGATGTGGAATGGTGAAGTGGGGGGAATTACCGGAAGTTGGAGAAATCCACGTTCCTGCTGTCAGGTTGGAGGCTACCCAGATGGAATAGAAAGTGTTGTTCGTCCAAGCTGAGTGTAGCCTCATCACAGCATGGAATGACATATCGGAATGGGAATGGGAGAGCCCGAGTTTCCCCTGACTTCTCATCTCTTCTCCCCAGTCCTGATGAAAGGTCCCACTTTTCCAGACTTGCCACCTGACCTCCGAGTTCCTCCAGCACTTTGTGCGAGTTGCTCTGCGTTCTTTCTCTGTTTGGCTTCACAGCCTGGTCACTTCTTCTGCTTCCTCTTCTATTTCCGGCAGTTCAGACGCATCTCGGCGTTCCACTACCCTCCACAGCATGCAAAATTAATTATACAATTTCAAGAACCTCAAATTCTCGAATGTAAACTAGTCGCACGTATAAACTGAATAATAAACTCTTCAATCTTCTCTTGCTGGCCAAACAAGGATTTAATAGAAAAACAAAATACATTTAAGTCAGACAGCCTCTTGAACAATATGCTTCTTTCAATTTTGTATCGATTACAGCTCAGCAAAACATGCTGGACTGTCTCTGGACTACCACAGTCGCATAATCCAGTAGGATGTTTTCCTATTATCTTTAATAGTTTAGCCCACAATGCCCCAACCTAAGTCTTGTTAATTTCACCATATCTCTACGACTTAAAAAGTAACAGTCTGAGACCTTTTTAACCAGTGGGTGACTAGAAAAATAATGCCTGCCCCTTAATTCATTTTTCCAATCCTCCTGCCACTTCTCTATACCTTTTTTAATCCTACTTCTCAATTCTGCTCTGCCTAGGGGAACTCTAATTTCTACTTGCCTGCTCTGTAAGGGAGACTTTGCAATACCATCCACAATTTCATTTCCCTCCACCCCAGCATGCCCAGGTATCCATGTAAATCTGACTGTACAACCCATCTTCCCTACTCTAAACAACCCTAAGAGAATCTCAACAACTATGTCAGGACGAGCTTTTGATTTACTCCCTCTTACAGCCTCTAAGGCAGCAGCAGAATCTGAGCAGACGATAACCCTGCATGGTCGAGAGTCTTCTATCCACCATAAGGCCCAGAGGATTGCTAATAATTCTGTTGTAAAGACAGAAACACCATCTGAAACCCGGTGACCAATATTAACTCCAAGTTGAGATACATCCCAAATCCTGCCCTACTGCTCTCTGGGTCGTCTGAGCCATCAGTAAAAATCATCAGATAAGATCCCCATTTATTATTTAAGTATTCATTTATGATCGACACTGATGAAATCGCTCAGCTTCCTTGAAGCTGAAAAAGGAGGAACAGGTCTACTTCTGGTTCTGGCGAAAGTCAAAAAGGAACAGGTGGCAAGCAAATTTGGTCAGCTAATGTCTTCCGCAGTCAGTTTCAATTTCACAGCCCAGTTGTTAACCAAATCTAAAAATGGATATCCTTTCATTTTACTTTGGCGCTCTGACCTCCCCTGCGAAAGACACTTTGGAGGACAGCTGTGATTGAATCCATTTAGTTTTACCCAATACTGCAGGCCCAACTGAACTCATCTTAAATGTAGAGGCACTACTCCCATCTCCACACATAACGCCGGGACTGATGTTGTTCTCAAAGCTCCACAACAGAGTCTAAGTGCTTTGGACTGCGCAGTGTCTAATTTTTCAAGCACTGCCGTAGCAGCGGAACCATAAGCAATACAACCATAATCTATAACTGGTCTAATCATAGCTAGATAATATTAAATAGTATTAAATAGTTTCCCACCCTGCTCCCCAGTCACATCCAGCAATACTTCTCATAACATTTAAAACTTTCTCACACTTTCCAATTGTTTTATCTATATGAACTCTCCAAGTAAGTCTTTCATCAAACCAGACACCTAAAAACTTAAAAGGGCAGAAATCCTGCTTCGGGTTTGATTCGAAGAAGGAAGTCTGAGAGTCGGAGCGGGAGTGCGGAGAAAGACATTTTTGAAATTTTTGGGTTTTTTTCTCCAACGGCGTTCAGAGAGGCGGGACTGCGCAGGCGTGTGACGTCGGGCAGTGCAGCGCGGCAGATTTAAAAGGAACAAAGCCTCATAGAGCGGGCAGCGTAGTTTGCGGGCGTCGGAGTGAGCCGGGAGCAGAGTGAAGACTTAGGGGCTTCGGCTCACCGGGCTTAGGTGGAAACGGGCGAGGCGAGGAAGGTTTGACATTCATTTTCTGTTGTTATTTGAGGAGAGGGGCATTATGACTGTGAGGGCAGTTTGCTGTTCTCGGTGTCGGATGTGGGAGGCCCAGGAGTCTCCAAGCCTCCCAGACGTCTACATCTGCGCCAAGTGCATCGAGATGCAGCTCCTAAGGGACCGCGTTACGGAACTGGAGCTGCAGCTCGATGACCTTCCTCTGGTCAGGGAGAGTGAGGAGGTGATAGAGAGGAGTGGAAGGCAGGTGGTCACGCCGGGGCCACGGGAGGCAGACAAGTGGGTCACGGTTAGGAGGGGGAAGGGGAAGAGTCAGGTAATAGAGAGTACCCCGGTGGCTGTGCCCCTTAACAACAGGTACTCCTGTTTGAGTACTGTTGGGGGGGACAGCTTACCCGGGGGAAACGACAGTGGCCGTGCCTCCGGCACAGAGTCTGACCCTGTAGCTCAGAAGGGTAGGGAAAGGAAGAGGAGGGCAGTTGTGATAGGGGACTCGATAGTAAGGGGGTCAGATAGACGATTCTGTGGACGCAGTCCGGAGACCCGGATGGTAGTTTGCCTCCCTGGTGCCAGGGTCCGGGATATTTCTGTTCATGTTCAAGATATCCTGAAGTGGGAGAGTGAGGAGCCAGAGGTCCTGGTACATATAGGTACCAATGAGATAGGTAGGAAAAGAGGAGAGGTCCTGAAAGGAGAATATAGGGAGTTAGGAAGGGAGTTGAGAAAAAGGACTGCAAAGGTAGTAATCTCAGGATTACTGCCTGTGCCACGCGACAGTGAGAGTAGGAATGCGATGAGGTGGAGGATAAATGCGTGGCTGAGGATTTGGAGCAGGAGGCAGGGATTCAAGTTTTTGGATCATTGGGACCTCTTTTGGCGCAGGCGTGACCTGTACAAAAAGGACGGGTTACACTTGAATCCTAGGGGGACCAATATCCTGGCAGGGAGATTAGCGAGGGCTACTGAGGTAACTTTAAACTAGAATGGTTGGGGGGTGGGAATCAAATTAAAGAGGCTAGGCGAGAGGAGGTTAGTTCACAACAGGGGGATGGGAACCAGTGCAGACAGACAGAGGGGTGTAAAGTGAGGGTAGAAGCAAAAAGTAGTAAGGAGAAAAGTAAAAGTGGCAGGCCGACAAATCCAGGGCAAGCATCAAAAAGGGCCACTTTTCAACATAATTGTATAAGGGCTAAGAGAGTTGTAAAAGAGCACCTGAAGGCTTTGTGTGTCAATGCAAGGAGCATTCGTAACAAGGTGGATGAATTGAAAGTGCAGATTGTTATTAATGATTATGATATAGTTGGGATCACAGAGACATGGCTCCAGGGTGACCAGGGATGGGAGCTCAACATTCAGGGATATTTAATATTCAGGAGGGATAGACATGAAAGAAAAGGAGGTGGGGTGGCGTTGCTGGTTAAAGATGAGATTAACGCAATAGAAAGGAAGGACATAAGCCGGGAAGATGTGGAATCGATATGGGTAGAGCTGCATAACACTAAGGGGCAGAAAACGCTGGTGGGAGTTGTGTACAGGCCACCTAACAGTAGTAGTGAGGTCGGAGATGGTATTAAACAGGAAATTAGAAATGTGTGCAATAAAGGAACAGCAGTTATAATGGGTGACTTCAATCTACATGTAGATTGGGTGAACCAAATTGGTAAAGGTGCTGAGGAAGAGGATTTCTTGGAATGTATGCGGGATGGTTTTTTGAACCAACATGTCGAGGAACCAACGAGAGAGCAGGCTATTCTAGACTGGGTTTTGAGCAATGAGGAAGGGTTAATTAGCAATCTTGTCGTGAGAGGCCCCTTGGGTAAGAGTGACCATAATATGGTGGAATTCTTCATTAAGATGGAGAGTGACATAGTTAATTCAGAAACAAAGGTTCTGAACTTAAAGAGGGGTAACTTTGAAGGTATGAGACGTGAATTAGCTAAGATAGATTGGCAAATGACACTTAAAGGATTGACGGTGGATATGCAATGGCAAGCATTTAAGGATTGCATGGATGAACTACAACAATTGTTCATCCCAGTTTGGCAAAAGAATAAATCAAGGAAGGTAGTGCACCCGTGGCTGACAAGAGAAATTAGGGATAGTATCAATTCCAAAGAAGAAGCATACAAATTAGCCAGAAAAAGTGGCTCACCTGAGGACTGGGAGAAATTCAGAGTTCAGCAGAGGAGGACAAAGGGCTTAATTAGGAAGGGGAAAAAAGATTATGAGAGAAAACGGGCAGGGAACATAAAAACTGACTGTAAAAGCTTTTATAGATATGTAAAAAGGAAAAGACTGGTAAAGACAAACGTAGGTCCCCTACAGACAGAAACAGGTGAATTGATTATGGGGAGCAAGGACATGGCAGACCAATTGAATAATTACTTTGGTTCTGTCTTCACTAAGGAAGACATAAATAATCTTCCAGAAATAGTAGGGGACAGAGGGTCCAGTGAGATGGAGGAACTGAGCGAAATACATGTTAGTAGGGAAGTGGTGTTAGGTAAATTGAAGGGATTAAAGGCAGATAAATCCCCAGGGCCAGATGGTCTGCATCCCAGAGTGCTTAAGGAAGTAGCCCAAGAAATAGTGGATGCATTAGTGATAATTTTTCAAAACTCGTTAGATTCTGGACTAGTTCCTGAGGATTGGAGGGTGGCTAATGTAACCCCACTTTTTAAAAAAGGAGGGAGAGAGAAACCGGGGAATTATAGACCGGTTAGCCTAACGTTGGTGGCAGGGAAACTGCTGGAGTCAGTTATCAAAGATGTGATAACAGCACATTTGGAAAGCAGTGAAATCATCGGACAAAGTCAGCATGGATTTGTGAAAGGAAAATCATGTCTGACGAATCTCATAGAATTTTTTGAGGATGTAACTAGTAGAGTGGATAGGGGAGAACCAGTGGATGTGGTATATTTGGATTTTCAAAAGGCTTTTGACAAGGTCCCACACAGGAGATTAGTGTGCAAACTTAAAGCACACGGTATTGGGGGTAAGGTATTGGTGTGGGTGGAGAATTGGTTAGCAGACAGGAAGCAAAGAGTGGGAATAAACGGGACCTTTTCAAAATGGCAGGCAGTGACTAGTGGGGTACCGCAAGGCGCAGTGCTGGGACCCCAGTTGTTTACAATATATATTAATGACTTGGATGAGGGAATTAAATGCAGCATCTCCAAGTTTGCGGATGACACGAAGCTGGGTGGCAGTGTTAGCTGTGAGGAGGATGCTAAGAGGATGCAGGGTGACTTGGATAGGTTGGGTGAGTGGGCAAATTCATGGCAGATGCAATTTAATGTGGATAAATGTGAAGTTATCCACTTTGGTGGCAAAAATAGGAAAACAGATTATTATCTGAATGGTGGCCGATTAGGAAAAGGGGAGGTGCAACGAGACCTGGGTGTCATTATACACCAGTCATTGAAAGTGGGCATGCAGGTACAGCAGGCGGTGAAAAAGGCGAATGGTATGCGGGCATTTATAGCGAGAGGATTCGAGTACAGGAGCAGGGAGGTACTACTGCAGTTGTACAAGGCCTTGGTGAGACCACACCTGGAGTATTGTGTGCAGTTTTGGTCCCCTAATCTGAGGAAAGACATCCTTGCCATAGAGGGAGTACAAAGAAGGTTCACCAGATTGATTCCTGGGATGGCAGGACTTTCATATGAAGAAAGACTGGATGAACTGGGCTTGTACTCGTTGGAATTTAGAAGATTGAGGGGGGATCTGATTGAAACGTATAAAATCCTAAAGGGATTGGACAGGCTCGATGCAGGAAGATTGTTCCCGATGTTGGGGAAGTCCAGAACGAGGGGTCACAGTTTGAGGATAAAGGGGAAGCCTTTTAGGACCGAGATTAGGAAAAACTTCTTCCACACAGAGAGTGGTGAATCTGTGGAATTCTCTGCCACAGGAAACAGTTGAGGTCAGTTCATTGGCTATATTTAAGAGGGAGTTAGATATGGCCCTTGTGGCTACGGGGATCAGGGGGTATGGAGGGAAGGCTGGTGCAGGGTTCTGAGTTGGATGATCAGCCATGATCATAATAAATGGCGGTGCAGGCTCGAAGGGCCGAATGGCCTACTCCTGCACCTATTTTCTATGTTTCTGTGAATACCTTGACTTTTTCTAATAGAAAATCATATAGACACAATTCACAATTCTTTCTTCTAAAGACAAAAATCATATATTTGGACTTAGAAGCAGAAATCCTGAAACCCCGTTTATTAGCCCAGTTTTCAACTGATCGTAAAGCCTTTTGTACCTGCCTTAATATATACTTGATGTTTCTTCCTCTTTTCCAGATTGCACCATTGCCTGCAAACAACGATTTGCCCAATCCTGTCCCTACCTGATCAAAGATATCGTTTATCGTGACATTATAAAGAACTGGACTAAAGACGCTTTCGTAAATTATTTTTAATGAGTTTCATCATCAAACAAACATTTCCGTAAGATGTATTTCAGATAACTGTGCACATGTATCATATTTGTCACAAATCCCCACATAATATTTATCTGAGGTATACACTTATAGAAAGGAGGGGAAAGAAAGAACAATCGAAAGAAAACTATGTACAGAGTACCTATTTTAACTGACTGGGAGCTTGTTCCGGCTATTCTTACTTGAATTGTCCTTTCCTTAAGAAAATCTTTGATCCAATTAAGCATTCTATCTCTAATTCCCGCATCACAGAGCTGAATTAATAAACCACCCTTCCAAGTGAGTCATATCAATATCTAGAAATATACTTACCATTACTTCTCTATTTTGAAACACTTCTTTAATATCATGATCTAAAAGGGCAACAGATTCTATTGTTGATCTTCCAGTTCTAAAACCATTTTGATAGGCAGCAAAATGTCCCTTATTTTCTAACAAAAATAAACAAGTCTGTTGGTGACCTTTCATTCCACAGTTTTACAAAGCACTGACGTTGGAGCTGCAGGCCGATACGAACCAGGACTAGACGCGTCTTTACCTGGCTTTAGAACTGGAACTAGCACCGCATGCTTCATGGTAATGTTCCTTCTTTCCACACTGAATTACACAAAGCTAGCATTTCTATTAATACAGAGGCATCTCAATGCTTAAGCGATTCACAACACAGTCCATCCCTACCAGGATTAGCGTCTGAACCTGGCTGGACAGCTTCCTGCAATTCCCGAAGGGAGAAAAACAAATTTATTATCATCCGAACTCCAGTCCAACTTCCAATTTAATTTCCAGCAGCCCGGTCACTGATTGGCTACAACCCTGAACCCCCGAACATCTTGATTGGCGTCGATCTCTGGACGCTGATTGCCTGTGCATCAGCTCCCCGTTCTAATTGGATGTTTCTTACGCGTACTTCAGGAGCTCTTGCTGTGATTGGATGCGTGTGTGTGTGTGTCCGCACTGGCGCCCCTTTCGAGTTACGATTGGCCGGTGAGAAGATGTGACGGAAGCCGTGGAGCCATAACCTGGAAGTCGTATTTTGGCGCGCAGAACGGAGCCTGGTTTTACTCCGGATCGCGGGTTACCATGCAACGGAGTATCGCGTAAGGAGGGGGACAGGGGCAGAGACAGATCCCCGAGGGCGGACGTATTCCCCTTTTTTGGGGGGGTATTCCCCTCCTCCTCGCCCTTCCCCTCCTCTTCACCTCCCCTCCCCTCCCCCTCCTCTTCCCCTCCCTCCCCCTCCCTCTTCCCCTCCCTCTTCCCCTCCCCTCCCCCTCCCCTTCCCCTCCCCTCCCCCTCCCCTCCCCCTCCTCTTCCCCTCCCCTCCTCTTCCCCTCCCCTCCTCTTCCCCTCCCCTCCCCCTCCTCTTCCCCTCCCCTCCTCTTCCCCTCCCCTCCTCTTCCCCTCCCCTCCTCTTCCCCTCCCCTCCTCTTCCCCTCCCCCTCCTCTTCCCCTCCCCTCTCCCCCCTCCTCTTCCCCTCCCCTCTCCCCCCCTCCTCTTCCCCTCCCCTCTCCCCCCCTCCTCTTCACCTCCCCTCTCCCTCCCTCCTCTTCACCTCCCCTCCCCTCCCCCTCCTCTTCACCTCCCCTCCTCTCCCCCTCCCCCTCCCCCTCCTCTCCCCCTCCCCCTCCTCTCCCCTCCCTCTTCCCCTCCCCTCCCCTCTCCTCCTCTTCCCCTCCCCTCCCCCCTCTTCCCTCTCCTCTCCCCTCCCCCTCCTCTTCTCTTTCCTTCCCCTCCCCTCCTCTTCCCCCCTTCCCTTTGATGTTGGGGGGTTATTCCCCATCCTGTTCCTGTTCCCCGGGATAAGTGGGGGGTATTTCTCATCCTGTTTTCCGGGGTAGGGGTATATTCCGGTTCCTGAGTGTGGGGTGTATTCCTGGTCCTGGGTTACTCATTCCCGTACAATGCATTATGGTATGAGCACGAGGACAGGGTCAGATCCCTGGAGGTGGAGGTCATTCCTGATTCTGTTGCTATTTCCAGGGGTGTTGGTGTATTCCCATTCCTGTGGGTGGTGGGATATATTTCCGTTCCCAGAGTGGTTGGGTTTATTCCTGTTCCTGGGAGTGGGGGGCGGGGGTTATATATTCCTGTTCATAGGGGTGGTGGGATATATTCCTGTTGTCAGGGATGGTGGGGGATCTATTCCCATTTCCAGGGGTGGGTGTAGTGGGATCTATTTCCATTCCTGGGAGTTTGGGGGAGGGGAATATACTCTTGTTTCCAGAGGGGGTGGATATATTCCTGTTTTAGGGGGATATATTTCCATTCCCAGGGTGGTTGGTTATATTTCTGTTCCCAGGGTGGGGGGATATATTTCTGTTGGTGGGGGGGGGTGTATATGCCCATCCCTGGGGATGGTGGAGAGATGTATTTTCATTCCTGGGAGGGGGGGTGTACTTCCATCCCCAGGGGTGGTGGGGGTATAATACTGTTCAGAGACATGCTGGACCTGTGTGTTCAGTAACTGCCACTCATTCTGCCCCCATACAGATCGTTCTTTCAGCCCCGGAGGGGAGAGGGGCAGATCAACAGATGTCAGGAAGATCCCGCAGAAGGGCGGTGAGTCTTGCCCTTCCGGTCTATTCCCCGACTTCCCCACCTCCTCTCTGCCAGCTGAAAATCCCCTTTCCCCCCATTGTAGAGTTCCCTCCCCCTCCTGCCCCTTCTGTCTCCCTGTACTGCATCCCCTAACCGACCCCTTACCTCCCTGAAATCTCCCCTTCTCTATCCTGCTCCCTCCAGCCCACCACCTCCACTGACTGTGTCCTTGCTCCCTGTCCGCAGACGTCCCGCGTCCCCACTGAAGCCTGGGACCCTCCCGACCGAGAGGGAGGGGTCCGTGTCTCCGGTGAAGCCCCGTGGCCGCAGGGCTGGCAGGGTTCTGGAGAGCGAGGATGAGGAGGCTGCAATGAGTGGGAGCGATGAGGAGGAAGTGCCAGAACCAGCTGACGTCCCCTCGGATGAAAGGAAGACCTTGGCACCAGAGGCAGGAGAGGTGATCTTGACTCGTCCCTGTCCGGACCCTGGACCCTCCCATCCTGCCCCACTCGGCAGTGAGACTAGGCTCTGTTATCTGTGATGTAAATGTCACGGATAAAAATGTAGACGGTGGGGGGGGGGATGTTAGCAAGTTCACAGGCAATGCGGAGTTTCGTGATGTGGACGGTGTAAAACATTGCCAAATGATACAGCGGGATGGCGATTAGACCATAAGACAAAGGAGCAGGTCGGCCATTCGGCCCATCGAGTCTGCTCTGCCATTTTATCATGAGCTGATCCATTCTCCCATTTAGTCCCAGTCCCCCGCCTTCTCACCATAACCTTTGATGCCCTGGCTACTCAGATCTCAATCTCTGCCTTAAATACACCCAATGACTTGGCCTCCACTGCCGCCCATGGCAACAAATTCCACAGATTCACCACCCTCTGACTAAAAAATGTCTTCGCATCTCTGTTCTGAATGGGCGCCCTTCAATCCTTAAATCATGCCCTCTCGTACTAGACTCCCCCATCATGGGAAACAACTTTGCCACATCCACTCTGTCCATGCCTTTCAACATTCGAAATGTTTCTATGAGGTCTCCCTCATTCTTCTAAACTCCAAGGAATACAGTCCAAGAGCGGACAAACGTTCCTCATATGTTAACCCTCTCATTCCCGGAATCATTCTAGTGAATCCTCTCTGTACCCTTTCCAACGCCAGCACATCCTTTCTTAAATAAGGAGCCCAAAACTGCCCACAGTACTCCAAGTGAGGTCTCACCAGCACCTTATAGAGCCTCAACATCACATCCCTGTTCCTATACTCTTCCTTTAGAAATGAAAGCCAACATTGCATTCGCCTTCTTCACTACTGACTCAACCTGGAGGTTAACCTTAAGGGTATCCTGTACGAGGACTCCCAAGTTCCGTTGCATCTCAGAACTTTGAATTCTTTCCCCATTTAAATAATAGTTTGCCCGTTTATTTCTTCTGCCAAAGTGCATAACCATACACTTTCCAACATTGTATTTCATTTGCCACTTCTTTGCGCATCCTTACAATTTATCCAAGTCTCTTTGCAGACTCTCTGTTTCCTCAGCACTACCGGCCCCTCCACTTCCCTTTGTATCATCAGCAAACTTAGCCACAAAGCCGTCTATTCCATAATCCAAATCGTTGACGTACAACGTAAAAAGAAGTGGCCCCAACATGGACCCCTGTGGAACACCACTGGTAACCGGCAGCCAACCAGAATAGGATCCCTTTATTCCCACTCTCTGTTTCCTGCCAATCAGCCAACGCCCTATCCACGTATGTAACTCCACGGGCTCTTATCTTGTTAAGTAGCCTCATGTGTGGCACCTTGTCAAAGACCTGAAAATCCAAATATACAACATCCACTGCATCTCCCTTGTCTAGCCTACTTGTAATTTCCTCAAAAAATTGTAATAGGTTTGTCAGGCAGGGTTTTCCTTTAAGGAATCCATGCTGAGTTCTACCTATCTTGTCATATGTCTCCAGGTACTCCGTAACCTCATCCTTGACAATCGACTCCAACAACTTCCCAACCACCGATGTCAAGCTAACAGGTCTATAATTTCCATTTTGCTTCCTTGTCCCCTTCTTATATAGCGGAGTGAAATTTGCAATCTTCCAGTCCTCCGGAACCATGCCAGAATCTATTGACTTTTGAAAGATCATCGCTAATGCCTCTGCAATCTCCACGGCTACTTCTTTCAGAACATGAGGGTGCATTCCATCTGGTCCGGGAGATTTATCTACCTTTAGACTATTCAGCTTCCTGAGTACTTTCTGTGTTGTAATTGTGACTGCGCACACTTCTCTTCCCTTGCCACCCTTGAATGTCCGGTATACTGCTGATGTCTTCCTCAGTGAAGACTGATGCAAAATACTCGTTCAGTTCCTCTCCATCTCCTTATCTTCCATTACAATTTCTCCATCATTTTCTATCGGTCCTATATCTACTCTCACCTGTCTTTTGCTCTTTATATATTTGAAAAAGCTTTTAGTTTCCTCTTTGATATTATTTGCTAGCTTCCTTTCATAGTTCATCTTTTCCCTCTTAATGACCTTCTTAGTTTCCTTTTGTAAGCTTTTAAAAACTTCCCAATCCTCTGTCTTCCCACTAATTTTTGCTTCCTTGTATGCCCTCTCTTTTGCTTTAAGTTTGGCTTTGACTTGTCAACCAGGGTTGCATCCTTTTTCCCTTCGAAAATTTCTTTTTTGGAATATATCTGTCTTGCACCTTCCTCACTTCTCGCATAAACTCCAGCCACTGCTGCTCTGCCGTCTTTCCGGCCAGTGTCCCTTTCCAGTCAACTTTGGCCAGTTCCTCTCTCATGCCACTGTAATTTCCTTTACTCCACTGAAATACCGACACATCAGATTTCGGCTTCTCTTTCTCAAATTTCACAGTGAACTCAATCATGTTATGATCACTGCCTCCTAAAGGTGCCTTCACCTCAATCTCTCTAATCACCTCTGGTTCATTACACAATACCCAATCCAGTACAGCCGATCCCCTAGTGGGCTCAACAACAAGCTGTTCTAAAAAGCCATCTCGCAGACATTCTACAAATTCTTTCTCTTGAGATCCAGTGCCAACCTGATTTTCCAAATCCACTCACATGTTAGAATCTCCCACAATTATCATAACACTGCCCTTCTGACAAGCCTTTTCTATTTCCTGTTGTAATTTGTAGTCCACATCCCTGCAGCTGTTTGGAGGCCTATAAATAACTGACATCAGGGTCCTTTTACCCCTGCTATTCCTTAGCTCAACCCATAAAGATTCTTCACCTTCCGATCCTATGCCACCTCTTTCTAATGATTTAATATCATTTCTTACCAATAAAGCCACGCCTCCCCCTCTGCCTACCTTCCTATCCTTCCGATACACTGTGTATCCTTGGACGTTCAGTAGACAATAGGTGCAGGAGTAGGCCATTCAGCCCTTCGAGCCAGCACCGCCATTCACTGTGATCGTGGCTGATCATCCACAATCAGTACCCTTTTCCTGCCTTCTCCCCATATCCCGGAGTTCAGCTCCCAGAGTCATGCATCCTTTAGCCACGTCTCAGTGATGGCCACAATATCATACCTACCAATCTGTAGCTGTAGGACAAGATCATCCACCTTATTCCTTATGCTGCGTGCATTTAAGTATAACACCTTAAGACCAGTATTTGGTACTTTTTGCTTTGATTGCACTGCAACTCATCCCAATGGCTGCAAATTTGCCCCATCACCTGCCTGTCCTTCCTGACATCTTTACTGCTCACTATCTTAGATTTATTTCTGTTTTCCCCTTCCTCTGTTCTATCATTCCGGTTGCCATCCCCCTGCCAAATTAGTTTAAACCCTCCCTAACAGCTCTATTAAACCTTCCCGCCAGGATATTGGTCCCCTTCGGGTTCAGGTGCAACCCGTCCATTTTGAACAGGTCATACTTCCCCCAGAAAAGATCCCAATTATCCAAGAATCTGAAGCCCTGCCCGCCGCACCAGTCTCTCTGCCACGCATTCATCTGCCTGATCCTACTATTCTTGCCCTCGCAAGCACGTGGCACAGGTAGCAATCCCGAGATTACTACCCTGGAGGTCCTGCTTCTCAGCTTCCTTCCTAACTCCCGGAAATCTCTCTTCAGGACCTCTTCCCTTTTCCTATCTATATCATTGGTACCAACATGTACCAAGACAACTGGCTGCTCGCCCTCTCCCTGCTGAATATTCTGGACCCGATCTGACACATCCCGTACCCTGGCACCTGGGAAGCAACACACCATGCGGGTATCTCTATCAGGCTCACAGAATCTCCTGTCTGGTCCCCTGACTATGGAATCCCCTATGACTACCACATTCCTCTTCTCCCTCCTTCCCTCCTGCACAACAGTGCCAGAGACCCGGTCACCGTGGGCGTCCCCTGTCAGGTCATCCCCCTCAACAGCATCCAGAACAAGGTACTTGTTGCTGAGGGGGACAGCCACAGGGGTGCTCTCCACTATCCGGGCATTTCCCTTCCCTCTCCTGACAGTCATCCAGTTTTCTGACCCCTGTAGCCTAGGGATGACTACCTCCCTGTAGCTCCTGTCTATCACCTCTTCACTTTCCCTGATGAGCAGTAGGTCATCAAGCTGCAGCTCCAGATCCCTAACACGGTCTCTGAGGAGCTGCATCTTAGTGCACTTGACGCAGATGCCGATTAGTTACAGATCTCTGTGAAGAAATGGCTGTTGGAGTTTAACCCGGGCAAGCGTGAGATGTTGGACTTTGGCACGTCAGCTGTAAGGGGGACAGGACGTAGTAAATGGCAGGGCCCTTATCAGTGTCGATCGCAAGGGTATTCTGGGGTCCAAGTACACAGCTCCTGCAGAAAGGGAGAACATCGCAGACGATTGTCTACTCTGAGTCAGTGTGGGTGGAAGTCAGAAACAGGAAGTGAGCAATCACTGTATTGGGAGTGTTCTACAGACCCCAACCCCAAGAGCAACAGAGACACTGTCGAGCAGGTCGGGAGCCCGATCTTGGATGTGCTAAAATAACTGTGTTGTGGTCATGGGTGACTTCGACTTCCCTGATATTGATTGGCACCTCTTTAGTGGAAAAGGTTGGGATGGGCTGGTATTTAAGTGATTCCTGACTCGATACGTAGACAGTCCAATATACTGGATCTGGTGGAGGGCAGTGATCAAGGTCTCGGTGGTTCAGCATTTCTGAGACAGTGATCACAACTCCCTGACCTTTACCACACCTTTGCAGAGGGATAGGGGCAGACGGTACGGGGAGGTATTTAATTGCTGGAGGGAGAACTATGATGCTTTTCGGCAGGAACTAGGTAGCGTAAATTGGGAAAAGATGTACTGTGGGAAATGACAATGGAAATGTGGAGATTGTTTCAAGAGCACTTGTATGGAGTTCTGGTTAGGTTTGCCAATTGAAGCAGGGAAGGGATGAGAGGGTGAGGGAATCATTGACAAGAGATGTGGAACATTTAGACAAGAGGAAGAAGGAAGGATCAGATATAGCAGGGGTTTCCAGCTTTCCTTATGCCATGGAACCGTAGCATTTACCGAGGGGTCTCTGGACCCCAGGTTGGGAACCATTGCCTAGAGAGTTACAAGGTAGCCAGGAAGAGACTGAGCAATCGGCTTAGGAGAGCTAAAAGAGGCCATGAGAAGGCCTTGGAGAGTAGGATTAGGCAAAACTCTGAGGAGTTTCTGAAGAACAGGAGGATGACCAGGAGGGCACATGTGCCTGGAGTCAGGAGGTAGGGGAGGTCTGTAATGAATACATTCCTTCCGTATTCACCAATGAGAGGGACCTTGATGACTGTGAGGACAGCCTGATGTGCTTGAACATGTCAATGTTTAGAAAGAAGATAGGCTGGAACTTCTGGATAACATTAGGTGCAGGACAGACTATACCCCAGGTTATTACAGGAAGCAAAAGAAGAGATTGCTGCACCTTTAGTGATGATCTTTGCATCCTCACTGGATGTAGAAGTAGAACCAGATGATTGGAGGAAGCGAGTAGGGATAACCTAGGAATTATAGAACAGTGAATCTCACTTCAGCTATGGGTAAGTTATTGGAGAAGGTTCTTAGAGACAGGATTTACAAGCATTTGTGGAAGCATCACCTGACTAGGGATAGTCAATGTGGCTTTGTGAAGGGCAGGTCGTGCCACACGAGTACGATTGAATTGCTTGAGGATGGGACAGTGCACATTGCTGAAGGTAGAGCAGTGGATGTTGTGTGTATGGATTTTAGTAAGGCGTTTGATAAAGGTTCCAGATTCAAAAAGTAAGGGGGCATGGGATCCGGGAAAACTTGGCTACATGGATGCAGAATTGGCTTGCTCACAGAAGACGGAGTGTTAGATGGAGAATATTCTGCTTGGAGGTCAGTGACCAGTGATCTGTTCTGTCATTTTTATAACTGACTTGCCTGAGTAAGTGGAAGGGTGGGCTAGTAAGTTTGCAGATGTCACAAAGGTCGGAGGAGTTGTGGATAGTGTGGAGTGTTGTTGTAGGTTGCAACAGGATGTTGACAGAATGCCGAACTGCGCTGATGAGTGACAGATGGTGTTCAACCCGGAAAAGTGCGAGTCATTCACATTGGAAGGCAGTATACACAGCTAGTGGCAAGATCCCTCAAAAGTTGATATTGTGGTTAAGAAGGCATATGGTGTGCTGGTCGCCTTTAGTCAGGAAACATTTCAGAAGCCACAAGACGACATTGCAGCTCTGAAAAACTCCGGTTAGACCACACTCGGAGTGTTGCATTCAGTTCTGGTCGTCTCGTTATAGGAAGTGTGTGAAAGCTTTGGAGAGGTCCTGCCTGGATTAGAGAGCATGTGAGCTAGGGCTTTGCTGTCTTTTTCCCAGGCTAGGACGAGAGGGCAACATTTTAAAATGATTGCAGAAAAATATAGTGTGGGTGTCAGAGGTAAGAGTGGTGCATGTGTGGAACGCACAGCCAGGCAGGGGTGGTAGTTGGGCAGATACGTTAGGGACATTTGGGAAACAGGTACGTGGATGATAGACAAATGGAGGGCTGTGTTGGAGGGGAGGATTAGATTGACCTTTGAGTAGGTTACAAGGTCAGCACAACATTGTGGGCCGAAGGGTCTGTACTGTGATCATTTCTATGTTGCTGAAAGTGGCCGCACAAGTGGACAGGGCAGTAAAGACGACGTACAGCATGCTCGCCTTCGTAGGTTGGGGTGTTGAGTACAGGAGTTGGGTTGTCATGTTGCGGCAGTGTAAACTCTGGCTGGGCCACACTTGCAGTATTGTGTGCAGTTCTGATCGCCCTTCGACGGGAAAGGTGTGGGGGGCGCGGGGAAGGTTCACCTGGATTAGAGGGTACGGGCTAGAATGAGCGGTTGGACAGACTTGGTTTCTTTTCACTGTGTTCCCGCTGGGTTCTGCACTGACCTGCTTCTCCTCCTCCTCCAGCCTCCCGGACGTCCAGCTGCCTCTTCGGTCAGCGCCTCTCCCCCACCAGCTTCTGCCGTGCCAGCGGACGACAGCCCGGTAGACGCCGGCCTCACGACTCACCGCGGCTTCCCACGCCGCCGTACAGGTTGGCAGTGCTTTTCACTGATACACGTACGGTTGTCTGGGGAAGAGCTCACCCTGCATATTGTTCCTATGGTGCCAGTCGTTACACGGTGCACTGAGGTAGAATTAGAGCTGGTGTTCTGGTGTTTGCCATGCTTGGCAGTTAGCTTGCACGCACACGTCAAGGTGACAGCCTCAGTACTCAGCTGTTATTGTTTCTCTGGGTGTGCTCGTGTTTATACAGGCCCCTGTTCAAGAATTTTTAACAGCATGGTTCCCTTCTGATAACTCCATCAACAAACATATCGAGATAGAAACCAACTATGAGCCCTGAAGGCAAAGGTCAACTGAATGGTTAGCCAATCAGGAACAAGGAACTGGGGGCCTGTATAAACGTGAGCACTCCCAGAGGGAAATGCCAACAGCTGTGCACTGATCGTGGCTCCTCGACCGGTGATGAAGCGCCTGCAACTTAATTTCCAAGCTCAGCGGATGCCGCGATATCAAACGGCTCATCCCCAGCTCCCAGCATCCTAGAGAACTAGGTTTGTCACGTGTACATGTCCAGCTGGGGGCGGAGACTTTAAAGAGAAGTTGCTCTCGCTTCTGCAGGGCAAGGGGAAGGAGTGGTCTGGTTTGGAAGGTTTTACCGAGTTCTCCGGCGAAGGGTGAGCATTCTGAGTTGGTATTGGCCCTTGCCTCCCTGGTGAATAAATGGCCACGTGCACAGGCAGAGTCCTAGTTACCATAGGCTGAGGATCTCGGGGAGTACGCCCACCCCTGATGGGGAAGAGGAATATGAGACTCAGACGCTGGATGAGTGGCAATGCTCTGATGATGTGAAAAGACTGCGACTGGTAGAGAGTCTGAGGGGGCAGGCCGCTGACGTAGTGAGATCCTTAAAGAGACAGAACCTGTTTGCTACCTCCGCGGGCTACGTGCAGGCGCTAGGAGATGATTTGGCACAACCGGAAGCCCAACAAAGCTTATGGGGTTTCGGAACATGTTTCAGGAGAAAGGGAAGAAACTCTCTGCCTACGCTTTCAGCTAGAGAGATGGCTGAGTTGCTTGCGACGTAGAGGGGGCGTCCGAACGGCTGAGGTGAATCGGGAAAGAGTGGGCCAAGTGGGGAAAGGCACACAGTCACAGGACATGATCGCCTGGGATCTCCAAATGTCTTGTAAGATGTGCTCCCCTCCCTCGTTTGTCGAGCTGATCAGAGGCGAGAGGAGGAGAATGCGATGGAGGCCCGCGAGTTCGCTGTCAGCAGGGTACAGTCCGAGTGTAGTAGCCTCCTTTGCAGGGGACGGTAGGGTTTAGAACTGAGATGTCCTGGTTGTTACCGGTGGGTGCAGCCACTCCACTTGACAAAGCCGACAGGGAGTCGGATCCCCTGAGAGGACGGACTAAGCAGAGGGCTGCTAGTGAGCGGGGTCCCGCGAGAAGGGGAGCGACTGGTATTGTCTGGTGTTTCTGGGGACGAGGGACACCAGGCGGGAGTGTGGAGGCCAGGAAAGCCTTTGGAGAGTGAGCCCCTAGGTACCTGAGTGAAGAGAGATCGACCCAGTGAGGGAATGGTCTGAGGTCTCGGAGGGGTGGGGGGGGGAGGGGGGGACACATTCCAGTAATATATAATATATCAAGGAACACCGTAAAGCAAAAACCCCTATCCCTGAAGGCTTAGTGGGGCCAAGCTCCAGTGTGTTGCTATGCATAGAGGGTATTTATGCTAGAGTCATACTTGACACAGGCTCTCAGGTTACTTGCTCACTTTACAGCTGGTATTTGACGCATTTACCATTGACATCACTCCATGCGCTAGAGATCTGGGGTCTTAGTACAGATGACTGGCGGTATGGATGGTGACTTGTTTGAAGCTGGAGTTTTTGGAGGCAGATGTAGGAGGAGCTGAGCTCCTTCTACATTAGTGTTGGTTTGTCCGGATCCGGTCGAGAAGGGGAAAGTTGGAGAGAGCTGTCTGACAACATTGTCCATTCACCCTGTGTTCCGAGCCGCTTTTGAGGAAGTGTGTGACCTCGCTGGGCTGGATGATGCGCATCAGTGAGGGACTGTGTGGTCCACCCAGTCCGAACCAGTGGTGTTATGGTCTGGGGAAGTAGCGAGAGTGACGGAATGCCTGATGCCGGGACCCTCCTGGTGGATGTTCGGGAAGACCGCAAAGAGGAGTCATGCTTACCTGCTGGGGTACTGGTGAGACCCGAACTGCTCAAGCCCTCAGTTGGGCAGGTAATTAAGATGACAGTGATCGTCACCCTCAGGCGGGGAATGCTAATGGCACGCCACTTTCTGGTGATGGTAACGTCTAGTGTCCCTGTGAGATAAGCTGGGGAGAAACTCTCCAAAAGAGGGAATGTTCACTGCCGAGTCATTCAACTATGGGGACTCCCTGGTACCTGGAGATTGGAGGAGGCGGTTGGTAGAGAAGATGTTGAAGCTGGAAGATGTCTTTTCTACTGACGAGTTTGATGTGGGTTGTTCCAAGACCACTTGCCGCATCATCCGGGTGACAGAGGACACCCCGTTCACAGAAAGGTCGCGGCAGCTGACACCTGCAGAGGTGGAAGACACTTGGCAGCATCCGCGGAAGGTGAGATCATCGCTGAGTCCAGAAGTCCTTGTGTCTCTCCAATAGTGATGGCCAGGAAGAAGAATGGGAAGGTAGATGCATGGACTATTGGACTCTGACAAGCTGTACAGTCCCTGACCAATACGTGGTCCTGAGAATCGAGGTTGCATTGGCCTGCCTCAGTGGTGCGACGTGGTTCAGTGTGCTGGACTTGAGGAGTGGGTATTACAAGATACCCATGTGTGAAACTGACAAAGAGGAGACAGCATTCATACGTCCACTGGCATCTTCCCATTTGAAAGGCTGCCCCAGGGCATATCAGGAGCCCCAGCGACTTTCCAGCATGTCATAGAAAAAACAATGGGGGATATGAACTTGCTTGAGATGTTGGTGTACCTGGATGATTTCATAGTGTTCGGGTCCACCTTGAAGGAACATGAAGCTAGGTTACTGAAGGTGCTGGGCCACCTGAAAGCTGAAGGGTTAAAACTTCCTCTGGACAAGTGCAAGTTCTGCAAAATGTCTGTCAACTATGTTGGGCACATGGTCTTACGGGATGGAGTAGAAACATAGAAAACCTACAGCACAGTACAGGCCCTTCGGCCCACAAAGTTGTGCCGAACATGTCCCTACCTTATCTTATCTAAGGTCACTAAAGGCTGATTTATACTTGTGCGTCAAGTGTACGCCATAGGTATGATGTAGCCGCGAACCCTACGCGCACCTCTCCCAAAATGTAACTATGCGTCGCGGCGTCGCAGACCGCAACAACTGTGATTGGTCCACTTGGTAGCATCACATTTCCTCCTACGCCGCAATGCTTTCCATAAAGCTTTACAGACCTCCGAAATTATGGAGGACCCTGTGCTTGACGCCGGTTTGTACTAGCTGCTACAGCCTGTTGACTTCCACCTGAAGCTGAAATTCGAATGGTGATTGCCAGTCTCTGTGCATACACAGATGTGAAATAAATGGTTGGAGACGATGAACCAAATCGTCAAATCTACCTGCCGACATCCGAAAATATTTGAAATGCATTTCCTCGTCCATGTCTCTCAGTGGCCGGGCAAGCACAGAAAATTCACCCTCCTTCAGTTTCAGTCGCCATTGTTTGAAGTTTGAGTTTCTTCGTGTTGAGTTTCAACATGAAGAAACTCAACACAGTGGAATAGAAACCCCTTCGCCAACTAGTGTTTTGGCAGTGAATTGCAGAGTGACGCAGACACACCAACACACAAGTATAAATGCTCACTACAGCATAGTCCACTTGTGTAGGCTACGGCGTAAGCTCGTACACACAAGTATAAATCAGCCTTAAGGATCTAAGAGGCGGTGACCACATGGCCAAGGCCCCAGACTGTGAGCGCTTTGCGCTCGTTCCTTGGAGCCTGTGGGTTCGTGAAGGACTAGGCGAAAGTCTGTGCGGTTACCCTCCCTTGGGGGAGAACGGGGGAGGAAGAAAGGAGAGGATGGCAAAGATTATCTTGGCCCTCGGAGCGTTTTGGAGCGAGATGGGATGCGAAATGTGAAGAGGCCTTTCAGTTGCTGAAGGAGCTGCTGACGAAAACGCCTGTGCTAGCTTTTGCAGACTCCCAGTTGCCGTATGTATTGCATACAGCTGCCAGCAGAGAGGGGTTAGGGGGTGTTCTGTATCAGGATCAGGGCACAGGGTTGAGACCTGTCATGTTTGTCAGATGGAGTCTGTCACCCTCTGAGCGAAACTACCCCACCCACAAGTTGGAGTTCCTGGCATTGAAATGTGGTGGATAAGCCCAAGTGACTATATAGTGCCAAGTTTGAGGTGAGGACGGACAACAACCCATTAACTTGTATCCTGCCCTTGGCGAAATTGGATGCCACAGGGCCATCGGTGATCGGCAGCGTCGTCTACCTATGATTTCAGCCTGAAGGGCTGGATAGGGACGGAGAGTGGGAGAGCATTCCTGCCCCTGGAGTCAAAGCCCTGTGCCAGTTTTCCATTACGGGGAAGGCAGAGGAAAGGCAAGGACAGAGCTGAGCGGTGGATCAATTGGGAACTCCTGATGGTGCCATTCCACAGGCTTACTGCAGCCTGACTGCTCTGGAGACAAAGCAGTTGCCAGAATTGAGTCCTGGGGAAGTGGCAGCCGCTCAGCGAGATGATCTGTGTATTGGTACTCTTTGGTCAGCGGTTGTGAAAGGGGACACGGCCGGTGCGGTGTCTCTACTACAGAGAGAATGTCCCCAATTGAACCAGATCCTATACTGGGTCACGTCGCCTCCAGACAGGCCTTGGCGTTTCCGGCTGGTTCTGCCTGAGCAATATCATGATGATTCCGGTCATTTGGGGGTTGGCAAGACCTACAATTGGTCAGAGATCGGTTCTGCTGGTCCCGAATGAAGCTGGGGGTCAAAGAGTACTGCAAGTTCTGCACTTGAGGAAGATACTGCTTACGAGGGCAGCTCCGTTATCCCACTTGCGGAATGTGAGCCACTTGATCTGGTGTGTATGAATTCCTTTCAACAGAGCCAGATGCCAGCAACATGGCGAATGTCTTGGTTATTACAGATCAGTACACCAGATATGCACAAGCCTTTTTTACCAAGGATCAGAGGGTGTCCTTGTGGCCAAAGTGTTATGGGAGAAATATTTTGTTTATCATGGCCTTCCTGGGTGGATACATAGCGATCAGGGACAGGATTTCAAGAGTATGCTCATACATGCTTGGAGTTGAGAAGTTGACGTTTATGCTATACCTCCCACAGGGTGACCTGCAGGTCAAGAGGTTCAATCAGACCTTGCTAGATGTACTTGGAACCTTGGAGATTAATAAAAAGAACAAGTGGAGTCCACTGCTACAATTGTACAGAGAATGAAGCTACCGAGTACTCGATGTATTATCTGATGTTTGGGCGCGAAGCGAGGTTGCCTGTTGACCTCTGTTTTGGGATTGGCAGGGAAGATTTACCACAGAAGACTTATGTGAAGTATGTGTCTGATATGAGAAGGGAGCTGAAAAAGGGTTATGAGCTACTTGTGGTCTTGATTCTGATTGGTAGCTGAGGAAATAAGAGGAGGTATAATTAGAAGGTGAGGTTCTCCCAATTAATGCCTGGAGACCGAGTCCTCATAAAGAATTTGGGGCTACGTGGGAAGCATTAGTTGACTGACTGTTGGGCAGCTACGCCGTATGTAGTGGAGAGTCAGATGTCAAACGTACCAGTTTTTCAGGTGAAACCAGAGGATGGGAATGGGCCTGTCAAGATTCTCCACTGTGTTGTGTGCCTGTGAGTGGGAGATGAAGAGAGAAGATGCTGGAGAGAACTGGTCCTCGGATTCAGCCTGGTTGGGGACTGTGGTTTATTAGAGCAAGGTGCCGAGGTCTGATGATTGGTGGATATGCCTTTTGGAAGAGCTGAGCTCCAACTTGTGCACATTTGACAGTTTAATTACAATGGGCCCATTTTGTTTTTCCTTTCTTCTCTTTACTAACCCTTTAGTTAAGTTGAGATTCATAAATATTGCTTTGATTGTGTGCAGTGTGCTGTCTCTTATTTCTTGGAACCCATTTGTAACAGGGTAGCAAGTTACACAGCATCCACAAAACCAGGGTCTGGGGTGGGAGAGCTGTGTCATTCTCACGGGTTTGACAGGACCTGAGTATGTACTCCCGAGACTTAACCCAAGGAAGTTGGTGGGGGGGGGGTCTATTTTCTGACATAATATTCATACAGATCAGATCAGTACAGTGCACTGAGGTAGGATCAGATTCTGCCTTATTACTACTGACATATGTGGTTTCATATCAGCAATACAGTGTTGGACATGAATATAAATAAAGGCATCCATTAGTCTTGCGAGACCATGGATCTGCGTCTGGAAAGTCTTCACTCTCCAGGGCGCAGGCCTGGGCAACGTTGTATGGAAGACCGGCAGTTGCCCATGCTGCAAGTCTCCACCCTCCACACCACCGATGTTGTCCAAGGGAAGGGCATTAGCACCCATACAGCTTGGCACCAGTGTCGTCGCAGAGCAATGTGTGACTAAGTGCCTTGCTCAAGGACACAACACTCTGCCTCGGCTGGGGCTCGAACTCACGACCTTCAGATCACTAGTCGAATGCCTTAACCATTCGGCCACGTGCCCACTGTTGGACATAAAAATTACCATAAATAACAAAAGTTATATACATAAAAAAGAAATGGTGCTGTTCCCTAAACATTTGCGTGTATATCTTAGTGCCCCTGGACCTCCTCCCTGGTGGTAACAATGGGCAGAGGGTTAGGAAACGATGTGGAGCCACAGAGGAAGTGCAGTGCAAGCAGACTACAAGGTGCAGAACCATAATCTCCCTCTCTCCCTCAGCCCGCAAGCAGCTACCTAAGCGGAAGCTAGACGTGGGGAGACAGGTTAATGGTGATACCGAGAGTCAGGAAGAAGAGGATAACCCGGCAAAGCGGCAACGTCTGGAAGGTATTTGGGGAAATGGGAGGGAGGGGGGATTTGCCTGACTGGTGGGGTGGGTCATATTGGGACTGTAGATGGTTGGGCTAAATGGGAAGTGGAAGGGTCATGTTGTCTTTAATCCCGCTCTCCGGATCTCCGTGTTCCTCCGTGTGACCAAATTCCCCCCTTGTACTCCTTGGTTGCTCCCAGCAGGTGAAGCAGATGATAAGATTTCTGAGATGGAGACAGAGGTCGGGGAAGAGACCCAGGGCGACAAGGAGCAAGATCTTACGCAGAATATGGAAACAACAGAGTGTGGGGAGATGTGTGCAGAAGCCAGGTGTGGTGAAGGTGTCAGGACGGGAGTGGAGCAGCAGGGTGCAGAAGCAGAACCCGCAGCCTCAGGCAGGTCGAAGGAAGCAAGCACAACGCCAGAGGGGTCCGCGAGCAGCGGGTCAAATATAAAAGGCCATGAAAAGGAGGGGAAAAGCAAACAT
The DNA here is from genome assembly GCF_963921235.1 of Mobula hypostoma. Taxonomy (NCBI): domain Eukaryota; kingdom Metazoa; phylum Chordata; class Chondrichthyes; order Myliobatiformes; family Myliobatidae; genus Mobula; species Mobula hypostoma. The sequence continues at coordinate 33,903,576 of NC_086124.1, forward strand.
TTGATCAACAACTTCTTCGGTGAGTGAGTGGGAAGGGTTGGTCCCATTGCGGGAGTGGACGGTGGATGTGAATGGGAAGGGGATGGGATTCTCTTGGGAGTGTGGATCATTGGTGTGAATGGGAAAGATTGGAATCCAATTGGGAGTGTGAACGGTGGGAGAGAATGGGAAGGGGTTGGGTCCCATTGGGAATGTGGACAGTGGGAGTGAATGGGAAGGGGTGGGGTCCCATTGGGAGTGTGAATGGTGGGGGTGAATGGGAAGGGGTGGGGTCCCATTGAGAGTGTGAATGGTGGGGGTGAATGGGAAGGGGTGGGGTCCCATTGAGAGTGTGAATGGTGGGAGTGAAGGGGTGGGTCCCATTGGGAGTGTGAACGGTGGGGGTGAATGGGAAGGGGTGAGATCCCATTGAGAGTGTGAATGGTGGGAGTGAAGGGGTGGGTCCCATTGGGAGTGTGAACGGGAAGGGGTGGGTCCCATTGGGAGTGTGAACGGTGGGGGTGAATGGGAAGGGGTGGGGTCCCATTGGGAGTGTGACGGTGGAAGTGAATGGGAAGGGGTGTGGTCCCATTGGGAGTGGTAACGGTGGGAGAGAATGGGAAGGGGTTGGGTCCCATTGGGAATGTGGACAGTGAGAGTGAATGGGAAGGGGTGGGATCCTATTGGGAGTGTGGACGGTGGGAGTGAACGGGAAGGGGTGGGTCCCATTGGGAGTGTGGACGGTGGGAGTGAATGGGAAGGGGTGGGGTCCCATTGGGAGTGTGAATGGTGGGGGTGAATGGTAAGGGGTGTGGTCCCATTGGAAGTGTGAATGGTGGGAGTGAATGGGAAGGGGTGGGTCCCATTGGGAGTGTGGACAGTGGGAGTGAATGGGAGGAGGTGGGATCCCACTGGGAGTGTGAATGGTGGGGGTGAATGGGAAGGGGTGGGTCCCGGTGGGAGTGAATGGGCAGGGGTTGGGTCCCGGTGGGAGTGAATGGGCAGGGGTTGGGTCCCTTTGGCAGTGTAGATCTTGGGTGTGAATGGGAAGGGGTGAGGTCCCGTTGGGAGTGTGAACAGTGGGAGAGGATGGGAAGGGGTTGGGTCCCATTGGGATTGTGAATGGTGAGAGTGAATGGGCAAGGGTTGGGTCCCTTTGGCAGTGTAGATGTTGGGTGTGAATGGGAAGGGGTGAGGTCCCATTGGGAGTGTGAACAGTGGGAGAGAATAGGAAGGGGTTGGGTCCCATTGGGAATGTGGACAGTGGGAGTGAATGGGAAGAGTTGGGATGGGTTATTCCAGATGTGTTTGCTGAGGAATGCCTGAGCAATCAGATGAAGCAGTGAGATTATGGGTTCATTTTGTCCACAGCTCCCAGAAAAGTCTGTTCCAAAGCGCAGACAGAGTCAAAGAAAGACTTATCAGAGAGTGGTAACACGGACGACAAGCCCCTCCAAAGCTCCAAAAAGACAAGCACCAGCAGGTAGGGTGAGAGTCGCCACACCGAGGTTGGCACTGCAGATGTGAGCTGTCCACTACCCTTTAAACCCACCGGAACTGGGACCCCATCTCCTGCTCTGCTGAAACCCAGTGGGGCCCCCACCTCTCATTCCCTTTCAGAGCCCCGGAAGCCTGCTGCCTGATTCCCGCTCCTTCTGACTGCCCGACAGCTGCCACCGCCCCACCGCTCTCGCTGAGCGCATTACAGTTGGCCCTAACCCACAGCCCCTCTCAGCGGCCCGATTGTCCACCTTCTCACAGGGTCCCTTCACCTCGCCTCCTGCTCCCCCTTAGCCCATTGGGACCCTGTCTCCTGCTGTCTTTAATTGAATGTTAGCCTGCAATGTTGTTCTGACCTTTTAATGTACTCCAAAATCAATACAACCCTTCCCTGCCACATAGCTCTCCACTTTTCTATCGTCCATTTGCCCATCCGACAGATTCTTAAATGTTTGCAATGTGTCTGCCTCCACCACCACCCCAGCAACAAATCCCACTCACCTACCACACGCTGCAAAAAAAAACCTACCTTTGACATCCCTACAATACGTTCCTCCAATCACCTTAAAATGATGCCCTCTTTGTTTAAAAATGCAAACACGAGGAAATCTGCAGATGCTGGAATTTCAAGCAACACACGTCAAAGTTGCTGGTGAACGCAGCAGGCCAGGCAGCATCTCTAGGAAGAGGTACAGTCGACGTTTCGGGCCGAGACCCTTCGTCAGGACTAACTGAAGGAGGAGTTAGTAAGAGATTTGATAGGGGGAGGGGGAGATCCGAAATGATAGGAGAAGACAGGAGGGGAGGGATGGAGCCAAGAGCTGGACAGGTGATTGGCAAAAGGGATATGAGAGGATCAATGGGATGGGAGGTCCGGGGAGAAAGAAAGGGGGAGGGGGGAAAACCCCAGAGGATGGGCAAGGGGTATAGTGAGAAGGACAGAGGGAGAAAAAGGAGAGAGAGAAAAAGAATATGTGTATAAAAATAAATAACGAATGGGGTACGAGAGGGAGGTGGGGCATTAGCGGAAGTTAGAGAAGTCAATGTTCATGCCATCAGGTTGGAGGCTACCCAGATGGAATATAAGGTATTGTTCCTCCAACCTGAGTGTGGCTTCATCTTGACAGTAGAGGAGGCCGTGGATAGACATATCAGAATGGGAGTGGGATGTTCCCATTCTTTGTTTAGTCTCCTGAGAAAGTAGAGGCACTGCTGATCTTTCTTAGCCATTGTGAAAGTGTGGTTGTACCATTGTCATTGTTAGGTCGCATCAGGAATTTCCAGTTGGCGGACGATTTCCCTCCACGCTGCTCTGTCCCACACTTGTCCACAACAACCCTAGTCTTGTCCACAACATCCCTGGTCTTGTCCAGCTTCGTCCAATCCTTGATGTTATCCAGCCACGTTGCTCTTTGCCTTCCTCTTCCTTTCTTTCCCTCCACCTTTCCATATAGCAAGTCCAACAAGATGTTGTCTCTCCGCGTAACGTGTCCACAATAAGCAACTTTTAACTTCATAATCTTCTCCAGCAATATCTGTGGTCTATCAATCCGTGGTTGTACCAGGAGAGGCTACTGGTGATGGTCACACCCTCTTGGCCTCAGGGAAACGATGTTGATAGGAACAGGTTCCACCAGCCTCCTGAAGTCAATCACCAGCTCTCTTGTTTTCTTGACATTGAGCGTGATGGGCATGGGCATACTGTGTTGGCGCTGGAATTTGTGGCGGCTTCCAGCACATCCTTCAACATGTTGATCGTCAACGCAAAGAACATATTTCCCTGTATGTTTCGATGCACATGTGATAGTTGCATCTGAATCTGACACTGAGGGAAAGGTTGTTGTCTTGATCTCCTTCCTGTACTTGGAATCATTATTGTTTGAGATGCACTCCACCATGGTGGTGTCATCTACAAACACGTAGTTGGAATTGGAGCAGAATCTAGCCTTGCAGCCCTGAGTGTACAGGGAGGAGAGCACTGCACTGAGGATGCAGACTTGTGGGGGCATCAATGTTCAGAATAATCAGAGTGGAGGTGTTGCTGTCTGTCCTTAACGACTGCGGTCTGTTGGTCATGAAGTTGAGGATCTAGTTGGAGATGGAGGTGTGGATTCCCAGGTCTAGATGGCCACAGTGCCTGTGCTTACTGTTTGTACTGTATATCCACAGTAACCCTAAACCTAACCCAGTCGCGGAGGGTGGTTTTCACTCCCAGATGGTTGCTCTACGCTGACAATTTCTTTTCACAGTTTCTTCTCAAAATCCAAAGAGAGCACGGAGCCCAATGTATCACAGATGTACAATCCAGGAAAATCCCACTACCATCCCATTACAGATGCCTGCTGGAGTCAGGGACAGAGGTGAGGAAAGGGGATGGGTTGGCAGTTCTGGCGTGAAGGTGGGGGAGGAGTTTGTCACTCTTCTATAGTCTCTGCATCTTCTCTCCCCACCCAGGGTTCCGTATCTGGCTGTAGCGCAAACCTTTGAGAAGATCGAGGCAGAGACGGCTCGGTAAGGAGGGGATTTCAGCATGATAGCCTGCAGTATGGGAGGGGATTTACACGGAGCGCTGACCTCCTCCAGTGGGGGGGGTGCGGGGGGAGATTTCCCCGTGTCATCCAGCAGTGGGAGAGGGGGATTTCCCCGTGACGCATACAGTGGGGGGAGTATTTCCCCGTGGCACGTAAGCACTGCCCTCCCTCACTGGGGGGGGGTCACTTTCTCTGTGACCCCACACAATGTCTGTGAAAAGCATTCACACCGTTGGAAGTTTTCATGTTCTATTGTTTTACAACTTTGAATCACAGTGGATTTAATTTGGCTTTTTTTTAACACTGATCAATGGAGGAAGACTTGTGTCAAAGTGAAAACAGATCTCTACCAAGTGATCTAAATTAATTACAAATATAAAACACAAAATAATTGATTGCCACAGTGCAGCTTCTTTCACTCACCTGGGGAAGGAAAGTGTGCCAACGGCCTTCTTTACGACCCTGTGTGCCTGGATCTGTGAGGGGTTCCTGGTCCTGATCTCTGCCCTTCGGTACCTCAGGCTGAAGAACATCGAGATGTTGAGTAACCTGCTGCGATCAGTGATTGCACTGACCCCTGATGACCTGCTCTCCTGTGTCTACCTGTGTCTGAACCAGCTGGGACCTGCCTACGAGGGACTGGAGCTGGGGGTGGGAGACACCATCCTGATGAAAGCAGTGGCCCAGGCCACAGGTGAGATTGAGGGGCTGCAGACAGACCCGCCTGTGCTTCCCTCCCTCCCACACCCACACCCCTTTTCCCTCTCGGGAATCACCCATCCCTCTCCCTCTCTCTCCCCCCCAGCCTCCAGGACGTCCCAGCATCTGCCCTCTCTCGCGTGCATTTTCACTCTCTCTTGCTTACCCGCTCCCTGCTCCATCCTCTCTTAACTCCCATTTTGCAGGTCGCCAGCTGGAGCGGGTGAAACAGGAGGCGCAGGAGAAGGGGGACTTGGGGCTGGTGGCAGAGAGCAGCCGCAGTACCCAGAGAACCATGTTCGCCCCAGCACCCCTCACCATCCACACGGTCTGCAGCCGGCTAAGGGACATTGCCCATATGGGGGGCACTGCTGTGAGTGGGGGGGGATACGGACACTGCTGTGAGTGGGGGGGAGATACGGACTCTGCTGTGAGTGGGGGGAGATACGGACACTGCTGTGAGTGGGGGGGGGAGGGGACACTGCCGCGAGTGGGGGGGTGATACGGACACTGCCGTGAGTGGGGGGGGGAAGATAGGGGACACTGCCGCGAGTGGGGGGGGAGACGGGGACACTGCCGTGAGTGGGGGGGAGAGGGGACACTGCTGTGATTTGGGGGGAGAGGGACACTGCTGTGAGTGGGGGGGGGATACGGACACTGCCGTGAGTGGGGGGGGGGAGATAGGGGACACTGCCGTGAGTGGGGGGGAGGGGGACACTGCTGTGAGTGGGTGAGGGGGCAGTGCTGTGAGATGGGGAGGGCTGGGGTGTCGCAGTTATGAGTAAGAGTGTGAGTCGGGATAGTGGTTGAGTGGGGGTGGATTGTGTGTGATAGAGTGACTGAGAAGAGAGAGGTCTTGTGAGGGGAGGGGATGTAGAAAGCAGGACGGGGGTGGCGTCGAGAGGATGTGATGTGTGAAGGGTGCGACAGCAAGAGGAGTGGGGGGGAGAGGAGAGATGGTGAGGGTGGGTATTTTGGTCTGGGGCCTGGTGTGTGAACCTGCTCCCTCTTTTTGCCCCACAGTCGATGCAGAAGAAGATCGAGGTGATCAAGGGTTTGCTGGTAGCCTGTCGTCACTCGGAGGCTCGATACCTGATCCGGTAAAGAGTGTGAGACCCTTCCCCTCTCCCCAGCCGGAACCCTGTACAGCACTACACCCATCCCCTGTAAACCACTCTACACCCCCAGCCCCATACAGCACACTCACCCCCTCATCCTTTGTCCCCCTGCTCAGCCACCGGCCCACGCGCGCTCACTGCCTCTCTCCCTCACCCAGGTCTCTTGGAGGGAAGCTCCGTATCGGTCTGGCAGAACAGTCGGTGGTGGCGGCCCTTGCCCAGGCCGTGTGCCTGACCCCTCCCGGGCAGGGTAAGTCTACAGTGCTTCAGTCTCTGTGTCTGCGTGATGTCTGGGTCAGTTCATATATCAGTACCTCAGCTTGTTCCTGGCCTGTCCCAGGCAGGGTGCTGCTGTCTGGGTTGTCTGTGTCTGTGTGAAACATCTGTGCACGTTGGGAGCAGGGCGGGCGCAGTCAGAGTCCAGGTAACGGAATGTGGGCTGGATGTGCGGAGTGACTGGGGTCAAGGGGGCTGAATCCGGGCCCTGGTTTATCCTCATTGATCAGTCTTTCTGTGGCAGACGTGTTGGACGCTGGGAGGGGAATGGCAGCGGAGAGCCGCAATGCCTGGATCGAGGAGAAGACCCTCCTGCTCAAGCAGACCTACTGGTGAGTGAAGTGAGGACAGATTCCTTCCCGGGACCGTTCCCTCCACGTGCCTCATCTTCCCCCCACCCTCAGTCCTCTCACCCAACCCCCACCCAGTCTCGTCACTGAGCCACCCCCAACGGGCCAGTGACCACCGCCCCACCAGCAGTGTGGGTAGTCACCCCCGCCTTCTCTCCTACCACAGTGGCCTCACCACAGTCGGTCCAGTCCCTGGCCCTCCACCCCTCGGATGGACAGTGGCCCCCATGCAGGTTGGACTGATCACTGTTCCCCACCCCGCACCCCGGACGGTCCGGTCCATGGCCCCCCGCTCCAGACGTTCTGCTCCCCACGTCCCCCGTCCCCCCCACCGCCTTGGCCGGTCCGGTCATTGGTCCTCACCCCAGTCAGTCTCTGTGTTGCAGTGAGCTGCCGAACTACGACCTGATCATCCCGGTTCTACTGAAGGAGGGAATTGACCAGTTACCCCAGCATTGCCGTCTCACACCAGGTACCGCATCGTCATCCTCGCCTGGCTTTCTGACCCCCTCCCACCACCCCCACCCAAACTACGTACCTCTCCTCCCACGCACTCACTCGTGGCAGCGGGCTGGGCGTCTGTGATGGTAGGGTCAGCTTTGGGAAAGTTAAGGGGTGGATTATAGTCAGCCAGGGTCATGGGAGGTCAGAGTCCGGTGGGGGATTCAGTGGGCGAGGTTACGAAGAGGGAGTGGAGGATCGGGGGCAAGGAGAGTGATGGAAGGTGAGGGTGTTGAGAATGGGGAGGGGAGGTGGTTGAAGGTTGGGATGTGAGAGGGTGAGGGTCAGGGAGGGTCGTGGATCACAGCCTGACGAGCTGATACCCACTCTTTGCCATAGGCATCCCCCTGAAGCCCATGTTGGCTCACCCCACCCGGGGCATTGCTGAGGTTCTGCGGCGTTTCGACACGGCCCCCTTCGTCTGTGAGTACAAGTACGACGGAGAGCGAGCGCAGGTGTGTACCCTCCCCTCTCATGGAATCCCCGAGAGCCCAGAGAGTCCGTGCTCCATCCCTCCCTGACTTTGTGACCTCTCCTACAGATTCACCTGCTGGAGTCGGGGGAGATCCGAATCTACAGCCGAAACCAGGAGAACAACACGAGTAAATACCCGGATATCATCAACCGTATGGAGCAGGTGAGACAGACACCAGACATCACCATCCGACAGCCAGGGGCTTGTACAGTGCAGCGGGGACTGCAGGAGTTACAGAGATAGATGGGAGGGGTTTGAATGGGAGGAATTTGAACAGGTGGTTGGTATGTGTAGGTATTACAGAGATGGGGGCAACGGTATACTTTATACTCTATTGTCGCCAAACAATTGATACTAGAATGTACAATCATCACAGCGATATTTGGTTCTGCACTTCCCACTCCCTGGATTACAAATATTAAATATTAAAAATAGTGAAAATTAGTAAATATTAAAAAATTAAATTATAAATCATAAATAGAAAATAGAAAAATGGAAAGTAAGTTAGTGCAAAAAAACCGAGAGGCAGGTCCGGATATTTGGAGGGTACGGCCCAGATCCGGGTCAGGATCCGTTCAGCAGTCTTATCACAGTTGGAAAGAAGCTGTTCCCAAATCTGGCCGTACGAGTCTTCAAGCTCCTGAGCCTTCTCCCGGAGTGAAGAGGGACGAAAAGTGTGTTGGCTGGGTGGGTCGTGTCCTTGATTATCCTGGCAGCACTGCTCCGACAGCGTGCGGTGTAAAGTGAGTCCACGGACGGAAGGTTGGTTTGTGTGATGTGCTGGGCCGTGTTCACCATCTTCTGCAGCTTCTTCCCGTCTTGGACAGGACAACTTCCATACCAGGTTGTGATGCACCCTAGAAGCTTTCTACGGTGCATCTATAGAAATTAGTGAGGGTTTTAGGGGACAGGCCAAATTTCTTCAAGTTTTCTCAGGAAGTAAAGGCGCTGGTGGGCCTTCCTGGTAGCCTCTAAATGCAGGGGTTTATGTGGAGTGCTGGGGATTAGGGTTATGTTGGAAGAGTCGAGGTAGCTGTCACTGAACCATGCACCGTTTTGGATGAGGAAACCTTGTGTCTGATCTTACGTTCTGGACAGTTGAGGATTGGGGTTAATCTCATGGGTGGGGATTTGACACGGGGTGTGGGGTTGCAGTTCTGGTGGTGTTGTTGACCCGTGCTCCGTTTCAGGTGAGGAAACCCGAGGTCCGCTCCTGTGTTCTCGACACTGAGGCTGTTGCCTGGGACCGTCACAGGAAGCAGATCCAACCCTTCCAAGTGCTAACCACACGCAAGCGGAAGGTAAGTGAGGCAGGGGACTGGGCTGGCGGTGAGGCTGGTGGGTAGACAAAACCAGCACAGGGCAATAATTCAATGGGATACGATCAGTCCTCCCTCTGGCCCCCGACCCCTTTGGAATCCCTTTGCGCCCCCTCTCCCTTGGTGCGATCTCTGTGCCCCTTGATCAGAAGGACCTCCTTGTGCCCCCCCCCCTCACTTGGCCATCTCTCTGCCCTCTTCCCTTGTACGACGAGTCGTCTCTGTGTACCTTCCTCAGTGGGATCGCTCTGTGCTCTGTCCACAGGACGTTGACGCTGCCAACATTACTGTCCAGGTCTGTGTTTATGCCTTCGATCTGCTCTACCTGAACGGAGAGGTGAGTCTCTTCCTCCATCCGTCGCTTGCCGGCACTCCCTTCCGTCGCTGGTGAGGGAGCCTCCAATGTCCCCCTGCACTCACTCCGTTTCCCCTCGCTCTCTCCTCACATTCAGTCGCTGGTGAAGGAGCCATATTCGAGGCGGCGGGAGCTGCTGAGAACCTCATTCAAGGAGGTGGAGGGCGAGTTTGTCTTTGCTCAGTCCCTGGTCTCCAGTGACACCGAAGACATCGCAGAGTTTCTTGAGCACTCACTACGAGGTGGGTCTAGGGGGAGCGAGGGATCTCCACTTGGTTAGGGGGAGTGAGGGATCTCCACTCGATTAGGGGGCGCGAGGGATCTCCACTCGGTTAGGGGGCGCGAGGGATCTCCACTCGGTTAGGGGGCGCGAGGGATCGCCACTCGGTTAGGAGGAGCGAGGGATCTCCACTTGGTTAGGGGGGCGAGGGATCTCCACTCGGTTGGGGGGGGCGAGAGATCTCCACTCGGTTGGGGGGGCGAGAGATCTCCACTCGGTTGGGGGAGCGCGAGGGATCTCCACTCGGTTGGGGGGGCGAGGGATCTCCACTCGGTTGGGGGCGTGAGGGATCTCTGGGTTGAGGGTGAGGGATCTCCACGGTTGGGGGGGCGAGGGATCTCCGCTTACGCGGTTGGGGCGCGAGGGATCTCCGCTCACACAGTTGGGGGGAGCGAGGGATCTTCATTCACAACAGAAAGGATGCAGCAAGGGATGGGGGTGAAGGATCCCGTCATCAGGGGGTGCCTGCAGTTGGTAATGTTTGCAGATGTAAACTGTGTGGTGAGTGTTTTCTGCTTTCCTGTTCCCCACCTCCCGGTGAGTGATCTGCAGGACTGATGATGTCTGTGGCCTATCCGTTTGTGGTATTTGTGCAGTGTCTGTCTTTGGGGAGTCTCAGGCATCTGCTTGTGGGATATCTTTGGGGTGTATTCCCCCTCTCATTGTTCCCACCCCTCACAGATTCATGCGAGGGGTTGATGGTGAAGACGCTGGACGTAGACGCCACCTACGAGATCGCCAAGCGCTCCCACAATTGGCTAAAGGTAAACCTGGCACTGGAAAGCTGCTTCAGCGATGGGCTGAACAGTAAAATCCATCCCCGGCCAACCCCTCGCTCTACTCTGAAGAAGCCCTCACCTTTCTACCAACCTGTCTGTTACGGCCCCTGCAGCTGGATCTGTGACCATGAGGTCCCTCTCCACACCCCTCCCACCTCCCCCCCCCACCCCCGGTGTGAGATCCCTCTCCACTCCTCTCTCCGCGCCCCTGTCCTCTCTCTCTAACTCACTTTCTCCCCTCTCCTCTTGGTCTGTCTGCCCTCCAGCTGAAGAAGGATTACCTGGATGGTGTGGGAGACTCTCTGGACCTGGTGGTGATCGGTGGTTTTCACGGCCGAGGGAAGCGGACAGGGGTCTATGGCGGCTTCCTCCTCGCCTGCTACCATGAGGAAGACGAGGAGTTCCAGACCATCTGTAAGGTGAGGGGTGAGGGGTCAGGGGCTGGGTGGGCATCCTTTTGTATCCAACAACTGTTTCCCATCTTTCCTGGTAAGATTTGGGGTTAGGGCGACGGGTGGCCAGGCATCTTTCTGTCCCCAGCACCCCTCTCCCCATACCCCCTCCCTTGTAAAGTTAGGTTGGGTATTCTTCTATACCTGACCTTCTCCTCCTTCCATACTCTCTCCGTATTTCCCAAATACCTTCTCTCTCCCCCACTTCCACGTCCCACAGCCTCTCCCCTTTCCCACTTCTCTCCAACCCCCTCATACTCTCACAGCTCCTACTCCCGCAAACTGTCGTCTTTGTCAAGGCCCTGATTCAAATTTAGTTATTTTTAGGTACATGGGGATGATTTTGGCGACAGAGGGGAGTTGGGGGTTGGGATGGGATTTAGGGGTGGGATGTTTGCATGTTGGGGGCCAGGTTAGGATTTGGGCCGGAAGGTTGACCGGGTGTCTGGCAGTTGAGGCCCAAGTCTGTGAGTCTCTGCAAAGCTGCTGGGGAGGTTGAAGGCCCAGTGTCCGAGACGACTGGAGACTGGAGGCCAGAGATAGCCCGTCCTTGGGTTGGAGGACTGTGCATGGCCGCGGTGAGGAGGAGGAACGGGGCGGTTTCTGCTTTTTATTTTGTTGTGGGCATGCGACGTTGGCACAAATGGCGACATCTGTGGGCCGTATGTTTTGTTTGAAATAAATCTGTACGTGATCCCAGCACCTACTAATATCGCCCTCCCCTTCCCTCTTCCCTTCCCAGATCGGCACGGGGTTCTCGGACGAGGAGCTTGAACAGCACGCCAAGTTTTTCAGGGTAGGTGTGGGGCTCCCCCTCCCTCACGGCAGAGACGACCAGGATGGGATGCTGCTCGGGGTGGGGGGAATGTGACCCATGCTGTGTCCCTTCCCACAGTGACCGTCTCATCTGGTGCTCAGTATGGAGCTCCCTTCTCTCAGCGTCCTTCCGTCCACTCACGCCCTCTTCCCCTGTCCTCTAGGACCACGTGATCAAAACGCCGCGGCCCTATTTCCGATGGGACGCATCGGTGGAGCCTGATGTCTGGTTTGATCCGGTGCAGCTGTGGGAAGTGAAGTGTGCAGATCTGTCAATCTCTCCTGTCTACAGAGCAGCCCTGGGGATGGTGAGACATCGGGTGATCGGGGGTGGGGGTGGGGAGAGAGGCTGGGGTGAGCTCGTGCTCAGCACGGGTGAGGGATTGGGGGTCTAAGACAGTCCAGGGGATGGAGAGAGAGGGATAGGGAGAGTACAGGGGAGGGAGAGAAAGTGCGAGTGTCTGGGGGGGGTGGAGAGAGGGTAACAGAGTCCAGGGGAGGGGGAGAGGAATGTAGACTCGGTGAGAGAAGAAGGATAGAGAGAGTCTCGGGGTGGGAGAGAGGTGGTCAGTCTAGGGGAGGGAGTGCGGGATAGGGTCAGTGCAGGGGAGGGAGAGAGTCAGTTTAGGGGAGGGAGGGGGGCATAGAATGGGTTTAGGGGAGAGAGGGAAAGGATAGAGAGTCAAGGTGCAGTGGAGGGGGCGAGCGATAGAGAGATTCTCAGGGAGGAAGGGACAGAGAGAGTTTCTGGGAGCGATAGTGTCTAGAATTAGATTTTTTATTTCACAACACGAGGGAGTAAAAATCTTTATTTTGTATCTCTGTCGCAATATATGCGCAATAACAAAGGGAAATGTGGGAGGATATTGCCCAAACATTGAGATTGTATACATAATTCTTGTGTAATTAAGAGACTCCTGGATAGGTACATGGAGCTTAGAAAAATAGGGGGCTATGTGTAACCCTAGGTCATTTCTAAAGTAAGTACATGTTCAGCACAGCGTTGTGGGCTGAAGGGCCTGTATTGTGCTGCAGGTTTTCTGTGTTTCTCTGTATGTACAGTCGGATCAATGTGTATAGATAACTCTGATGGCCTGGTGAAAGAAGCTGTCCCGGGTGCCTTAACGCTGTGGTACTGTTTGCTGGGCGGAAGCAGCTGCAACAGTCTGTGGTTGGGTTGCCTGGCGTCCCTGATGATCCTCCGGCCCTTTTTATGCCTCTGCTGCTGTAAGCGTCCTGAATGGAGGAAAGTTCAGGTGCTGGGCTGTCTGCACCACTCTCCGCAGTGCCCTGCGACTGAGGGTGGTGTGATTCCTGTACCAGGCGATGACACCGCCGGTCAGCATGCTCTCAGTTTTGTCCCTGTAGAAAGACCTGAGGATTTGGGGAGTCATGCCAAACTTCTTCAGCCGTCTGAGGTGAAAGAGACGCTGTGGTGCTTTTTTCAGCACAGTCCACGTATACCACAGCTGGTAGAGGTGAGATCTTCGGTAATTTGTATACCGAGGAATTTGAAACTACTCACTCTCTCAACTACAGTTCCATTGATGTTAATGGGGGCGAGCTAGCCTGTCCCCGTTCCACCTGTCATCCATGATCAGCTCGTTTGCATTTTGGACATTGAAGGTGAGGTTGTTTTCTTGGCACCATTTGTCAGGGCGTTGACTCTGTAAGCTATTCCATCATTGTTGGAAATAATGCAAATTCGATCAGCAGATTCGAGCTGTGCATTGCAGCACAGTCGTGGGTGCACAGGGAGTAGAGGAGGGAGCTCAGGACCCAGCCCTGGGGGAGGGGGGGGGTTGCTCCCGTGTAGAGGTGCAGAGGTGAGGGTGCCCATCCTTGCCACTTACTGGTGATCTGACAGGATCCAGCTGCACAAAATGGGGCGCAGGTCGGGGTCTCTTGAGCTTCTTGCCGATCCAGGGGAGAATTATCGTGTTGAATGCTGAACTGTAATCTAAGAACAGCATCCTTCTTCTCCAGGTGAGTGAGGATGGGGTGTAGTGCTGCGACTATGGCATCGTCTGTTGATAAGTTGTGTCGCTTGGCGAATTGTAGGGGGTCCAGTGTGGGTGGTAGCATGCTGCAGGTGTAGTCCTTGACCAGCCTCTCAAAGCAGGATGCCGATCGTGCAGACGTGCAGCCTTAGTTTTCTTTGGTACAGGGAAAATGGTGGATGTTTTGAAGCAGGAAGGCGCTACACACTGGGAGAGGAAAGATTAAACGTGTCCGTAAACACACCAGCCAGCAGTGCCGCACACAGTTTGTATCCTCGCCCTGGGACCCGTGGCCTCGTGGTTGTTGACGCGTTGGAATGACCTATGAACTTCAGCCTCGGAGATGACCAAAGTGCAGGTCGCGTCGGCGGCTGTCCTCGGGCTCAGTGTTAACAACTTCAAAATTAGCGTTAAAAAAAGAAAAAGATTTAGCTCGTTCAGGAGAGAGGCAGCGATTTTGGCTGCATTGTTGCATTTCCCTTTGAAGTCTGAAATGGCGTGGAGACCTTGTCAGATACTGTGTGTGTCGTTGGTGCAGAGTTGTGTCTGGAGGAAGGGGATACAGAGAGCCCAGAGTAGGGAGGGAGAGAAATAGTCTAGAGGAAGGAAGGAGTGAGAGATAGTCTGGAGGAGGGAGGGAGAGATGGCTAGAGAGAGTTAGGGGAGGGAGAGGAATAGAGAGTGTAGGCAAGGGAAGAGAGTCTCGCAGTACGGGAGATGGATAGAGAGAGTAGAGAAGGTAAGAAAGAAGGAAGCAGTGCGGGGGAAGGAGGGAGAGTGGAACGGAGCAAGTGATAGAGGTTGTCCAGGAGGTGGAGAGAGCATCGAGGAGGGGGGGAGAGAGAGAGTGTAAGTGAGGAATTTCTGGCAATGGAGGGAGAATGTATCCTTGGGAGGGAGGGTGGTATGAACATACTCGGAGATGGAGGGGGTCTTGTGCAGGAAGGCATGGACACATGATGGACGAGGAGTGGGGCACATTGCTGGGATTAGCTGTAGGACTGCTCCAACCTGTGCTCAGCCCTCATCCCGCATGTAGATGAGGGACAGGACTGGTGGTGAAGGTGTCGGACTGCTGCAGTTTGAGCTGTACTGTTCTCCCACAGGTGGATGAGGAGAAAGGCATTTCACTGCGATTCCCCCGCTTCCTGAGGATTAGGGAGGACAAGAAACCAGAGGAGGCAACCACCAGCAGCCAGGTAGATGAGGCTGGGAGATAAGGAGCTGGGGCTGAGATATCTCTCTCTGGTGCTCCTCCCTCTCCACAAAATTACACTGTCTCCTCTCTCACGTGTATGTGGACTCTCCTTCTGGTCTCCTCCCCCCCTCCTCCTCCCCCCCGTCCCACCACTTCACTGTCCCTCACCCTTTCTCTGTAACTCCTAACTCCTCTCACTGTCACTGCCATTCACCCTCCGTCCCCACTGCTCTCTCCATGACTCCTGACCCCTCACTGTCACTCCCCTTCTGTCCCCACCCCCTCTCCATCATTTTCCTCCCCTTTTCTCAACCTACTCTACCATCTTTCCCAACACCTCCCTTCCCCCATCTCTTTTCCACCACTCCTTTTCCCCACCCCCTTGCTGCCCCTGTTACCGTCCTCTCCCCCTTATCTCCACCCACACTGACGCCTCTCCCCTCTCTCACCCCCTTCCCTCTCTCCTCCCCGACAGGTTGCTGAACTCTACCGGAAACAGCAGCAGATTCAAAATCAGCAGGTGTCCGATGAGATGGGTGGCGGGGCCAACGATTCTGACTGAAGAGACAAGGAGGGGAGTGACAATGATTGAGACTGACAAGGTGGGCAGTGAGGACTTGTTGTTTCCCAGGACTCCAGGAGACACCATCCACCTGAGACGGACGGTGGGAGCCCTGCTGTGTATTCAGTGTCTGCCTCTGCCCACTGCCCTGCACCCGTGCCGAAATAAAACACAATGATTGTACACATCCATTGCAAACCCACACTGTACAGTTCCTGCTTGCACAGTATCCTCCTCCCCTTCCTCCTCCCCTTCCTCCTCCCCTTCCTCCTCCCCTTCCTCCTCCCCTTCCTCCTCCCCTTCCTCCTCCCCTTCCTCCTCCCCTTCCTCCTCCCCTTCCTCCTCCCCTTCCTCCTCCCCTTCACCCTTCCCCTCCCTCACCTACAGTGGTGCTAGAAAAATTGAGAACCCTGTAGAATGTTCTCTATTTCTGCATAAATATGACATGAACTGTGACTAGATCTTCATGTAAGTCCTAAAACTAGATAAAGAGAACCCAATTAAATAAAAACTCAGAAAACATTATACTTGTTAATTTATTTGAGAAAAATGATCCAATGTTACATATTCAGACCGAAACGTCGACTGTACTCTTTTCCATAGATGCTGCCTGGCCTGCTGAGTTCCTCCAGCATTTGCAGATTTTCTCTTGTTTCCAATATTACATGTATTTGTTTGTAAAAGGACGTGAGCCTCTGGGGTATACAGCTGTTTGGAGTCGGGTGTTGCAGTCAGTGAGATGAGGCTGGGTTGAGATTGGAGGTACGGGTTGTAGAGGCGGCCTGCCCTATTAAAAAAGACACACAAAGTCAGCTTACTGACAGAGCCTGCTCTGCTCAAAGACCTGTTTATGTGCGCCACGCCATGGTGGAAGGGGCATCATGATCTGGGACTGCGTTGCTGCCTCAGGGCCTGGACAGCTTGCAGTGAACAATGAATTCAAAATTGTATCAAAACATTTTACTGGAGAATTTCGGGCAGGGTAGTGGTCCATCACTTGAAGCTTGTATCAAGATATTTTACAGGAGAATGTTGGGCAGGGTAGTGGTCCGTCACTTGAAGATTAATAAAAGTTGATCCAAAAGACAACAATGTTTGAAAAAGAAGGAAATTTGTGTCTGGGAATGGCCAAGTCAAAGTCCTAACCTTAACCCTTAGAAATGTTGCGTAAGGGCCTGAAGCAAGCAGTTCATGCAAGGAAGCCCACCGACGTCTCAGTGTTGAAGCAGTTTTGTAAGATATTACCTAAAATTTCTCCAACCCGATGTGCAGGACTGATCAACAGTTACTGGAAATGTTTGGTAGAAATTATTGCTGTACAAGGGCAAAGGTTCACATACTTTTTCCAAAAATCTAATATTGGATCATTTCTCTCCATAAATAAATGAACAAGTATAATGTTTTGAGTTATTTGTTTAATTGGGTTCTATTTGTCTAGTTTCAGGATTTGTGTGACGATCTGATCACATTTTATACAATATTTATGCAGAAATAGAATTCTACAGGGATCACTAACGTTCTAGCACCACTGAATGGAGGATAGGAGGTGGAATCTGGTGGAGAGCAGGTGGTGGGGGGGGGGCTGTGGATGAGATGGGGAGTCAGAAATGTACAATAGGCCCATTGGCCCACAGTGTGTTGAACAGGATACAAGTTTAAACTGTGCCCGTATTTGATCCATCTCCATTCCTGCGCATCCATGTGTTTGTCTAAGAGACTCTTCATCACCTCCCTACTACCACTCTGCCAGCACCCACCACTCACTGTGCCCCTCACATCTCCTTCAAACGTTTTCCTCTTTCACTGTAAATACCTGCCTGCTAGTATTAGACATTTCCATCCCAAGGATAAAGATACGGGCTGTCTGCTGTATCTGTGTCTCTCATAATATTATAACCGTCTGTCAGATCTCCCCTTTTGCTGCTCCAGAGAAACCAACCCAACCTCGTAGCTCACGCCCCCGGATCCAGGCAGCATCCTGGTGAAGCTGTTGTGCACCCTGATGGATGCTGCCACCTTTTGAAGTGCAGGAGAGGGTTACGATCATGATGGAGCTGGCTGGCTCTACACGCCTGTGTGTCCTGAAATCCTGTGCAGTGGCCCCCCCGTACCGGACAGTGATGCAACCAGTCAGAACGCTCTCCACGGTGTACGAGGATAGCAGGCAGCTTGTAAACGGTGGGGAGTCCTGAGGGACCTCTGTGCATGGGTAGGACACATCATGAGTGGAGGGGAATGTCGATGGACGGGGGGCTTCTGTGTAGGAGGGTAGACACGCACCATGAACAGTGGAGAGTGTCGAGGGACAGAGGGGCCTTGGTGTACAAGGGTGGGACATCATAGGATTCAGAATTGGATTGAGGTTTAATATCACTGACGTAGGCCATGCAGTTTGTTGTTTTGTTGCAGCAGTACAGTGCAATACTGAGAGTGTGTCTTCAGGCTCCTGTACCTTCTCCCTGATACTAGCAATGAGCATGGCCAGGGTGGTGAGGCTCTGTTGAAGTACCAGCTAATTTTCTTAACCCTGACATACGGTTCGGGTCAAATTTGACCCGTTTTGACATTTGATAGTAGTAAAAACACCCCAAATACCACTTTTTTAAGCTGAAATTTTTTCATTTTTGCACATTTTGGGTCACTTTAGGAAAAGTCATCAAATTTTGGCTTTAAAAAAATGGCATTTAGGGTGTTTTTACTGCTGCCAAATGTCAAAACGGGTCAAATTTGACCCAAACAGTATGTAAGGGCTTTTGTATAAAGAGGCACAAGGGTTACCACCTAAGCAGGTTTAAAAAGTACAGGCTAGTACTCAGGCCCTTCAGCCCATCTAGTCTGCTAGACTTTTATCCTGCCCAGTGCACCTGGATCCTAAATCTCCAAACTTTGCCCACAATAGTAAGCTAAGGAACAGGTAGTTTTGATGAGGCAGAGTCTGCAGAATAGCTGAGACAGATTCAGAGAACAGGTGAAGTGGCGGGTGGGATACAGTGTTGGGAAGTTTATGGTCTTGCACTTTGGTAGAAGGAAATAAAAACACACTATTTTCTGAAAAACGACCAAATTCAGAAATTAGAGGTGCGAAGTGACTTAGGAGTCCTTGTGCAGGATTCCCTAACGGTTAACTTGCAGGTTGAGTCAGCGGTAAGGAAGGTAACTGCCATGTATTTCGAGACAATTAGAATATAATAACAAGAATGTAATGCTGAGGCTTTATAAGGCATTTGTCAGTCTGCACTTGGAGTGTTGTGAATAGTTTTGGGCCCTTCATAAAGGATATACTGGCACTGGAGAGTGTCCCGAGGAGGTTCACAAGAATGATCCTAAAAATGAAAGGTTAACATGAAGATTTTGATTTCTCTGGACCTGTACATGCTTGAGTTTAGAAGAGGGGGAAATCTCATTTGAAACCTAGTGAATATTGAAAGGCCTACAGTGGATGTGGAGAGGTGGTTTCCAATGGTGGGAGAGTCTAGGACCAGAGAGTACAGTCTCAGAATAGAAGGATGTCCCTTTAGAACAGAGAGGAGGAATTGCTGTAGACTGAGGTTGTTGAATCTGTGGAATTCATTACTACAGGCGGTCGTAGAGGCCAAATCCTGGGGTATATTTGTGTTGATGTTTCAGATTAGTAAAGGTGTCAAAGGTTACAGAAAGGCAGTAGGGCAAGGTTGAGAAGGATAATAAATCAGTCATGGTGGAATGGCAGAGCAGACTCAATGAATCAAATAGCCTAATTCTGCTATGTTTTAGGAATTTTTTAAAAAAGGAAAATGATAAGAAATTAAAATATTATTTCTCAGATGTACAACAAAACATAGTGATTATGCATTGTTTTGTGACAATGACCAACGAGGTTGTGCAGGGGCCAGCCCACAAATGCTGCCATGCATTACACCATCAACATAGTATGCCCACAATTTACTAAACCGAATGCGTACATCTTTGGAATGTGGTTGGAAACCAGAGCAGCCGGAAGAAACGCAGTCTCGGAGAACGGACGAGCTTCTTATAGACGGGAATAATTAAATGCAGGACGGTGATCACTGGCTCTGTAAAGCAGTACATTAACTGTTACATTACACTGTTGCCGTATCGTTACAAATTCAATGATCAACGTTCGTCTCTGCTCAAAGTGGCACGAGAGAAATTTAAGAATATTATCACCAATTTGAGCACACGCTTAAAAAGACTCAACACCCTTGGCTCCACCCAGCTCACTGGATCTTGGTACCTTATCTTTCCGCCCCCGTTTACTCCCTTATTATAATAAAACACCCTCACTATCTCCTCCCCACTGATCGTTCCCCCACACCCACCCTCCAACATCGTGTCGCCCGTCAAAGGCAGAGTTGCTGTAGGAAACGATGGCGGCCGTATTACCCAGCATGCACTGGTCTGCGAAAGGCCTCCGGCTGGATGAGGTGGGACCGGCGATTCCGTCATTGTCGGAGGTGCTGGAGGCGGAGGAACAGCGCCGGGGTTTGGCTAGGAGGCGGACTCGCTACGGTAAGAAGGTGCATGCAGGGCCATTAGAAAACATCCGCCGCGATACGCTACAATTTCCCCGGATATCGGTTTTACCTGGGCAGGGAACGAACAGCGGTATTTGCAGTGGTCGGAGTTTGCTAATTCCAACCCGGATACTCTGACAGGGGTTGTCACGGGTGTTTTATCCCTGTGACCAGGGTTCGCAACTACCGCCTCGGACTCTGGGTCGCTTGGGACAACAGTAGGGGTGGGGCTACACCGATCAGTGGGCGAGGCAACCGTGGAGGGGGAACTACAGAGTGAACAGCACCGGGGGTGGGTCGATAATGTGGGACCGCCTATGCTAGCTAGATTGGAGGGTACTCTAGATCGGGTTCTAACTCTTACCCCTCATCTCCGTCCCCTCCTTTCTTCCCTCCACATCCCACCCAATCGATCCTCCCCTCCACACACTCCCATCCATCTCCCTCCACACTCCCCAATCCATCCTCACTCCCCCAATTCACTCAACGCCACACTCTCCCAAACCTTCAACTCTACATTCCCCCCAATCCTTCAACACCACACTCCCCCAATCTTTCCCAAACTCCACATGCTTCCCAAACCTTCAACTCCATACACCCCTAATCCCTCAACTGCACACTCCCAATTCATTCAACGCCGCACATCCTAATCCCTCAACACCACACTCCCCCAATCTTTCCCAAACTCCACACTCTTCCCAAACCTTCAACTCCATACACCCCCAATCCCTCCTCAACTGCACACTCCCAATTCATTCAACGCCACACATTCTAATCCCTCAACATCACATTCCCTCCAATCCTTCCTTAACACCACCCTCCCTTTGGCCCCTCCTCTACTTCCCCTTTCCACCTCCCACATCCCCGCCTGCAGGGGCCGCGGCGGCCGCGATGCGACAGCGGGTGTTGTATGGAAGCCGGAGCGGTGGATGGGAGCTGTCCGCCGGTGGAGGAAGGGCGGCCGGCCGAGGAGACGGCGCCGGCGGCGGGCGGACAGTTATTTATCTGCTCAGTATGCGGCCGCGGGGTGGCCTGCGCCTCTCTCTTCCGGCGGGACCACGCCGCCCCGCCGGTGGACTGCCGCTGCCCGCAGTGTGGCAAGACTTTCACCCAGTCCTCCAACCGGTCGCGGCACCGGCGTATCCATTCGGGCGAGCGGCCGTTCGCCTGCGCCGTCTGTGGCAGGGACTTCAACCGGCTTTCGAGTCTGCAGCAACACCGGCGAGCGGCCGTTCCGTTGCCCGCTCTGCGCCCGCGGCTTCCATCAGTCCTCCAACCTGGCCCGACACCTGCACACGCATTGGCGCCGGCCCAAGCAGCGGGTCCCGGGCGGCGAATCCCCGCTCTCTCATTAAACCGACTCTGTGCACCTGACCGACTAACGGTGGGGTCAGTACCGGCAACCGGAGCCAGTCCGCGGAGTTTCCTAGATTCTGGGAACGGGGAGTAATCAGGGATCTGATCCAGAGGTTTATATTTAGATTCACAGTTCTCTGAGAGTTGGTGACAGGCTGGGATCTAATCCAGGGGTTCGAGGTTTATTATAGAATAACAGATCCCCAGGAGTGGGTTCCAGGCTGGGACAGGACATTGGGTATATTAAAAGCGTAGGGTGATAGGTTTCATAATAGTCAGTGTGTCAAAGTTACGGGGAGAAGGTGGGAGAACAGGGTTGAGGGGTGATAAATCAGTCATAATGGAATGGCGGAGCAGACACAATAGGCAGAATGGCCCAATTCTGCTCTTAAATCTTATGATTTTAGGGTACAACCCCAAACTAATCTGTTCTTGGTGCAACATTACAAGATTTGGAGGCAGCTGACGGGGAGGGTCTCACCCCAACGGTACAAGAACTCTGCTGAGACGGCCTCCCGGAGCATCGTGCACGGGTCCGGTCTCTCTCCCTGAGGACGGGCCGAATCACTGCAGAGCAAATGCGGCTGGAGTTTCCCAGAATGATTCCCGGGAACGGCATTTGCCGAACAGGGGGAGAGAGAACAGAACGGGACTCTGGGAGAACGAAGGAAATCGTACTGAAAAGGCTCCGTGGTGAAGGGGTGTGGTGGTAGGCAGTCCAAATGTAAGGGGCGAGGGGGTGTTGTTTGCCCCGGTTTCCCCCTCTTCCCCCCCGGCTGAGGGGTCTGGGTCCGTGTTGCAGGGAGACCACCGTCTCAGGATAAAGCGTCGGACGTCCAGGATTAAGCTGGGGGAGGGGTGATTTCGTCCGCCAGAGACGGACAGGGAGAATTAATAGAATTCAGACCCCCAGAAGCCCCATCATCGAGTTTTCTGGATGTGGAAAGATGTGTTGGGGGGGGAGGATTTCGCCGGGCTGGGGAGGAACTGGGGTGGGATTTGGGACACAGGGAAGGGTGGCAGGGGAGCGGACGCTGGGGGGACAAAGCACGGTGCTGTGGTATGGGGGAGGGAGGACGGGATAGGGGGAGATGGGAGGGAGGTGATTCCGACATTCAGACTGCCGCCCCCGGTGTGTGATCTGCAGGTAGCGGCTGGGTCTCCGAGCTGCCGGCCATTTCATTGAACGCAGAGTTTCTGGGAGGGCTGGAGATGGACGCCACGCATGTATACTGAGCTAACAAATACCCCAGATCCAATACACTTAGAGACTCCCTCCCACATCCAATGAAATAACAAACCCCACCCACAGCTATTTACTAACCAGTCCCCCACCCATATCTACTAACCAAATTAACAGACCATACCCACATCAATTGAACTGACAGAACCAATCCACATCCACTGAACTAACAGACCCCCCCATATCCACTGAACAGACCCACCCCAAAACACATCCACTGAACTAACAGACCCCACTCATATCTACTGCACTAACAGACCCCCACCCATCCATATCCAGTGAACTAACAGACCCCACCCATCCATATCCAGTGAACTAACAGACGCCACCCATCCATACCTACTAAACTATCAGACCCCCACCCATCCACATCCAGTGAAACCATAGAAAAACTTCAGCACAGAAACAGGCCTTTTGGCCCTTCTTGGCTGTGCTGAACCATTTTCTGCCTAGTCCCACTGACCTGCACACGGACCATATCCCTCCATACACCTCCCATCCATGTATCTGTCCAATTTATTCTTAAATGTTAAAAAAGAACCCGCATTTACCACCTCGTCTGGAAGCTCATTCCATACTCCCACCACTCTCTGTGTGAAGAAGCCCCCCTCTAATGTTCCCTTTAAACATTTCCCCCCTCACCCTTAACCCATGTCCTCTTTTTTTTCTCCCCTTGCCTCAGTGGAAAAAGCCTGCTTGCATTCACTCTATCTATACCCATCATAATTTTATACACCTCTATCAAATCTCCCCTCATTCTTCTACGCTCCAGAGAATAAAGTCCTAACCTATTCAACCTTTCTCTGTAACTGAGTTTCTCAAGACCCGGCAACATCCTTGTAATATCCTTGTAGTTAATTCAGAAACAAAGGTTCTGAACTTAAAGAGGGGTAACTTTGAAGGTATGAGACGTGAATTAGCTAAGATAGACTGGCAAATGACACTTCAAGGATTGACGGTGGATATGCAATGGCAGGCATTTAAAGGTTGCATGGATGAACTACAACAATTGTTCATCCCAGTTTGGCAAAAGAATAAATCAAGGAAGGTAGTGCACCCGTGGCTGACAAGAGAAATTAGGGATAGTATCAATTCCAAAGAAGTAGCATACAAATTAGCCAGAGAAAGTGGCTCACCTGAGGACTGGGAGAAATTCAGAGTTCAGCAGAGGAGGACAAAGGGCTTAATTAGGAAGGGGAAAAAAGATTATGAAAGAAAACTGGCAGAGAACATAAAAACGGACTGTAAAAGCTTTTATAGATATGTAAAAAGGAAAAGACTGATAAAGACAAATGTAGGTCCCCTGCAAACAGAAACAGGTGAATTGATTATGGGGAGCAAGGACATGGCAGACCAATTGAATAATTACTTTGGTTCTGTCTTCACTAAGGAGGACATAAATAATCTTCCAGAAATAGTAAGGGACAGAGGGTCCAGTGAGATGGAGGAACTGAGCGAAATACATGTTAGTAGGGAAGTGGTGTTAGGTAAATTGAAGGGATTGAAGGCAGATAAATCCCCAGGGCCAGATGGTCTGCATCCCAGAGTGCTTAAGGAAGTGGCCCAAGAAATAGTGGATGCATTAGTGATAATTTTTCAAAACTCGTTAGATTCTGGACTAGTTCCTGAGGATTGGAGGGTGGCTAATGTAACCCCACTTTTTAAAAAAGGAGGGAGAGAGAAACCGGGGAATTATAGGCCAGTTAGCCTAACGTCGGTGGTGGGGAAACTGCTGGAGTCAGTTATCAAGGATGTGATAACAGCACATTTGGAAAGCGGTGAAATGATCGGACAAAGTCAGCATGGATTTGTGAAAGGAAAATCATGTCTGACGAATCTCATAGAATTTTTTGAGGATGTAACTAGTAGAGTGGATAGGGGAGAACCAGTGGATGTGGTATATTTGGATTTTCAAAAGGCTTTTGACAAGGTCCCACACAGGAGATTAGTGTGCAAACTTAAAGCACACGGTATTGGGGGTAAGGTATTGGTGTGGGTGGAGAATTGGTTAGCAGACAGGAAGCAAAGAGTGGGAATAAACGGGACCTTTTCAGAATGGCAGGCGGTGACTAGTGGGGTACCGCAAGGCTCAGTGCTGGGACCCCAGTTGTTTACAATATATATTAATGACTTGGATGAGGGAATTAAATGCAGCATCTCCAAGTTTGCGGATGACACAAAGCTGGGTGGCAGTGTTAGCAGTGAGGAGGATGCTAAGAGGATGCAGGGTGACTTGGATAGGTTGGGTGAGTGGGCAAACTCATGGCAGATGCAATTTAATGTGGATAAATGTGAAGTTATCCACTTTGGTGGCAAAAATAGGAAAACAGATTATTATCTGAATGGTGGCCGATTAGGAAAAGGGGAGGTGCAACGAGACCTGGGTGTCATTATACACCAGTCATTGAAAGTGGGCATGCAGGTACAGCAGGCGGTGAAAAAGGCGAACGGTATGCTGGCATTTATAGCGAGAGGATTCGAGTACAGGAGCAGGGAGGTACTACTGCAGTTGTACAAGGCCTTGGTGAGACCACACCTGGAGTATTGTGTGCAGTTTTGGTCCCCTAATCTGAGGAAGGACATCTTTGCCATAGAGGGAGTACAAAGAAGGTTCACCAGATTGATTCCTGGGATGGCAGGTCTTTCATATGAAGAAAGACTGGATGAACTGGGCTTGTACTCGTTGGAATTTAGAAGATTGAGGGGGGATCTGATTGAAACGTATAAGATCCTAAAGGGATTGGACAGGCTAGATGCGGGAAGATTGTTCCCGATGTTGGGGAGGTCTAGAACGAGGGGTCACAGTTTGAGGATAGAGGGGAAGCCTTTTAGGACCGAGGTTAGGAAAAACTTCTTCACACAGAGAGTGGTGAATCTGTGGAATTCTCTGCCACAGCAAACTGTTGAGGCCAGTTCATTAGCTATGTTTAAAGGGAAGTTAGATATGGCCCTTGTGGCTACAGGGGTCAGGGGGTATGGAGGGAAGGCTGGGTTCTGAGTTGGATGATCAGCCATGATCATAATAAATGTCGGTGCAGGCTCGA
Source organism: Mobula hypostoma (assembly GCF_963921235.1). NCBI lineage: Eukaryota > Metazoa > Chordata > Chondrichthyes > Myliobatiformes > Myliobatidae > Mobula > Mobula hypostoma. The sequence continues at coordinate 33,928,923 of NC_086124.1, forward strand.
AGGGCCGAATGGCCTACTCCTGCACCTATTTTCTATGTTTCTATGTTTCTAAAACCTTCTCTGGACTCTTTCAACCTTATTTATATCCTTCCTGTAATTTGGTGGCCAAAACTGAACACAATACTCCAGATTCGGCCTCACCAATGCCTTATACAACCTCATCATAACATTCCAGCTCTTATACTCAATACTTTGATTAATAAAGGCCAATGTACCAAAAGCTCTCTTTATGACCCTATCTACCTGTGACGCCACTTTTAGGGAATTTTGTATCTGTATTCCCAGATCCCTCTGTTCTACTGCACTCCTCAGTGCCTTACCATTAACCCTGTACTACCTCGGTTTGTCCTTCCAAAGTGCAATACCTCACACTTGTCTGTATTAAACTCCATCTGCCATTTTTCAGCCCATTTTTCCAGCTGGTCCAAGTTCCTCTGCAGGCTTTGAAAACCTTCCTCACTCTCTACTACACCTCCAATCTTTGTATCATCAGCAAATTTGCTGATCCAATTTACCACATTATCATCCAGATCATTGATATAGATAAATAACAATGGACCCAGCACTGATCCCTGTGGCACACCACTGGTCACAGGCCTCCACTCAGAGAAGCAATCCTCCACTACCACTCTCTGGCTTCTTCCATTGAGCCAATGTCTAATCCAATTTACCACCTCTCCATGTATACCGAGCGACTGAATTTTCCTAACTAACCTCCCATGTGGGACCTTGTCAAAGGCCTTACTGAAGTCCATGTAGACAATATCCACTGCCTTCCCTTCATCCACTTTCCTGGTAACCTCCTTGAAAAACTCCAATAGATTGGTCAAACATGACCTACCACGCACAAAGCCATGTTGACTCTCCCTAATAAGTCTATGTCTATCCAAATGCTTGTAGATTCTGTCTCTTAGTACTCCCTCCAATAACTTACCTACTACCGACGTTAACCTTACTGGCCTATAATTTCCTGGATTACTTTTTGATCCCTTTTTAAACAATGGAACAACATGAGCCACTCTCCAATCCTCCGGCACCTCATCTGTAGACAGCGTCATTTTAAATATTTCTGCCAGGGCCCCTGCAATTTCAACACTAGTCTCCTTCAAGGTCCAAGGGAACACCCTGTCAGGTCCCAGGGATTTATCCACCTTAATTTTCCTCAAGACAGCAAGCACCTCCTCCTTTTCAATCTGTACAATTTCCATGATCTCACTACTTGTTTCCCTTAATTCCATAGACTTCATGCCAGTTTCCTTAGTAAATACAGACACAGAAAACCTATTTAAGATCTCCCCCATTTCCTTTGGTTCCGCACACAGCCGACCATTCTGATCTTCAAGAGGACCAATTTTATCCCTTACAATCTTTTTGCTGTTAATATACCTGTAAAAACTCTTTGGATTATCCTTCACTTTGCCAAGGCAACCTCATGTCTTCTTTTAGCCCTCCTGATTTCTTTCTTAAGTATTTTCTTGCACTTCTTATACTCCTCAAGCACCTTATTTACTCCCTGTTTCCTATACATGTCATACAACTCCCTCTTCTTCTTTATCAGAGTTGCAATATCCCTTGAGAACCAAGGTTCCTTATTCCTATTCACTTTGCCTTTAATCCTGACAGGAACACACAAACTCTGCACTCTCAAAATTTCTCCTTTGAAGGCTTCCCACCTACCGATCACATCTCTGCCAGAGAACAACCTGTCCCAATCCACACTTTTTAGATCCTTTCTCATTTCTTCAAATTTGGCCTTCTTCCAGCTCAGAACCTCAACCCTAGGACCAGATCTAACAGACCCCACCCATCCATATCCACTGAACTATCAGACCCCCACCCATCCATATCCAGTGAACTAACAGACGCCACCCACATCCAGTAAATGAAGAAGTCTGAACACGATTGCAGCCTCTCTGGGATACTCTGGCACCGGTTCAGGATTGCTGGTGTCAACATCACGTGGCCCACGTTGGAGATGAGGGTGGGAGGGGTGGGGGAGACAGATTGATTGGGACGGTGAAAATACAGAGATGCAGTGGTGAGAGAGGGGACTGAGGAAAGATGGGGTGGGTGAGAGAGATAACGAGAGTGGGGATAGAAGAGGAAACGATTGAGGAAAGGGGAGAATGAAAGAGTGGATAGGGGAGGGGATTGAGGAACACGTGTTGGGTGTGGTATAAAGGGCGAAGAATATAGGACTGAAAGTGCTGTATTTAAATATGCATAGTATTCGGAAGAAGGTGGATGAACTTGTGGCACAATCAGATATTGATCGGTACAACGTTGGAGTTGGATAGCTCTGGGCCACTATTCAGTAGAATTCAGAAGAAGTGAGGCAGGACCTCATTGAAATCCATTGAATGGTGAAAGGCCTTGATAAAGTGGATATGGAGAGGATGTTACCTATGGTCGGGGAGTCTAATACCAGAGGACACAGCCTCAAAATAGAGAGGCAACCATTTTGAATTGAGGGGGAATTTCTTTAGCCAGAGAGTGGTGAATCTGTGGAATTCTTTGTCACAGGCTGCTGTGAAGGTCAAGTCGTTATGTATATTTGAGATAGAGGTTGATAGATTTTTGACTGGTCAGGGCATGAAGGGATAAGGGGAGAAGTCAGGAGATTCGGGCTGAGAGGAAAATTTGGATCAGCCATGGTGCAATGGTGGAGCAGAGTCGATGGGCCAAATGGCCTAATTCTGCTCCTGTATCTTATGGTCTTACACACTACCTCTGTTGTAAACCTACTACCCCATCCTATCACTTAGGTTCCCATCCCCCCCGCTAAATTAATGTTAACCCTCCTAAACATCTCTAGCTAAGCTGCCTGTAAGGGTATTAGTTCCCCTTGCTGCCTTCTTCTTCTTCTTCTTCTATTTCCGGCTGCTTTGCCGCATCTAGGCATATTACAGCCCTCCGCAGGATGTATAATTAATTATAGAACTTCAAGGAACTCAAGTTCTCGAATACAACCTAGTCTCACGTATAAACTGAACAACAGACTCTTCAATCAGATGTTGATTCTCTTGATGGCCAAACAAAGATTGAATAGAAAACCAAAGTAAATTTAAGCCAGATAGCCTCTTGAACAACATGCTTCTTTCAATTTTGTATCGATTACAGCTCAGCAAAACATGCTGGACTGTCTCTGGACTATCACAGTCGCATAATCCAGTAGGATGTTTTCCTAATATCTTTAATAGTTTAGCCCACAATGCCCCAACCTAAGTCTTGTAAATTTCACCATATCTCTATGATTTAAGAAGTAACAGTCTGAGACCTTTTTAACTAGTGGGTGACTAGAAAAATAATGCCTCCCCCTTAATTCATTTTTCCAATCCTCCTGCCACTTCTCTATACCTTTTTAAATCCTACTTCTCAATTCTGCTCTGCCTAGGGGAACTCTAATTTCTACTTGCCTGCTCTGTAAGGAAGACTTTGCAATACCATCCACAATTTCATTTCCCTCCACCCCAGCATGCCCAGGTATCCATGAAAATCTAATTGCACAACCCATCTTCCCTACTCTAAACAACACGAAGAGAATCTCAATAACTATGTCAGGACGAGCTTTTGATTTACTCCCTTTTACAGCCTCTAAGGCAGCAGCAGAATCTGAGCAGACGATAACCCTGCATGGTCGAGAGTCTTCTATCCACCATAAGGCCCAGAGGATTGCTAATAATTCTGTTGCAAAGACAGAAACACCATCTAAAACCCGGTGACCAATCTTAACTCCAAGTTGAGACACCTACATCCCAAATCCTGCCCTACTGCTCTCTGGGTCCACTGAGCCATCAGTAAAAATCATCAGATAAGATCCCCATTTATTATTTAAATATTCATTTGTGATCAACGCTGATGAAACTGCACTGCTTCCTTGAAGCTGAAAAAGGAGGAATAGCTCTACTTCTGGTTCTGGAAAGAGCCAAAAAGGGATGGGTGGCAGGCAAATTTGGCCAACTATGTCTTCCTCAGTCAGTTTCAATTTCATAGCCACCCCTTGGCTTCAGGTGTAACCCGTTCCTTTTGTACAAGGTCTACCACATGGCCAAGTGGTTAAGGCATTGGACTAGTGACCTGAAGGTCATGAGTTTGAGCCCCAGCCAAGGGAATGTGTTGTGTCCTTGAGCAAGGCACTTAATCACACATTGCTCTGTGACGACACTGGTGCCAAGCTGTGTGGGTCCTAATGCCCTTCCCTTGGACAACATTGGTGTCGTGGAGAGGGGAGACTTGCAGCATAGGCAACGGCCCGTCTTCCATACAACCTTGCCCAGGCTTGCGCCCTGGAGAGTGAAGACTTTCCAGGTGCAGATCCATGGTTTCGCAAGACTCACGGATGCCTAAATAAAAACCAGAAGAGATCCTTATGATCCAGAAATCTGAAACCCTGCCCCCTGCACCAATTCCTCAGCCATGCATTCATCCTATTCTTACCCTCACTGGTGCTGGCAAAGGCAGCAGTCCAGAGATTACTACCCTGGAGTTTATGTTTCTCAGCTTTCTACCTAGCTCCCTAAAATCCCTCTTCAGGACCTCCTCACCTTTCCTACCTAGGTCAAAGTTGCCAATATGTTCCAAGACTTCTGGCTGCTCACTCTCTCCCTCCAGAACGCCATGGACCTGATCCAAGACATTCCAGACCATGGCACCTTGGAAGAAACATACCATCCAGGTGTCTCTATTGCGCCCATAGAATCTTGTCTCTGTTTCTCAGACTAGGGAATCTCCTATCAACACCGCAGTCCTCGTCACCTCTCTGCTCTCATGAGCCACAGTGCCCCCTGGCAAGTCATTCCCCTCTTGGTGGCAGATTTACTAGAACTGTCGGAAGAGGTTTAAACTAATATGGCAGCGGGGTGGGAAATATGGTAGAGCTGAGGATGAGCTAGCAGGTTTACGAGTAGCTGATGGGTGTAACATGAATGTAAGGAAGGACAAGCCAATGATTGGGTACAAATACAGACAGAGAGAGGAGTTAAGTTGTATCACAGAGAAAAAATTCAAAAGGGTGAAGAATGCAGGATTGAAGGTGTGTTTCAATGCACGTAGCATTCAGAATAAGGTGGATGAACCTGTGGCACAATTAGAGATTGGTCGGAATGATGTTGTGGGTATCACTGAGTCGTGGGTGAAAAAAGGCCATAGTTGGGAGCTTAACATCAAAGGATATACTTTATATTGAAAGGACAGGCTGGAAGGCATAGTTGGTGGTGTGGCTCTGTTTGTAAGAGATGGAATTACATCTTGAGTAACAGGTGACATAAGGTTAGGGAATATCAAATCTTTGTGGGTGGAGTTAAGAAACTGCAAGGGTTAAAAGAACATAATGGGAATCATGTATAGGCCTCCAAATAGTAGCCAAGATGTGGGTGAGTTTGCAAATGGAGCTGGATAAGGCATGTAATAAGGGTAATGACACATTTATAATGGGGGACTTCAATATAAAAGGAAAATCAGATTGGTGCTGGATTGCAAGAGAAGGAATTTGTTGAATACCCATGAAATGGCTTTTTAGAGCAACTTGTGCTTGAGCCTACTCCGGGAAAGGCTATCTTAGACTGGGTGTTGTGTAATAACCCAGATCTTATTAGGGAGTTTAACATAAAGGAACCCTTAGGAGGTAGTGATCATAATAAGATTGAATTCGTGAGGCAATTTGAAAGGGAGAAGAAAGTCTGGATGAACTGGGCTTGTACTCGTTGGAATTTAGAAGATTGAGGGGGGATCTGATTGAAACGTATAAAATCCTAAAGGGATTGGACAGGCTAGATGCAGGAAGATTGTTCCCGATGTTGGGGAAGTCCAGAACGAGGGGTCACAGTTTGAGGATAAAGGGGAAGCCTTTCAGGACCGAGATTAGGAAAAACTTCTTCACACAGAGAGTGGTGAATCTGTGGAATTCTCTGCCACAGGCAACAGTTGAGGTCAGTTCATTGGCTATATTTAAGAGGGAGTTAGATATGGCCCTTGTGGCTACGGGGATCAGGGGGTATGGAGGGAAGGCTGGGGCGGGGTTCTGAGTTGGATGATCAGCCATGATCATAATAAATGGCGGTGCAGGCTCAAAGGGCCGAATGGCCTACTCCTGCACCTATTTTCTATGTTTCTATGTTTCTATAACTCACATGTACCAGTATCATGATGGAATAAAGGGAATTACAGAGGTATGAGAGAGGAGCTTGCCCAGGTGGATTGGAGGGAATACTGGCAGGGATGACGGCAGAACAGAGATGGCTGAAGTTCTGGGAATAGTTCACAAGGAACAGGATAGACATGTCCCACAGAAGAAATTCTCAAATGGCAGGGGTGGGCAACCGTGGCTGACAAGGAAAGTTAAGGACTGCATAAAAGCCAAGGAAAGGGTTACATAAGATAGCAAAAGTGAGTGAGAAGTTGGATAATTGGGAAACTTTTAAAATCCAACAAAAGGCAACTAAAAAAGCTATATGAAGGGAAAAGTTGAAATATGAGGGGAAACTAGTCAATAATATAATGTAGGATACTAAAAGTTTTTTTTTGCTATATAAAGAGTTAAAGGGAAGTGAGAGTTGATCTTGGACCACTGGAAAATGATGCTGGTAAGGTAGTAATGAGAGACAAAGAAATGGCAGATGAACTTAATGGGTACTTGCATCAGTCTTCTGTAAAGGGAAATCTTTCCTGACAAATCTGTTAGAGTTCTTTGAGGAAGTAACAAGCAAGGTGGACAAAGGAGAGGCAATGGATGTCATTAACTTTGATTTTCAGAAGGCATTTGATAAGGTGCCACACATGAGGCTGTTTAACAAGATAAAATCCTGTGGTGTTGCATAAAAGAAACAGGCAAGGATAGAAGAATGGCTGACAGGCAGGAGGCAGCAAATGGGAATAAAAGGGCCTTTTCTGGTTGGCGGCCAGTGACTAGTGGTGTTCCTCAGGGGTCAGGTTGGGACCGCTACTTTTCACATTGTTTGTCAATGATTTGGATAATGGAATTGATGGTTTTGTGGCAAAGTTTGTGGATGATACGAAGATAGCTGAAGGAGTAGGTTTTGCTGAGAAAGCAATGCGATTGCAGCAGGATTTAGGCAGATTGGAAGAATAGGCAAAATCGTGGCAAATGGAATACAGTGTTGGGAAATGTATGATAATGCAGTTTGGTAAAAGGAACAATAGTGCAGACTATTATCTAAATGGGGAGAAGGTTCAAACATCAGAGGTGCAGAGAGACCCGGGAGACCTCGTGCAAGACTCCCAGAAGGTTAATTTACAGGATGAGTTTGTGGTAAAGGCAGTAAATGCAATGTTGGCATTTATTTCAAGGGGAATAGAATATAAAAACAAGGAAATAATGCTGAGCCTTTATAAGACACTAGTCAGGCCACATTTGAGTTTTAGGCCCCAAATCTCAGAAAGGACGTGTTGTCATTGAAGTGAGTCTAGAGGAGGTTCATGAGGATGATTCTGGGAACGAAGGGGTTAATATGTGAGGCATGTTTGGCAGCTTTGGGCCTGTACTCACTGGAATTTAGAAGAATGCAGGGGTTGGGACTAGGTGAGAGTAAGCGTTCGGCACGGACTGGAAGGGCCGAGATGGCCTGTTTCCGTGCTGTAATTGTTGTATGGTTATATCTCATTGAAACCTACTGAAGGGACTAGATATTGGAGAGGATGTTTCCTATTGGTGGGGGTTAATGAATCTGTGGAATGCTCTACCACAGACTGTGGCAGAGGCCAAGTCCGTGGGTATACGTAAGTCAGAAGTTGATTGTTTCTTGATCGGTCAGGGTATCAAAGGATATGGCAAGAAGGCAGGTGTATGGGGCTGAGTGGGATCCGGGTTCAGCCATGATGGAATGGTGGAGCAGACTCGATGGGCTGAATGGCCTCATTCTGCTCCTGTGTCTTCTGGTCTAACTGTATCTGAAACAGCACTGAGGGAAATGACCACAGTGATTCTCCGCACTGCAGCTCCTGTTTACCACTTCCTCAGTCTGCCCTGAGCTGAATGCAGCTCCAGGTCCTTAACGCCCTCTATGAGGAGCTGTAGCTTGATGCACGAGGTACAGATGTGGCTATGTAGGTGACTATAAGTTTCCCAGGAACCTACATCTTCCAAAAAGAACCTCGCACTGTCCCTGCAATCATTCTCAATGCTCTGATTATACCCTAACAGATCCCAAAATATGTTGGGACCAGGATAGGTTTTCAGAAATGTTGACAGCTGGGGATTTGAAATTGCGCACCCTTTCCACTTCTGATCCTTCGATGTGTTCCCGCGAGTTCCCCTTCCTGAAGTGTACCTTGGTCTTACTGACGTCGACTTGAATGTTGTTCACGTGACACCACTCACCCAGGTGACCAACCTCGTTCCTGTACTGCACCTCGGCAGCATCTGAAATTCTGCCAAAATTAGTCATGTCATCAGCAAGTTTACAGAGGCCTTTTGAGTTTAGCCAAGCCACGCCGTCACACGTGTAGAGAGAGCAAAGCACCCAGCCTTGAGGTGCGCCAGTGCGGATTGTCAGCGAGGAGGTGTTATTTCCAATCTGCACGGGCTGTGGTTCCCCGGTGAGGAACTCAAGGATCCAGTTGTAGAGCGAGGTCCAGAAGCCCAGGTTTTCGGGCTTGTTGATCAGCACTGAGGGTATGATTGTGTTGAACACTGAGCTGTAATCAATAAACAGCAGCCTGATATAGGTATTGCTATCGTCCAGATGAACCAGGGCTAAGTGGAGAACCAATCAGATCACATCCACGGTAGATTTATCGTGGTGAAAGGCAAATGGCAGTGGGTCCAGATCTTTGCTGAGGCAGGAGTTGATTCTGGCCATGAACCACCTCTCAAAGCATTTCATCACCCCCCTCACCCTTCCTCATTAGACGTGTCGTAGTCTGTTGTTTTGGCCACCTGTTCCAATTTCACTTCCCATTTCCACATGTCAGTCCATGGCCTCCTCTAATACCACAAAGAGGCCAACTCAGGTTGGAGGAGCAACAGTTCATATTCCATCTGAGTAGTCTCCAACCTGACAGCATGAAGACCGATTTCCCCAACTTCCAGTAGTTTCTCCCCTCTCCTCTCCTCACCTGCTAATCACCTTCAGTCTCCTCTTTCCCTTTCTCTCATGGTCTACCGTCCTATCCTATCAGATTCCTTCTTCTTCAGCCCTTTACCTCCTCCACCAATCACCTCCCTGCTTCTCACCACCCATCCATCTTCTCTCCCCTTTACCTGATCTCAGCTATCACCTGCCAGCTTGTACTTCTTCCTCCCCCCCCACTTTATTCTGGGTTCTTCCCCCTTTCTTTCTCGTCCTGATGAAAACCTAGACCCATGTCAACTGTTTATTCCCCTCCACCTGACCTGCTGGGTTCCTCCAGCATTGTGTGTGCGTTTCCGGAGTGGAAGACATGGTTACGGGGACCCTCATTGTTCCCCCTCCACCCACCCACCACAGACACACGAACTGACCACCGTTTTTGTATACAACTCAAAGTTTATTACAGCCAGCAGGGAGGGACTCCCTACAAGAGTGTAGTGAAGTAGATAGTGGAGGGGGTAGTGTTTAATGGAACACAGAGAAAAGTTCAGCCAGGATTCAATTGGGAAGCAGACACGACAGGCCAAATGGCTTAGTTCTTCTCTGTCGTGTGATCTTCTGGCTTTGTCCTCCCTTCAGTTCCAGAGATCTCCTCCTCCCACCCCCTTCTCCTCCCACTGTAGGTCCTGTGGTTTAGTGGGCCAAGTTGGGGGTTTACACTACCTTCCTAACTTCCTTTTCTTTCTTTATTAATCTTTTTATTGACTTAAAAGGAGCATAAATACAATCAAGAGGAGAATTATCTCAAATATATATACCAGTAACAATAAAATTTGACATTGTCAAAATCATAGATATTGTTAAACTAGTATAAAATATATAATAAAAAAAATGAAAATAGCAATTCTCCTCTTATCAGTTTATGAAGAGAAAAGAAAAAACATTGAGTTTTAAATGAAGAGAAAAAAAAACCACTACACTATATAAAAAAAACCAAAAAAAAAAGGACTGGGCAGTCCATTTTGAGGATACGACCGAAAAAGGGAAAGAAAGACTTTCTGATCAAATCTAAAACTTCAAAAAAAATTGAAAAAGTAATAAATCAAATTAAATGAAAATATTGGATAAAAGGTCGCCAAATTTGCTCAAATTTAAAGGATGTATGAAATGTCCAACTTCTTATTTTCTCTAAACTTAAAGAGGACATAATGGAGGAGAGCCAATAAAAGACCGTAGGTGGATTAGAATCCTTCCACTTCAATAAAATGGCTCTCCTAGTCTATGTTCCCTCTAAACTGTGTGTGTGTGTGTGTGTGTGTGTGTGTGTGTGTGTGTGTGTGTGTACGCACGTGCACACTCGTTTTTCAACCAGCGCACAAAGGAAATTAATGTGCGCACAAAAGGTTAGTTACCTAAAATAATGTAGTAATTAATAATTATACTTATTGAAAATAATCTCTCAGCTAAATGTTTCTGTTAACTAGTTAGTCAGTTTTTCAAATACCACTATGCACGTCACTAATTTACGTCACCTCACCTATCCTGTTCCGGGATCTGGGAGGCAATGTTTTGTGGAGTGAAAAAGTTAAAGTTTAGCTAAGCCAACAATGTGAAGAAAACGTCACAGTAGATACAAGTTCACTGTTGATTTTTATAAATAGTCTTTGTGTTCATTTAGAAGAAAGGTTTCCTGAAGATGAGGTACAAGAATAGTCAGCTTTTGATTTCTCCGCAAATGCAGTTTGTGACTTCACATCTGGCAATGAAGAAGTTAATGCCTTATGTCTAAACTATCATGATTTTCTAGCTGAAAATACTGTAATAGTTAGAAAGTTTAATGATTTCAAATTTTCCATGCAAGAAAAAATTAAATCCAAACTGATTTCAAACTTTGCTCAAATGGTGGCATTCGTACTTAAAAATGAACAGTTTTGTGATCTTGCACAGTTGATGGACATTGGGGGAACCTTTCTTGCGTCTAGTGCGGACTGTGAGCGAGGTTTTAGTGTAATGAATCAACTCAAAAACAAGCTGAGGAACCGTTTAGGTGAATGTCATTTGGATGTGTTAATGAGAATCAAAAGCTATCATAGAACCATAGAACATCACAGCACAGAAACAGGCCTTTTGGCCCTTCTTGGCTGTGCTGAACCATTTTCCTGCCTAGTCCCACTGACCTGCACACGGACCATATCCCTCCATACACCTCCCATCCATGTACCTGTCCAAGTCTTTTTTTCTTTTTTTTTGTAATTTTTTTTATTGAATTTCATCTTCAAACATTTTCATAAGATGTATTTCAGATACTGTACATATATTATATAATCATATTTGTCACAAATGTCCACATAATATTTATCTGATAGAAAGGAGAGGAAAGAAAGAACAATCGAAAGAAGAAAACTATGTACAAAGGAGGGAGTGATTTTTTTTTTACAACATATTTATTGACTTGTGAGAATAAAATCAGGCCTATGAGGTGTTATGTAGTTAAACCATTTTTTCCAGTATGAATAAAATTGCTCCAACTTATGATTAACATATGCTTCATTTTGTAAATGTCCATTGTAATTTCAATCCATACATTTAGAGTTGGGCTCTCATGTGATAACCATTTCTTGGTAAGGGTCTTTTTACCAGCCACCAGCAGTACATTCATTAAATATTTATCTCTTTTCAACCATTCTTGAGGTATATACCCAAAATATATACCCCCCCCTTTGCTGGAGAAATTATGGAAATCAAAATGCCAACCATTATCGTATTTTCTGGGAATGCCCTGTTAAAAAAAAACAATTGGAATGGGATACATAATGCCCTACAAGACATCTTTAAATGTGAAATACCCTTTGAGAGTAAGACCATATCAATTTGATGGAAGTTCTATTAGTCTAGATAGAGTTTACAAAGAGTGGGTTAATGCCAAAGACAGGAGAGAGAAAAAATAAGAGTGACTTAAATATGTTACTTTGTTGTTATTCTGTGCAGTTTTATGTCAAATATTTGGTAAACCTACATAAACTGTACCACGTGTGCATTCAGTGCGCTAATACTTTTGTCACAGGAAAAAAAATTTGCACAACATAAGATTTTTGCGCGCACTGACTGCTAAAAATTAGAGGGAACATTGCTCCTAGCCAGTAAGGTTGAAAAGGCTATCGTATGTTGAGCGGAAACAGGAATATTTCCTGCTTCCGATGAGCTGATCCCAAAAATTGCCGTAAACAAATTAGGATTCAGTAACACACACACACCCTCTGTTCATGAATTCCCCACCCCAAATTCCAATACCATGAGTGCCTCAGAACCCACCATACTACCAGGTAGATGCGAAGGGCCAGAGTGTTTGATAAGGTGAGAGGAACTAATGAGGTGTGGTGCTCCCCGCACCGCCATAACCCCTGATGATTCACAGACCCCTCTGCCAGTCCTTACCACCACGCATTTGGAGAAGGGTGGAAAACCCTGAGAGATTAGACGGCTCGATCTGGCCGTTAGGCAGAGCCATCAGCAGCTGCCATCACCTGCCTGGTTAATGATGGAGTTGTCATTCCCGATCTGCACACCCACCAGTCCTTCAGTGATGATCTCCACGTCTGTCTCATGCTGTTCGGCACTGCCCCTGGGATCTCCTGGCAAGATGGAGGGAGAACAACAGTCAGGGAGATCAGAGTGAGTGAGAGAGAGAGAGGTTTAAAGGGACAGAGAAAGACAGTGAGAGAAATAAAACAAGCACAGAAGAGGTCCTTTGGGCTGACCACAAACACCAATCACAGCTCTTTCGGGACAAACCATCAAACATCTGGTTCCTAAACCAATTGGTACAATCCTATTCACTTAGTACAGCAAAATTGTGACCAACGATCCCCACCGTCCCTGTACACAATCTCCATCTCCTTGTTCCCCGTACACAATCTCCATCTCCCTGTTCCCCGTACACAATGTCCATCTCCCTCCGTTCCCCATACACAATGTCCATCTCCCTCCAATCACCTTACACAATGTCCATCTCTCTCACTTTCCCATACACAATGTTCATCCTTTCCTGTTCCCTGTACACAGTGTTCAATTCCCTCCATTCCCCGTACACAATGTCCATCTCCTCCATTCCCCATTCACAAAGTTCATCTCCCATCAATTCCCATACACAATGTCCATCTCCCTCCATTCCCTGTACACAATGTCCATCTCCCTCAACTCCCGTACACAATGTCCATCTCCCTGTTCCCCGTACACAATGTCCATCTCCCTGCGTTTCCCGTACACAATGTCCATCTCCCTCCGTTCCCCATGCACAATGTCCATCTCCCTCCAATCACCTTACACAATGTCCATCTCTCTCACTTTCCCATACAAAATGTTCATCCTTTCCTGTTCCCTGTAGTATTCAATTCCCTCCATTCCCTGTACACAATGTCCATCTCCTCCATTCCCCATTGACAATGTTCATCTCCCTCCAAACCCCATACACAATGTCCATTTCCCTCAATTCCCGTACACAATGTCCATCTCCCTCCATTCCGCATACACAATGTCCATTTCCTTCCATTCCCCATACAGAATATACATCTCACTCTATTCCCCATACACAATGTCTATCTCCGCGTTCCCAATATACAATGTCCATCTCCCTCCATTCCCCATACACAATATCCATCTCCCTCCATTCCCCGTACACAATGTCCATCTCCCTCTGTTCCCTGTACACAATGTCCATCTCTCTCTATTCCCAATATACAATGTCCATTTCCCTCCGTTCCCCGTCCACAACGTCCATCTCCCTCTGTTCCCTGTACACAATGTCCATCTATCTCTATTCCCATTATACAATGTCCATCTCCCTCCATTCCCTGTACACAATGTCCATCTCCCTCCATTCCCTGTACACAATGTCCATCTCCCTCAGTTCCCCATACACAATGTTCATCTCCCTCCATTCCCCATACACAATGTCCATCTCCCTCCATTCCCCATACACAATGTCCATCTGCCTCCGTTCCCCATACACAATGTCCATCTCCCACCATTCCCCGTACACAATGTCTCTCTCCACGTTCCCCAGACACAATGTCCATCTCCCTCCATTCCCCGTACAAAATGTCCATCTCCCTCCGTTCCCCATACACAATGTCCATCACCCTCCGTTCCCCGTACACAATGTCCATCTCCCTCCGTTCCCCGTTCACAATGTCCATCTCCCTCTGTTCCCTTTACACAATGTCCATCTATCTCTATTCCCAATATACAATGTCCATCTCTCTCCATTCCCTGTACACAATGTCCATCTCCATCCATTCCGCAGACACAATATCCATCTCTCTCCATTACCTGTACACAATGTCCATTCCCTTCCATTCCCCATACAGAATATCCATCTCACTCTATTCCCCGCACACAATGTCTATCTCCGCATTCCCCATACACAATGTCCATCTCCCTCCATTCCCCGTACACAATGTCCATCTCCCTCCGCTCCCCGTACACAATGTCCATCTCCCTCCGTTCCCCGTTCACAATGTCCATCTCCCTCTGCTCCCTGTACACAATGTCCATCTCTATTCCCAATATACAATGTCCATCTCCCTGTATTCCCCATACACAATATCCATCTCCCTCCATTCCCCGTGCACAATGTCCATCTCCCTCTATTCCCCGAACACAATGTCCATCTCCCTCCATTTCCCGTACACAATGTCCATCTCCCTCCATTCCCCGTACACAATGTCCATCTCCCTCCGTTCCCCGTTCACAATGTTCATCTCCCTCTGTTCCCTGCAGACAATGTCCATCTCTCTCTATTCCCAATATACAATGTCCATCTCCCTCCATTCCCCGTACACAATGTCCATCTCTCTCCATTCCCCGTACACAATGTCCATCTCTCTCCATTCCCCGTACACAATGTCCATCTCCCTCTGTTCCCTGTACACAATGTCCATTTCTCTGTATTCCCAAAATACAATGTCCATTTCCCTCCGTCCCCGTCCACGATGTCCATCTCCCTCTGTTCCCTGTACACAATGTCCATCTATCTCTATTCCCATTATACAATGTCCATCTCCTTCCATTCCCCGTACACAATGTCCATCTCCCTCCATTCCCTGTACACAATGTCCATCTTCCTCCATTCCCTGTACACAATGTCCATCTCTCTCCATTCCCCGTACACAATGTCCATCTCCCTCCATTCCCCGTACACAATGTCCATCTCCCTCCATTCCCCAGACACAATATCCATCTCCCTCCATTCCCCGTACACAATTCCCATCTCCCTCTATTCCCCATACACAATGTCCATCTCCCTCCGTTCCCTGTACACAATGTCCATCCCCCTCCATTCCCGTACACAATGTCCATCTCCCTCCATTCCCCATACACAATGTCTCTCTCCACGTTCCCCAGACACAATGTCCATCTCCCTCCATTCCCCGTACAAAATGTCCATCTCCCTCCGTTCCCCATACACAATGTCCATCACCCTCCGTTCCCCGTACACAATGTCCATCTCCCTCTGTTCCCTGTACACAATGTCCATCTATCTCTATTCCCAATATACAATGTCCATCTCTCTCCATTCCCTGTACACAATGTCCATCTCCCTCCATTCCGCAGACACAATATCCATCTCTCTCCATTACCTGTACACAATGTCCATTCCCTTCCATTCCCCATACAGAATATCCATCTCACTCTATTCCCCGCACACAATGTCTATCTCCGCATTCCCCATACACAATGTCCATCTCCCTCCATTCCCCGTACACAATGTCCATCTCCCTCCGCTCCCCAGACACAATGTCCATCTCCCTCCGTTCCCCGTTCACAATGTCCATCTCCCTCTGTTCCCTGTACACAATATCCATCTCTCTCTATTCCCAATATACAATGTCCATCTCCCTGTATTCCCCATACACAATATCCATCTCCCTCCATTCCCCGTACACAATGTTCATCTCCCTCTGTTCCCTGTACACAATGTCCATCTCCCTCCATTCCCCGTACACAATGTCCATCTCCCTCCATTCCCCGTACACAATGTCCATCTCCCTCCGTTCCCCGTTCACAATGTTCATCTCCCTCTGTTCCCTGTACACAATGACCATCTCTCTCTATTCCCAATATACAATGTCCATCTCCCTCCATTCCCCATACACAATGTCCATCTCTCTCCATTCCCCGTACACAATGTCCATCTCTCTCCATTCCCCGTACACAATGTCCATCTCCCTCCGTTCCCCGTACACAAATGTCCATCTCCCTCTGTTCCCTGTACACAATGTCCATTTCTCTGTATTCCCAAAATACAATGTCCATTTCCCTCCGTCCCCGTCCACGATGTCCATCTCCCTCTGTTCCCTGTACACAATGTCCATCTATCTCTATTCCCATTATACAATGTCCATCTCCCTCCATTCCCCGTACACAATGTCCATCTCCCTCCATTCCCTGTACACAATGTCCATCTTCCTCCATTCCCTGTACACAATGTCCATCTCCCTCCATTCCCCGTACACAATGTCCATCTCCCTCCATTCCCCGTACACAATATCCATCTCCCTCCGTTCCCCGTACACAATGTCCATCTCTCTCTATTCCCAATATACAATGTCCATTTCCCTCCATTCCCCGTCCACAACGTCCATCTCCCTCTGTTCCCTGTACACAATGTCCATCTATCTCTATTCTCATTATACAATGTCCATCTCCCTCCATTCCCTGTACACAATGTCCATCTTCCTGCATTCCCTGCACACAATGTCCATCTCCCTCCATTCCCCAGACACAATATCCATCTCCCTCCATTCCACGTACACAATTCCCATCTCCCTCTCTTCCCCGTACATAATGTCCATCTCCCTCAGTTCCCCATAAACAATGTCCATCACTCTCCATTCCCCATTCACAATGTTCATCTCCCTCCAATCCCATACACAATGTCCATCTCCCTCCGTTCCCTGTACACAATGTCCATCTCCCTCCATTCCCCAGACACAATATCCATCTCCCTCCATTCCCCGTACACAATTCCCATCTCCCTCTATTCCCCGTACATAATGTCCATCTCCCTCAGTTCCCCATACACAATGTTCATCTCCCTCCATTCCCCATACACAAAGTCCATCTCCCTCTGTTCCCCGTTCACAATGTCCATCTCCCTCTGTTCCCCTGTACACAATGTCCATCACTCTCCATTCCCCATTCACAATGTTCATCTCCCTCCAATCCCCATACACAATGTCCATCACCCTCCATTCCCCGTACACAATGTCCATCTCCCTCCATTCCGCATAGACAATGTCCATTTCCTTCCATTCCCCATACAGAATATCCATCTCACTCTATTCCCCATACACAATGTCTATCTCCGTGTTCCCCATACACAATGTCCATCTCCCTCCACTCCCCGTACACAATGTCCATCTACCTCCGTTCCCCGTACACAATGTCCATCTCCCTCCACATCCCGTATGCAATGTCTATCTCCCTCTGTTCCCTGTACACAATGTCCATCTCCCTCCATTCCCCAGACACAATATCCATCTCCCTCCATTCCCCGTACACAATGTCCATCTCCCTCCATTCCCCATACACAATGTCCATCTGCCTCCGTTTCCCATACACAATGTCCATCTCCCTCCGTTCCCCGTTCACAATGTTCATCTCCCTCTGTTCCCTGCAGACAATGTCCATCTCTCACTATTCCCAATATACAATGTCCATCTCCCTCCATTCCCCATACACAATGTCCATCTCTCTCCATTCCCCGTACACAATGTCCATCTCTCTCCATTCCCCGTACACAATGTCCATCTCCCTCCGTTCCCCGTACACAATGTCCATCTCCCTCTGTTCCCTGTACACAATGTCCATTTCTCTGTATTCCCAAAATACAATGTCCATTTCCCTCCGTCCCCGTCCACGATGTCCATCTCCCTCTGTTCCCTGTACACAATGTCCATCTATCTCTATTCCCATTATACAATGTCCATCTCCCTCCATTCCCTGGACACAATGTCCATCTCTCTCCATTCCCTGTACACAATGTCCATCTCCCTCCATTCCCCAGACACAATATCCATCTCCCTCCATTCCCCGTACACAATTCCCATCTCCCTCTATTCCCCGTACATAATGTCCATCTCCCTCAGTTCCCCATACACAATGTCCATCACTCTCCATTCCCCATTCACAATGTCCATCTCCCTCCGTTCCCCGTTCACAATGTTCATCTCCCTCTGTTCCCTGCAGACAATGTCCATCTCTCACTATTCCCAATATACAATGTCCATCTCCCTCCATTCCCCGTACACAATGTCCATCTCTCTCCATTCCCCGTACACAATGTCCATCTCTCTCCATTCCCCGTACACAATGTCCATCTCCCTCCGTTCCCCGTACACAATGTCCATCTCCCTCTGTTCCCTGTACACAATGTCCATCTCTCTCTATTCCCAATATACAATGTCCATTTCCCTCCGTTCCCCGTCCACAATGTCCATCTCCCTCTGTTCCCTGTACACAATGTCCATCTATCTCTATTCCCATTATACAATGTCCATCTCCCTCCATTCCCTGTACACAATGTCCATCTTCCTCCATTCCCTGTACACAATGTCCATCTCCCTCCATTCCCCAGACACAATATCCATCTCCCTCCATTCCCCGTACACAATTCCCATCTCCCTCTATTCCCCGTACATAATGTCCATCTCCCTCAGTTCCCCATACACAATGTCCATCACTCTCCATTCCCCATTCACAATGTTCATCTCCCTCCAATCCCATACACAATGTCCATCTCCCTCCGTTCCCTGTACACAATGTCCATCTCCCTCCATTCCCCAGACACAATATCCATCTCCCTCCATTCCCCGTACACAATTCCCATCTCCCTCTATTCCCCGTACATAATGTCCATCTCCCTCAGTTCCCCATACACAATGTTCATCTCCCTCCATTCCCCATACACAAAGTCCATCTCCCTCTGTTCCCCGTTCACAATGTCCATCTCCCTCTGTTCCCCTGTACACAATGTCCATCACTCTCCATTCCACATTCACAATGTTCATCTCCCTCCAATCCCCATACACAATGTCCATCTCCCTCCGTTCCCTGTACACAATGTCCATCTCCCTCCATTCCGCATAGACAATGTCCATTTCCTTCCATTCCCCATACAGAATATCCATCTCACTCTATTCCCCATACACAATGTCTATCTCCGTGTTCCCCATACACAATGTCCATCTCCCTCCACTCCCCGTACACAATGTCCATCTACCTCCGTTCCCCGTACACAATGTCCATCTCCCTCCACATCCCGTATGCAATGTCTATCTCCCTCTGTTCCCTGTACACAATGTCCATCTCCCTCCATTCCCCAGACACAATATCCATCTCCCTCCATTCCCCGTACACAATGTCCATCTCCCTCCATTCCCCATACACAATGTCCATCTGCCTCCGTTTCCCGTACACAATGTCCATCTCCCTCCGTTCCCCGTTCACAATGTTCATCTCCCTCTGTTCCCTGCAGACAATGTCCATCTCACACTATTCCCAATATACAATGTCCATCTCCCTCCATTCCCCATACACAATGTCCATCTCTCTCCATTCCCCGTACACAATGTCCATCTCTCTCCATTCCCCGTACACAATGTCCATCTCCCTCCGTTCCCCGTACACAATGTCCATCTCCCTCTGTTCCCTGTACACAATGTCCATTTCTCTGTATTCCCAAAATACAATGTCCATTTCCCTCCGTCCCCGTCCACGATGTCCATCTCCCTCTGTTCCCTGTACACAATGTCCATCTATCTCTATTCCCATTATACAATGTCCATCTCCCTCCATTCCCCGTACACAATGTCCATCTCCCTCCATTCCCTGTACACAATGTCCATCTTCCTCCATTCCCTGTACACAATGTCCATCTCCCTTTGTTCCCTGTACACAATGTCCATTTCTCTGTATTCCCAAAATACAATGTCCATTTCCCTCCGTCCCCGTCCACGATGTCCATCTCCCTCTGTTCCCTGTACACAATGTCCATCTCCCTCCATACCCCGTACACAATGTCCATCTCCCTCCATTCCCTGTACACAATGTCCATCTTCCACCATTTCCTGTACACAATGTCCATCTTCCTCCATTCCCTGTACACAATGTCCATCTCTCTCCATTCCCCGTACACAATGTCCATCTCCCTCCATTCCCCGTACACAATGTCCATCTCCCTCCATTCCCCAGACACAATATCCATCTCCCTCCATTCCCCGTACACAATTCCCATCTCCCTCTATTCCCCGCACATAATGTCCATCTCCCTCAGTTCCCCATACACAATGTTCATCTCCCTCCATTCCCCATACACAAAGTCCATCTCCCTCTGTTCCCCGTTCACAATGTCCATCACCCTCTGTTCCCCTGTACACAATGTCCATCACTCTCCATTCCGCATTCACAATATCCATTTCCTTCCATTCCCCATACAGAATATCCATCTCCCTCCATTCCCGTACACAATGTCCATCTCCCTCCATTCCCCATACACAATGTCTATCTCCGTGTTCCCCATACACAATGTCCATCTCCCTCCACTCCCCGTACACAATGTCCATCTACCTCCGTTCCCCGTACACAATGTCCATCTCCCTCCACATCCCGTATGCAATGTCTTTCTCCCTCTGCTCCCTGTACACAATGTCCATCTCCCTCCATTCCCCAGACACAATATCCATCTCCCTCCATTCCCCGTACACAATGTCCATCTCCCTCCATTCCCCATACACAATGTCCATCTGCCTCCGTTTCCCGTACACAATGTCCATCTCCCTCCGTTCCCCGTTCACAATGTTCATCTCCCTCTGTTCCCTGTACACAATGTCCATCTCTCTCTATTCCCAATATACAATGTCCATCTCCCTCCATTCCCCGTACACAATGTCCATCTCTCTCCATTCCCCGTACACAATGTCCATCTCCCTCCATTCCCCGTACACAATGTCCATCTCCCTCCGTTCCCCGTTCACAATGTTCATCTCCCTCTGTTCCCTGTACACAATGTCCATCTCTCTCTATTCCCAATATACAATGTCCATCTCCCTCCATTCCCCATACACAATGTCCATCTCTCTCCATTCCCCGTACACAATGTCCATCTCTCTCCATTCCCCGTACACAATGTCCATCTCCCTCCGTTCCCCGTACACAATGTCCATCTCCCTCTGTTCCCTGTACACAATGTCCATTTCTCTGTATTCCCAAAATACAATGTCCATTTCCCTCCGTCCCCGTCCACGATATCCATCTCCCTCTGTTCCCTGTACACAATGTCCATCTATCTCTATTCCCATTATACAATGTCCATCTCCCTCCATTCCCTGTACACAATGTCCATCTCCCTCCATTCCCTGTACACAATGTCCATCTTCCTCCATTCCCTGTACACAATGTCCATCTCTCTCCATTCCCCGTACACAATGTCCATCTCCCTCCATTCCCCGTACACAATGTCCATCTCCCTCCATTCCCCAGACACAATATCCATCTCCCTCCATTCCCCGTACACAATTCCCATCTCCCTCTATTCCCCGTACATAATGTCCATCTCCCTCAGTTCCCCATACACAATGTTCATCTCCCTCCATTCCCCATACACAATGTCCATCTCCCTCTGTTCCCCGTTCACAATGTCCATCTCCCTCTGTTCCCCTGTACACAATGTCCATCACTCTCCATTCCCCATTCACAATGTTCATCTCCCTCCAATCCCCATACACAATGTCCATCTCCCTCCGTTCCCTGTACACAATGTCCATCTCCCTCCATTCCACATAGACAAGGTCCATTTCCTTCCATTCCCCATACAGAATATCCATCTCCTTCTATTCCCCGTACACAATGTCCATCTCCCTCCATTCCCGTACACAATATCCATCTCCCTCCATTCCCCATACACAATGTCTCTCTCCACGTTCCCCAGACACAATGTCCATCTCCCTCCATTCCCCGTACAAAATGTCCATCTCCCTCCGTTCCCCATACACAATGTCCATCACCCTCCGTTCCCCGTACACAATGTCCATCTCCCTCCGTTCCCCGTTCACAATGTCCATCTCCCTCTGTTCCCTGTACACAATGTCCATCTCTCTCTATTCCCAATATACAATGTCCATCTCCCTCTATTCCCTGTACACAATGTCCATCTCCCTCCATTCCGCAGACACAATATCCATCTCTCTCCATTACTTGTACACAATGTCCATTCCCTTCCATTCCCCATACAGAATATCCATCTCACTCTATTCCACGCACACAATGTCTATCTCCGCATTCCCCATACACAATGTCCATCTCCCACAATTCCCCGTACACAATGTCCATCTCCCTCCGCTCCCCGGACACAATGTCCATCTCCCTCCGTTCCCCGTTCAAAATGTCCATCTCCCTCTGTTCCCTGTACACAATGTCCATCTCTATTCCCAATATACAACGTCCATCTCCCTGTATTCCCCGTAAACAATATCCATCTCCCTCCATTCCCCGTGCACAATGTCCATCTCCCTCTATTCCCCGAACACAATGTCCATCTCCCTCCATTCCCCGTACACAATGTCCATCTCCCTCCATTCCCTGTACACAATGTCCATCTCCCTCCGTTCCCCGTTCACAATGTTCATCTCCCTCTGTTCCCTGCAGACAATGTCCATCTCTCACTATTCCCAATATACAATGTCCATCTCCCTCCATTCCCCATACACAATGTCCATCTCTCTCCATTCCCCGTACACAATGTCCATCTCCCTCCGTTCCCCGTACACAATGTCCATCTCCCTCTGTTCCCTGTACACAATGTCCATTTCTCTGTATTTCCAAAATACAATGTCCATTTCCCTCCGTCCCCGTCCACGATGTCCATCTCCCTCTGTTCCCTGTGCACAATGTCCATCTATCTCTATTCCCATTATACAATGTCCATCTCCCTCCATTCCCCGTACACAATGTCCATCTCCCTCCATTCCCTGTACACAATGTCCATCTTCCTCCATTCCCTGTACACAATGTCC